>NC_056729.1:374617548-374685048 GCF_019279795.1 Protopterus annectens | reverse complement strand
GTGGGTTAGTTCTACTATGGTTGATTTTAATATTTATATTCAAATAATAGTTTAACGTGTGCCATTACTATATAGTGTAATTAAAATATATAACATATCAATTCTTTATTAACAATAAGTAAATATTTGGTATTTTAAGAAAGGGAATCTCTGTAACATTGCCACTTTCATGATGTGTGATATGTGCACTGTAAATGTTTTCAATTATTTTCTTTCTTTTCTCTGTGTCTCTCTCTTTTTCTTCTCTCCTACTAAATATCTAGCTGTTCAAAAGATTAAATGGCTTGTATAGAAGAGTAGACCTGCTTATTCAAGTGATTTTAATGTTAAATGAGAGGTATGCTTGTTTTTATTTATTTATTTTTTATTTGTTGTATGGAACTGCTTTTTATCAATTTTTCATGTAAATGTCTATTTAAAATTGCTTTCTATACTGCTGCAGCTTGCCAGATGCAGTCACATGCATTTTACAACTCTAAAAGTGAAGCTAAAATGTTTTCCCACTCCAAGCTTATTTGGGTCATTTTTAAGCCTTTGCGCAAGTCTTGAGCTGTTTCTCACTCACATAAGCTTCACAATGAAGTTTTAGATTTGCTGCAGCTTCAGGAAGAACTCTTTGACCTTTAAACTTCCTGTGAAACAGAAAATACTTTCACAAGATCACTGAGGCAGAGAAGAAGACTGTATTAAATGACGTGAACATTAAATATAAAGTTTTATAGTAAAACATTAATAGAAAATATTTTAGTTTCTACATGAAGTACTTAAAAAACTTTTTTAGTTCCTTTAATAAAGAATGATATAAATACCTGTTTAACAGTGTAAAATATATGTTTGAATCTACCTGAACTATTCTGACTTTACTATGCTTTTTTCTTTTCAGTTCAGATTTGGTACTTCACACATGCAATTTGTTCTTTTAGAAGTTTTAAAGAAATAAAATAAGTTATATGATTCAAAAATAGTAAGTTAGTGAAGGAGCTTTTCAAATATGCATAGTAAATAATGCATACTGTAAAACTGAAATTGAGTTTTAGAGTAATATTTTCTTGTGTATAGTGAAACTATACTGTGACATGTAAGTTATATATTAGACAATGCTAGTTTTTAATTGTTTCTAATAATGCAATCCTTAAATGTATTTACTGAGTATAAAAATAATATGCAAATAGATGCATTGGTAGGCTGATACAGACATACACTTGATATAAGAAGACAAGGCTATATATTAATACATTTTGTATCTGTTTCCTAACACAAATAGTTAGAAATATAGTTTTTTTATTAATTCTGACCCTCTATATAGCTAGCTTTAATGCTTTTTGTTTATGCTATGTGCATAAATAGCTATTTGTCTATATACATAGTATTTAGTTTGCCTTACACACAAAATATGTCATTGAATATGACAAATAGAAGCCTGGACATATTTTGAAGCATATAACTAGTATTCCGTTGGTGTCTAAATACATCTTATATTTATTGAGGTTGACATATATATATATATATATATATATATATATATATATATTTTTTTTTTTTAATAACACATAGACTTTTAGTTATTTACATTTGTTGTGAACTGATTCATTAGTACTTCAATGTTTAATTTTTCTGTTTCAATTCAAGTTGATAGTTTTAGAGGTCAAGATATAACAAAGTTATGATACAGAACACTCTTACTATTGCATGCTTATGTTATAGGCTGAGATTATCTCATTTTGGTTTTATATCAAAATAAATACAAAGTTCTTCATGATTCTCATTGCAGGTATTCTGGAAATTAGATAGTTCAAAGTAAAAAAAAAAATACAGAGAATAGTATCTTTGGACAAAATGGGGTCCTGTCAACATGGTTTAGTGATGCAAATAGCACTATGTATTACTCACAAAGGGTAATTCAGGACCTGATAATAGTATTTTAATATTAACTTAAACTTAAAAGTCATATGATTATCTAAAAAGAGGTTTTGACAACATGGAAATGTGAAAGAAATAGCCTGCATGTTTCATATTGGTGGTACCAGAGAGTACTATAGTATTCATTTATATATATAAAAGTCAAAAAAGTAAAAAAAGATGCTGTTAGAGGGGGTTTAACAATAATATATTTTTATTTAAACATT
Source organism: Protopterus annectens (assembly GCF_019279795.1). NCBI lineage: Eukaryota > Metazoa > Chordata > Ceratodontiformes > Protopteridae > Protopterus > Protopterus annectens. The sequence goes on along the minus strand of NC_056729.1, from coordinate 374,682,922 downwards.
TTGATTCTGTAAATATAGAATAATATTAATGTTATTTAACAAAAGTAGTTTTACAATTTTTAAGCATATTGAGTTATAATAGGTACATATACTGAAGTAAAGTTAACATGTTTGAACTAAGACTGAGTGAGTTTGAACTTATAATTTAAAATTGATGTTAGCATTGACATGGCAGTAGTAGCAATAGGATAAGGCTAGACAGTTTATGGCAGGGTTGATGAAACAAGGAATATGTTATTTCATGATAGGAGTAGATTTGTTCTTAGTATCAGGTATTTAGTTTTAGTCATTAGGTTCTTGTCCATGTCGAGTATCATTATAAAAAATAAATGTTTTTATATGTTTTCTGTCTAATGTCATATTAATATATAAAGCTTTGTCTAATATAAATGGCAGGTTATAAATGCATGTTACTGAGCATTAATAGTTTAAAAAACCAGTAAAAAGACACAGTCTATTGAAATATTTGAGACTTCATAAAGTGAATATTGTTTTTATGCAAGAAGCACACATGCTTTCCAAAAACATGGATACAATGTTTTTAAAATATTATTCTATTCTAGTTGGGTCTCACTTTAGCACAAAAAAAAGACATGATTATATTATGGAAAAATGAACTGAATATACCAAAATTAATTTATTCCTATTCAGATAATAAAGGAAAGTTAAGTTTGGTGGTAACAGAAATTGGAAAAATGTATTATACATTTGTTAACTCCTGTTGGATACCTGGAATTGGAGCAAAAGATTCTAAAATGTATGTAGTTATTATAACTTTTTATATGAAGGGTGAAGTAATTATAGCAGGAGATTTTAATTGTGTGTTATCAGAGAACAACAGTACTACTAACAGAAAACTAAGATTATCCTCAGTTGCAATACACTTTAATTACTTCATTAACACAATGAATTTGAGAAACGTTTACGATTTAAGACTACCATACCGCTTAATTATACACATTACTCTTTTAGATTTGGCACTCAACCCTATATAGACAAGGTTTTTGTCTCTAATAACTTATTCTCTAAAACTGTATTAATTATTTGCTGTCCATTGACTGACCACAATGCAATTACCTTTAATCTCGCATTGAAGACTAATAACCTAATATTATGTAAATGACTGCATATATAATAAAAATTAAGAGTTTTAAAGACTGGTTTATTAATGAAATGAAAAAAAATCTTTTTAGGGTTTAGCAATAATGGAGAAGTTACTGAGATTATTCTTTGGGATTCTTTGAAAGCATATTTGAATGGTAAAATTAAAAACTGGTATGCATGTAAAAGAAGAGGATAGGATAGAGAATTGAAAGAATTACAAACTAAGCAGATATTTTAATGTCAAAAATTAAACAAAATGGGTCAAAATAATACTTTAGAATTAAAAATCATAACATCAAAAATATGTGGATATTCTTAATCATAAGATTTCTATAAACCTTGAAATCTTATTCAATACATCTTAAACACCTACACAGATTAGCCATTTGATCAAAGAAAATTAATCAATTAAATCATATTAGATTTCCTATAACTATGGAAGTAAAAATAAAGCAGTTACTGATCTAGCAGATGTATTGGAATGTTTTAGGGATCATTACTAGCAAATAATAATTTTGGCCCTCTTTGGCCCTCTTCAAAAGGAACCTTGATGATTGGATGGGAGAAAGGAAATTCACCCAAAGGATCACTTCAGTCACCCTGCTAGACAGGGGTTCAGGAAAGTAAATAGTGTGGGAAGAAATAGCCAGGGAATTGTTATGGCTAGGCTTCTATAGGCCCTAGGGCTGACAGCCTAGTACCAACCTATGAACCTATGAATCTATAATAATAATTTGATAAATAGTAATAGTCTTGTGAACATCCTAAAAGAAAACATTACCTATTAGGTAACTAAAGAACGAAGAAATATTATTGATAAAACTGTTTTTCACTTAAGGAAATCAAAGATCAAATAAAAAAAATCTTAAAATGAGTAAAGCTCCAGATTAAGATGGGACTAATTCCTGAACTTTACAAATTATTACTGAAAATATATTAAAGATTTTGTTGAAAGCATTCAGTGATATTAAATATACATGAAGTGTGCCCTATCTTGGAGATTCTTGTTTCTTCCACCAATACTAAAACAAGATAAAGAACCTACATTTTGTTCTTCTTATCATCCTATTTGATTCTTCTGGATTCTTCTGATGCTTCTGGAGCATTTCTCCCCGGGCCTCCGCTGAAAACAGGATCTGTGGAACCTAGTCGCACTTTCCCGGTCAACAAATGTTTAATAAATAAATATTTAATGGCAAAGAGATTAAGTAATATTTTGGCTTGAATTATTAAAAATGATCAAACAGGCTTTAAATTAAACAGGAAAGTGTGTGATAACATTATTAGCTTTAACATCTTTAGAGATTTTGCTAATAGAAAAGAGAACTTCCAAGTATACATTTAGAATTCAACAAAACATTTGATTATGGAAATCGGAATTATTTGTTTAAAGTTCTTGAGCAATATAACTTTTTTGTAGAGTGTAGTCATTTATTCAAGATGTCATATAATGATTAATCTGCATTTACTAAAATAGGTTCTTTCTTGTCTAAATCATTAAAAGGACTTGTGTCAAAATCATTTTTGAGGGGAAAGCCATGTCTGGCATACAGGGCATTGTTAGACCCTACTCTGTTGGACCTCCTGCATATCCACAAAACAAAAGCACTAGAACTACCCATTATAAAGACATAAACATTACCTGTGATATAAATAGGATCTGCTGAAGAGACAGGGATATATCCCAGAGACTGCAGTGTCTATGGAAGAAGCTCCCCATCCATGTAAAACAGAGATACACCCTAACCCAATTCAAGTTCAACTTGGAAAATTGTATGTAAAACCATAAATTAATTCCTGGTTTGGTACCTATGTCTCTAATGGACACAGGTAACCTGTAAATGGTTCATCTCCCAGGCCCATGCTTACACATATCAAGAGTATCAGAACTTGTCAGAGATTTGCAATGCATGGATAGGCTTAAAAAGGCCCTTGTGCTCATTAGCCTAGTAAACACCTATGAACCTATGAACCTATAAAGGGTACAAAAGAAGAATGCACACTTTCTCCATTATTATTCACTCTTGGTATTGATCCATTTGCAAATCATATTCGATTTAATAAACATTTTACCATTGTTACTTGTATATTAAACCCCTGGTTTTATGATCCTCTGGTTTTTGTTTATTCCATTGTATTACTTGGTTTCCATGATTTAAAAATATAAAAGGTTTTTCAATAGACAAGAATTACTCTTCTGAAGTACAAGCATTTGCAGATGACACATTATTAACTATTGGTAATATTGATTCATAATTACAACACATACTTAAATCCAAGGAATGTTTTGAATATATTTCTGTATTGAAATTTAATCATAAAACAAATGCATTGTTAATTAATAAAAATCTAAAATCAGATCTAAAAAGTATAGTAATTTTATTTGGGATAATAATCAAATTGCAGAAAAAAGGTGAGGTAGTGGTAAAGTGGAGAATATGAACCAAACAGCTTCAAGCAACAAATCAAGTAGTGCTCCACACCAATACAACTTTAATAGAATGACAAAGCTTTCAGACACAAACTATTCTTCTTCAATGTCTTATATAAAAAAGCCATTAGAACAGGATTTTTATATCTCATTCAAACATATCACATGACACAGCAACCTATCAAAAAACAACAATTAAATCTTTAAAAGCACAGTAGCAATAATGTACACATAGTCACTTTTTCTTCACTTTCTGTTGTTTAAATTTCAATACTGGTTTCAAAGTAACTTTTTTGTTGAGACCTGGATATTTATCCACTTCTAAGAGAATAATCTACTCATATTCTTTCATATATACACTATTTATAAGGTCTCCACGTCTAATATTTGGGTGAACTACATGTATAGCTCTAAAGTTAAACTGATGTGAATCATCAGTTTCACTAACATGTTTGGCCAAGGAATTAGTTAGTATTCCTCTCCTAATCTCACACCTATGTTCTATGATCCTGTCTTTTAATTTTCTAGTCGATTTTCCAACATAAAAACCCAAGCATTTGTTGCAAGTAGCAATATATATAATAGATGGTGTATTATATGTTGCACTGCAACAAAAAACAAACATTTTGTCACTCACAGAATGTACAAACTCAATAGACTGGTTTATACTTGAACAGCAAGAATAATTGTAGCAGTGGAAGGTGCCCTTTTTGTTAAAGATTAGTGTTGTAGAAAAATCTTTATAACATAATAATTTCTTTAAATTACTACAGTTATGATAGGTAAACCTAGGTCTATTTGGAAGCCAGCTTTCATGACCCGGTATAGCTTTCAGAATATCCCAATTCTTGCTGATTACATCTTCTATTGTTCTACTAGCTCTACTATAGGTCATGAGATATCTCAAGGGCTGGGACAAAGTCACTCCCAGCTCTTCAGAAGCAGTGTCAGCCTGAGTAGAGAAATAGGGTCTAGCTTTTGAATCCCTTACCCTTAGGGCATCTCTTCTAGCTTTTTCTGTTTCTTCCATACTATAGCCCCTTTCGATAATATAGTAGCGCTAGTATAAAACAGTCTACTGAGTTTGTACATCCTGTGAGTGGCAAAAGGTTTGTTTTTTGTTGCATTGCAACATGTAATACACCATCTATTATATATCTTGCTACTTGCAACAAATGCTTGGGTTTTTATGTTGGAAAATCAACTAGAAAATTAAAAGACAGGATCATAGAACATAGGTCTGAGATTAGGAGAGGAATACTAATTCCTTGGCCAAACATGTTAGTGAAACTGATGATTCATATCAGTCTAACTTAAGAGCTATACATGTAGCTCACCCAAATATCAGATGTGGAGACCTTAAAAATAGTGTGGGTATGAAAGAATATGAGTGGATTATTTGCATAGAAGTGGATAAATATCCAGGTCTCAACAAACAAGTTACTTTGAAACCAGTAAACATTTGGGAGTTGCTATAACTTCAAGTAGCAATGAACTAGTATTAGTAAATTAGACAAATATAGCTATACAACTAATTTAAAATTAGAATGGACTATTTTCAGTATAGAAGATGGTTATCTTAATAAAAATGATACTATTACCAAACATTTTGTTTCATATTCAGTGTTTAATCTTATCTCCTAATATTTTTTTAAATAAATTCTATGTTACTTACATTTTTATGGTTCTGCAATGAACCCAATATTTTACAGAATGGCATATAAAAAGCTAGGAAGAAGGTGGTATCAGCTTCCCTAATTTTGATCAGTATATAAAAACAACTAGTATTGAAATTAAAGCTCAATGGTTAAATAATTGATATGATTTTAAATGGAAATTAAGCCAAGAAAAAATACTACTAAGAAATAATAAATTAGTAGATTATCCACATGTACAAATTATACATAATACATTTTATCGGGTATTAAAAGACTACTGTCTGAGTAGTGAAAATAAATTATTCTGCATCCCTTTGATTAATTATATTTTATCAAAGTTTAAGAGAAATCTAAATGATAAGTATTTATAAAAAAACTTGCATTCACCATTTATTGTTCAACAACTCATAACCTAAAAAAAATGCTAGATTTTAAAGATAATAGTTTAATATTTTGGCATCAGTTCATAAACGGTAAAAAAACACATTCAGCAGAATATTTATTAGCCAGATATAATTTAAAACCGAATAATTGGTTAAGTCTACAAATCTGTAGAGATTTTGTAAATGAGTCTCTCTTGTAAATAATGTCCCCAAAATATTAGACATTTTATGTAAATCTATAGTAATATAAGTAAAGATAAGTCATATGTATCAAAAAGATACAGGATGTTAAGAATGGATTATTCCTCTGTAGAAATAAAAATTTGGGATTACTCTACAGGAATTAATGATGAAGAGTTTACTGATGAAAATTAAACACTATTACTTAAATGTATGAACAAAACATCTTCAACACTGTACTGGAAGTTATTACTTGGAAATATTTGCATAGATCTTTTATAAATCCTCATAAAGTTGCAAAAAAAATAAAATATCAAATGTTATTTGTTGAAGATGTGGTGAGAATATGGATGCAGACTGGCTAGATAAGATGCTAGATGAATGTAAAATAATATCTCCATTTTGGAAGGAATTAAAAAAAAATGTGCAAGTGTTGTGGTCATATAAATGTATAACAACAAATTCAATAATATTTTTTAATGCTCCAGCTCCAGAAGTTATTCCAGGCACACAAGTGTCTCTTTTATGGTCAATTTTAATGATTGCAAGGAATGTTATTACTTTAAATTGGAAATGTAAAAATATTATATTATTCTTTGAATTTATAGATTTAGTAAAAAATGTATGCAAACAAATTAACATTAAGATGAGAATACCTAATATCACACATCAATACTAATGAAAAAAAAACTTGATATGGATGATGTAAATAGTTTTTATTTATGTTTTAATAGCATGTTTCCTTTTACATATTGTGATTGCTGATAAAAAAGTGAATAAAAATGTAAAAAAAAATAAATAAATAATTAACATGAGGAATCAAAACTAACATTTAATTAATTCTCAGATACTTAATATAAAAAAGAGTTGTACTGCAAATAAAAGTGATAATCAGAAGTATAACATAAATTACTGTTAAATAATAAAATATAGAATTAAACATCTACTACTAAATATAAAAATGAAAATTAAACTCAAGAAAAAAAGAAACTTAAGTATCTCATTCCAGATTGTACATAGTCTTAAATTACTTACATCCTTTGTGCATCATTAACATATTAATCTGTTCCAATGCCCTATCAAATTTGAGACTCAATAATTGTGAAATTAGGACAGTTTAATTGCAATTAATTATGAACAATCCCAATCTGTAAAAGTCACTGCTATGCATTTAAAGTGTTTTTGCAGTGCAGTATCCTAAATGTGGGGTCCTGCATCACCACTAAGTAAAACACACACACACACACACACACACACATATATATATATATATATATATATATATATATATATATATATATATACAGACTGTATATATCTATCTATAAATGTATATATATATATATATATATATATATATATAGATCTCTCTCTTTATATATATATATATATATATATATATATATATGTATATATCTTTATATATATATATATATATATATATATATATATATATATATATATATATATTTTTTTTATTATATATATATATATATTTATTTATTCGTGTACTATCTTCGAGATCATTGCACCTAGGTAAAGAGTTATTGTCCTTGAATATTTACACTTTGTGAAATCATAAACTCATGAACACAATTCCTATTCTAAAATCATACTCCAGATCCAGTTAAGCTAAAACTATCAAACTACTCAATCTGCTTACATCAGAAATACACATTATGCTCTCAGAAATCAGCTATCCCTTTCTAAATCTAAATAAACCCCTTAAATATTTATTCATTTATTTTAGTTATTAATAATTCCTCTACTCCAGTTTCCAGGAGTAATATTACTTAAAGAAAAGGAAGGTTTTGATGATGACTAATTTGAAGGAGAGATGTTGTCAATGTAAAGGTCACCATATTTAAAAAAAAAACAACCTGGCTCTAATGGGGAATCTGACCAACCTTGAAATGCAATACCTGGACTATAACTGATGTTGAAAAAGCTAAGATTTTTTAAGGGAATGGTGATTTAAGACTGTTCTTGATATTCTTCTTTATATGGAGAAATCAGAGCCAGATTCTGCAATCAGCCAAGAAGTAGAAGAATCATGTCGTGTTTCAGCAAGTGTGGCATCCTTTGTGGAGGCAGTCAAGTGGAATCCTCAACTCAGGAAGAGTGTAAGGATGATATTATGAAGACATACTCCTCCAGCAACCCACTGTGGGGGATTTCATGCCACCTGTCTGTAAATACAAGTTCAAAACACACTACACATCCTAAGTTTTGAAATTATATTGAATTACAATTCATGTCCTCTCAATTTTGAGGGGGAGCCATGTATAAAGCAATATGTAATCCATTAAGTATTATTTGAACAGCAGTATACAGGCTCTCCAATTACCATACTTTAAGGTCTCTTCATATTTATAAATGAAACTCACCAAATATGACATGCACTTTATATGCATGTCTAAATCTGTAATACACAAAATTTGTACAAATGAAAAACACAATTACACCATGAGCTGATCATTATGAATCCCTTATTACCAGACACATGGCAACATTTGATGAGTGGTGAAGTGTATATAGTAGCTGTTGCTTGTACCAAGTACATGACATCCTAATATAAGGAGGGTGGTGGGGTATACAGTAAATGTTGCCTGTACTAGGTGCATAACATCATATGATAAGAAGAGTAGTGGTCTGGGTGGGGGGTTGTACAGTAACTGCTGTTTGTGCTAAGCACATGGCATCATGTTGTAAGGAGAGTGGAGGGTGCATAAAGTAACTGCTGCTCATACCAAGTACATGGCATTTTAAGATAAGGAGTGGTGCTGAGTTGTACAGTAACTGTTACCTATACAAAGCTGATAGCATCATATAAGTAGAACAGTAAGGTATATACAGTAATTATTACTTGTACCAATTATGTGGCATCACATGATAAAGATAGAAATAGCTACGGTAACTACTGCTGCACCAAGAACATGGCAACATTTCATGAGGAGAGTGTGGTAATGTAATGCAACTGCTGTTTGTACCACATACAAGGCATCCTATAATAAGGAGGGGAGTGGGGTATACAGCAAATGCTGCCTGTACCAGGTACAGGACATCATACGATAAATATAATAGCAGTAAGGGATGTACAGTAACTACTTTCTGTACCGAATACATGACACTGTATGATGAAGTGGTGTGGTATATAGTAAAGGCTGCCGATAATAGGCATATGACTTTAAATGATGAGGAGAGTGAATGGGTGCATAGAAACTACTGTTTGTACTACAGCATAGAAATATGGAAGCTACTGGGTACATGGCAATATGAAATGGGTAAGTACAATAGCTTTAAATGACCCTTGAGGGTTAACAGGCTCACGGAAATATGGTATGAGGAGACAGAGTTACTTCACCTTTTTGCTACCACTGGGTACATAACAACATGGAAACAGTAGGGTACTAAGGTGAATAGTAACTCTAGCTGTCACCAGGAAAATTGCAATTTGGAGAATTGAGGTAGAGAGGGGTACATGTCCTTTAGCTCCTGCTGCTGGGGACATGGCACCATAAACATGGCAATGAAAAGAGGACAGACTGACATTTTGGCTCTTTCTAAGCTCATGGAAGCACAGAGGGCAGAAAACTTCAATTCACCCTTTAATTGCTACCTCTGAAACCTAAAATTTAAAGAATATTTATAAGGTACACAGCAAAACACAAAGGAGGCACAAGAACACAGCACTTAAAATCCAAGATTTATTCCAAACAGATAGGTGAGTACTTTCGCAGCCAAAGCCGCTTCATCAGACAAATAAAGTGCATCATAATTATATGGATACTTCATGAGGTTTTAAGGCATGTGTTTGAAAATATTTTTGTATGCCTTTAAGTGTTACTGCTTTTAATTAATAGTGGCTTGTGATTGGATATTTTTATTTTAAAATTCTGGTATTGATGCACGTTATTTGTCTGATGAAGCAGCTTTGCCTGTGAAAGTGCTCACCTATCTGTTTGGAATAAATATTGGATTTTAAGTGCTGTGTTCTGGTGCCTCCTTTGCTTTTTGCTGTGCATGTTCATTTTATTGGAGGAACGATTAGCCTATGCCACTACATTTATTTTTTGCAATATTTATAAGGTGTTTGATATCAAACCATACATAAATCTCAATTCAGAAGACACCAAAAACAAAAAGCAACACCTCAGCTAAATTAGTAACACAAAAGATATAATACAAAAATAGAAAGAACAAAAATTGTGCTAATTTGGAACAGCAGATAAGTCCCCATATAATTATATAGGCAGAAAATGAAAACAGATCTAGTCTAATCTTGTCCCAAGCCCAAGGACATATTCAGGGAAGACGTTATCTCACTATCATGCTTATCACAGGATCCCTCTTCCAAAAAGTTCCCAGATGAGGAATGAGGATCTTATGTTGACAAATTTCAGCTATTAATGCCAGGTCAAGACTCGCATAAACTAACAAATAACTTCTGGCAGAACATGAGACGAGATTCTTAGAAAGGAGGTCATGGACATATTTATTTATTTGCTGACATTTATTGACCAGGAAAGTCCACTGGGTCAGAAACACATTTTCAGTTGAGGCCAGGGGAGAAAAGCTTTGGGTCAGAAACCCATTTTCAGTCGAGGCCAGGGGAGAAAAGCTCCAGTAAAAATTTTTATTACAGAGTAGTTTAAAGATAAAGAAGACAATGAGTATGGACTCTGAAAAATATACATTAGTTATTAATACATAAAATAAAGTACATTAACAATAACAACACATTCAAATAATAACTGCAGTTTAATTCAAGGTAAACAGTTAAGCAATTGCTTAGGGGTAAGTAGAGAGAGAGATTAGAGTATGTTAGTTGACATATAGATAGTTCTTAGATGTTTGAGAGGATTTACTTAGTGTAGGAAAAGAAAAGAAGGAATTAATTAAATATTTGATTAAGGTAGCTTAGACTTGTATGCATCAGAACAGATACGATTGTTTAGGTAGTGGCACTTTAATGCACTTTTAAAAGTTTTTAATGAATCAAGCTGAGTGACTGAGGAAGGCAGGACATACCATAATCGGGTAATGGCATAGGAAAATAGACTTTGTCCAGCTCTTTTGTTGAGTTTGCTTATACTTAAAAGATGCTTATAGGTAGCCCAAAGATTGTGGGTTGGGAGATAAGATTGTAGGATAGAATGTAGTGCAGGGCAGTTGTTGGGTTTATATATCAATTTGTGGGCCAGAGTCAGTTAGGTATAATAAGTGTAATGGGGGAATTCAAACCATTTCAATTCCAAACTGGCCTAGCAGTGGTGTGTGCGGTTTGGCAACACAGAGGTAAATTGATTGCAGTTTATTCCTAAGCAATGTGTGAAGGTTAGTGTAAATTGGACTTCCAGAGAGGAGGGAAGGGATAGGCAGTGTGTTTTTAAATTTTTTTCTGGTCGACTTATCTGAATAGAGTTTATGTCTGCATGGTCTGCCGAGCTTGAAATTTTTGCATTGAGAATATGTTGCTCGTAGGTGAGTTTGTCATCAATACTTATGCCTAGTAGTTAGCTGACTTCACTAGTTTGATTTCTATGCTGTTTTTTGAGTAAATTTTGAAGTTTGGAGGTGGTGGCTTAGTGGAGAACAGTAAGAGGTTAGATTTTTGGGGTTAAGAAGCAGTCGTGCATCATTTAGCTAAGTTTCTCTAGATGTAAAGGCATTTTGTGTAATCCTAAGGAGATCAGAGAAATTGCATGAAGAGGAGATGATTGTGGAACTGTCAGCATATTGGACGAGTGTACTTTGTTGGGATGCTTTGTGAAGGTTACTGGTGAAAATATTAAATGAAAATATTAAACAGGGTAGGCCCAAGAATAGATCCTTGGGAACTCCTATGCTATTGACCAGGTTTTCAGTTTTTTATAGGCAGCTGAAGAACCATGTTTTAAACTTTAGAGAGCAGCCTAGTTTTTCCAGTTGTTAGACATTGGTTAGGAATAACCTTTAAAGTATCTGGGAAGCTCAAAGAAGCAGTGCAAACATGTTTCCCATTGAGATTTGCTACCAGAGTGGAGACTAGTAAGAGTCACCAGAATCTAGCTCCCCATTCAGTAGAGGCAAGAACCCAGCTCTTCAGCCTCGCCAAATGCCATTGTTTATTGTAACATGTTAAAGGTATAAAGTTACACTGCAAAGTGGACATTCAGAACTGAAAGGATGGAAGGCTGGTAAGAGGTTTCTGTCATTATAAAAATCCATGATGGGTTTGTCTAAATTGCTAAAATAACTACAATAAACCCAATGATGTGTAGTTTATAATGGTGATAGATGAATGTGTAGGATGAACTTTATTGAATATTTTGTCCAAATTCACTTCCTTATCTAGTCACAGTAATACACTGTGCAATCTTCATGCATGATGCACTTTTTATTTTACACCTGTGGTTCAGTGCTCCTCATTCATATTCTAGATACTTTCACCCTGCAGTCCCCCCCCTTCACTTTGGACTGGTATCACTTCCTTCCACTTTTCCCATACTTTTTCTTCCACCCCCTTCATATTCTTCTACTTTATACTTCTCCTTACCATGTCAAGAACTCTCCTGTCCTGCTGCCTTTTCTTGTACTTGACCCACGATTTCTATTTTCTGGTTATTATACTCTTCACCTCTCTTGCCATTAGTGTCATTGCACTAATTTTTTTCTACTACTATCATCATCCTCATTCACTATATCCCACATGCACAATTCATGGGAGTTTTCCCACTCCTTTCCATGTATCTTTTACCATATTTACACATCTTCCATACAAATCGTTTGGGCTGAGGAACACTCCCAAAACACATTTTTCATAAATGCTTAGTCTGTAATGCCGCTCATGAGTCAGTTTTCCTTCTGCCCTTATGTAATCATTTTTACTGTGCGGTACTATCTGTGTAATCATTTTGAGGTGAGGTACCACCTGTGCAGCACTCTTAATGTTTTCCGACCATCCTTCTCGTACTCTGTCCTCTAGTTTTTTGTCCTCCTCCTCACACTTTATCTAATTAATATCCATGCTAAGCCCTGCATGGGTATGTTTGTGTAATTCCTAAGCCTGCTGTTTCCTAAATGTACATACTTTCTCCTTTTAACTTTCTGCATCCAGTCTTTCAAGTAATTTTCTACTGTTAGCTGTTCAGTTTTATTGGACATATGCTATAACTGGTGAATTTTCATTCTTAACACATTGACTCTACCATGTGGAGTGTATGTCTCCTTTCTGTATTTTCTCCTGTGCGTTTTTCTCTCTGCTTCTCCAAATTATTGTACTTTATCCCTTAAGGGGAGACCTTCATGTATTCCCAGATATTAGGAGTATTCTCTCCTCTGAATGGGTGCCAGCCTTCCTTTCATTTTCCTTCTGCTAACATAACCACCATGGTCTTTGTCTGGTTACATCTTCATCCACATGCCCTTTTAAACCTTGTTTAAACCTGGGATTGCTTTCTCCATGATTACTTTGGGGTTCTCAGACATAAGCATTCTGTAATCCATGTACATTAGGAACCCAGACTGTACTGCTGTTCTTCCCTCCAGCTGTACTAACTTTTCCTTCCTTCCATTGCCAGCTCTTTCATGACTACAGTAAAAATCCCCACAGAAAGAAGGCACCCCTGAGTAGTCCTTGTCCTCAATTTTAGTGACTTGAAAACTCCTCTTTTTACAATTAGCTCTATCTCCATAAGCTGTTAAGTTGTCTTTATCATTTCTGTACATTTTTCCTCCATTTGACTTTTTTCAAGTACCTCTTAGAAATTCACACATAATTGAATCAAAGACCTTTTGCAGGTCAAAAAATACCATTCCTGCATGGGTTCAACTCATTTCCTTTCTTCTGTCCATAAAACCCAATAGGACCTACTAATTTATACTCCTCTTCTTCCTGTCACAAAACTGCTGTGCCCCTCTCACAGAGTAAAATGAAATTTCCATGTCAACACTTTTATGTCCATCTTTAAACAAACGTGTCTGTAATCTCCAACTCCCGTCCTGTCACCCCTCCTCCTTTAATGATCACTATCACCCTGACACTTTGCATTGTTTCTGTTATTCACTAGTACTTGTCCTCTCATACTGTTTCACAACTTCCCATATTGCCTCATCAGTTACCCGCCTAGGTCCTCTTTCTGTTTTCACTGCCATCACCATCTATTTGATGTCCTCCTTTGTGATTCTTGCATTCAGTTTCTCCCTCTGTTTTGCTTCTATTTAGTTCTCTTCTGACTTCAGCTTCTCATTAACCTTCCTCTTCATTCTACAGCTCCCAGTCTAGTTTTTGATAACATTCCCTAAAGACTTCCCTAACCCTGCGCCCCCTGAAATAACTTAACATTTCAGCTCATTACTCACCAAAGACGATAATACAGATAACACAGTGAGTAAGTCCTATGTATAAGGAATGACAAAACCTGCCAGTGCAGAAATAAGTAGTCAGACACTTCTTTAGCTGCACTGATTATAAATTATAAAGCCAACTGAGGTGAAATTAAGTTATACTAAATAAAATAAAAACTTATGCAACACTAAACTGATCTATAATAGGATTACACACTCAACCTAGGCACGTCCTAAAGACCACAGTACTTCATTCATAAGGTACCAAGTTACTGTTAGACAAGCAGCTAGTGTATTAAGGTCATGCTATGTTAATGAGTCATAAAGACTGAGTAACCTATCTTTTTAACAAAATATATTTGCCACCCTAGATGTATTAATGTGCATTAACCACATTTCCACCACCCATTTCTCCAGTTTTCTAGAGACTCCGTCTTACTATACATAGTGTAGGCCCCACCTCTGTAAGCTATCCAAAATATCCATTTTCCTTTTAAGTTCTACTTAACCCTACTTCCCAGGTGACAGATGGCTTGAGATCGCAATTACTCACCACAATATTTAAGGATGCCATATGTGTGAAAAACCCAGCATATTTGTTATATGCCTCCGACTTCAGCATTCTTTGCTGTCTGAGTGGTGTTCTAAAGGATATTTTAAATATACTGTCCAATGGTTTACAATGACTCTGCTCTTGACCCCCTTTTGTAGAAATAAGCTGATATAATTCACATGGCTAGCAACTCTTCTCTTATATGTATAAGCTAGTTCTAGCAGTCAGTGAATGTTCTTGCACCGTATGTAGCTTGTTCCTTTTCTTCCATAAACGTAACACCAGTACCATTTTGAAAGGCAAAACTTTGCACATGGGTGGTAAGATGAGGAACTCTTTGAGCAATTCAAAATGCTTTTCTTGCTTCTCAGTTAATGTAATTTCAAATCATGCTCCAGTGATTTCATTATTGACAACTTATTTCCAACAGATTCAGTAGACACTAGCAAAGATAGTTCAACATGGAGGCACATTTCATAAACTCTTGTTTATCTGGCTCAGATGGCCGGAAAAGAAAGTTTACAGAAATATTCAGCATATGTTCATTCATCCTCAGTACCTTGAATATTATGAATGTTTCAGACAATATGACACTATACCCTGACCAGTGCCTTCTACAAACACCACTTTCTGATTATGTTGAGATTCTTTGCCCAGACCTCTGAATGTCCCTCGTGTTTTGACAATTTTTTCTGCTTGGCATTCTTGCAAATTTTGTATTCTTTTAAAAAATATACTGTGTCAACAAATATATCATTTCCCCTGGTTGTGTTGCCTCACATACATTCCGTGTGTATGAAAATTGTGCATGCCTTAACAATGTTAATTTATGTCTTAATTCTTAGATAACTGAGTACAGGAAATTTATTTTTATCATTATTGTGCAGGATTGACCTTTAACACAAACATACTTTTCATCTCTCATTTTAGCTCTCATTTTTCAGATTCACTCCTTCG
Organism: Protopterus annectens; assembly: GCF_019279795.1. Taxonomy (NCBI): domain Eukaryota; kingdom Metazoa; phylum Chordata; order Ceratodontiformes; family Protopteridae; genus Protopterus; species Protopterus annectens. The sequence continues at coordinate 374,667,328 of NC_056729.1, read as the reverse complement.
CTTTATAAGCAGTTGTACATGTATCTAAGTCATCTGTGAATTATATAACTTGACTCAATATAACTTCACTCACTTTGTATAGATCTGTTGCTTTGTTTAACAGTAAATATGAGTTTCATGGTAAACTGCCCCATTCATAATCACTTTTTATAACACATACAGTTGTCTCTCACATTAGCAAATTATATAATTCATTAAATCCAGAGTTTTTGGCATGCTTCTTTCAACTACTGATATAGGCATCAGTACTTTCACTGCACCTTGGTAGTAGCCTTAAATGCAGCTGTGAGAAAGTGAGGACTTGCATAGGAAAGGCATTCTGATCCTCACCAGTGACACAGATCATATTCTCCCCTCACCTCAGGATGGCGTTAGGTCATCATAAGCAAAAAGCCCCCAACACATGGTGAAAGCATAATGCACATGCATGGCAGCCTGACTGATGGCCTCCACCAAATAGCCCAGGTAAAACCTCCAGGAAAGGGGATGAATGGACCATGTTATTTTTCGGAAGATGTGTTGCTTAGCAGGCATGAGAGAAAAATACATAGAATAAAATTAATTTGTATGGCAGATTTTCTTCTTTTGTGCCCCTCACTAATTCTAGAATTTCAGCTCATCATGGCTGTATCATTACACTTTCCCTGTCTGAGCCTGCATGTGTTATATGATGTGAAGGAGAGATCTGGCTGTACTGCCACCAACTGACATGGCTGACTGGTACCACTGCTTACAAAGCATGAAGTAATAGCAAGAAATTACATGCAAGTCTCAATCAATAATTATTCCACAAGATGGCTCCAAGAGCAAAAACAGAATATGCACTGCTGTCCTGGGTAGTACTGCCACCACTTTGGAAGAAGCCAGAGACTTTCAGTAAACTGCTGCTGTTAAAACAAGTCAGATATGAACTACACCAATTGCCATTACTTTCACAGATAGCTGGCACAATCAATCTCATGAAAACATGTGTGGCATATAACATATTATACAACACCCCCCCCCATTAATATTTCAAAACGTGCATGCTGATTGGTCAGCGTGCACATTGTAAATCAGACTTATACTAATGGAAAAAGGTCTGGTCGCCCGGACTTTTTCCATTAGTATAAGTCTTTTTTTTTTTTTGGACTGCAATGGAGAATGGAAGAGCTCCGTTGCTGTTATCTCACTATGTTAAATGAGTTTAACATAGTGAGATATCTTAGAAAAAAGCAACGGAGATCTTACTTTCTCCGTTGCTTTTTTTATAAGCTGTCTCACTATGTTAAACTCGTTTAACATAGCGAGACACGTTTTTAAAAGCAACAGAGATCTTCCTTTCTTCGTTGCTTCCACACACACTTCTGATGCCCTTGTGACCAAATCACACCAACCATGGGTAAATCCAGCATTACCCACACCCAGGCGTGGATTATTGCTTAATTAATCAACATTATAAATATCAAATAAACAACACTGCATACATATTCTCATCATAAATGAATAGCAGCAGCAAGAGGTAAAAAGTAAATAAATGAACATTGCTTAAATAATAAAGAAAATAGCACAAATACAGAGTAATATATATATATATATATATATATATATATATATATATATATATATATATACAGATCACTGGATGGCTCATATGGTGTTAGAGCCGCAATAGGTTAACAAAAATATTCAGGTAGTCAAAAGTATGGAATCGATCATCATAGAAAATGGGCTAACACCAATTGTGAACTCCCAGTTTCTGCAAATTATGTTAGATTAAATAAAATATCCTTTATGTTTTCACAAGAACAGCAAAGTAGGCAGTATATCGATTGACTTAGAACATAGGGAGAATGTAGGGATGTGCTTAGGGCACACTGCACTGTTAGAAATCAAGCAATATCAGCAAAGCTACTTTGGAAAGAAGGATGGAGATGTGAAAGTCTCTAAGTGAAATTTAGAAGGGAATGGTTCAAGACAGGCATCAGCAAGGATTTTGAAGGGTGAAGAGTTCTCTAATATATTAGGTAAGGCAGTGGTGCATTATAAATCAATAAAGACATGCAAGGATACACAGAAGAAAACACTGAAGGACTGGTCCAAAGGCTGAGGGAAAGGCAGATGCTGCAGAACTGACTACAATATTCAAGGAAACATTATTAAAAGTATATACTCCTGTATATATATATGTATGTCTGATAAAATGCAAGACAGCAAATGTAAAATTGCTTCTACCTAGCATTTTACTACATCTTTTAAGTAATTTACTCTGTATTTCACTAGCCTCTGCCTGGAATCTTCATGTCCTTAGACGCAAAGGTGAGACTGTAGGCTGTGTTACAAAATATTTGCTTTTATATGAGGGGAAGTTAGCAATGGCAGTAGTTGCACTAGGGATCCCTGTAATATTAGTTTATCTTTCTGTGTCGGAGGATAAGGGCATTAATCTCATTCATGACAGGGAAAGGTCAGACCTGTCATTTACATCTCTTAGCTTTGTGCATGACTGACATAATCGAAATCCTGTTTCTCTTCGTGATCAGAAAGAATGATTTCAGAAATATTTTATATTTACTAAGTTTTGGTACACTTAACACTGCTCATGGTAAGTGTAACCCAGCTGAACTGCTGCACTGAAACAATGATATAACCAATAAAAAAAAGAAAAAAAAAACTTGGCTTAACACCAAGGCACAAATAATGCAAGTTCTTAGTCTAATTTATTGTACAGATTCTTAAGTGCATGAACTGTAGAAAAATACTAACAGTTTCGACAACAATTAACTGGCTTAATTGCTGCTTCCATCTATTCAAAATTCTGATACATTCATTATTTGCAGCTCACATACTCTCTCTCTCACACACACACACACACACACACACACACACACACACACACACACACACACACACACACACACACACACACGCACACACACACACACACAACAAATCATTCATAAGTTCACATGTAGTGCCGTTATTCTTGTTCAGGTGACACACATTCACTGAACAAAAGTACAGTTTGAAACTAGGCTTCCTCAACAATAAAACCGCCATCAATCCTGCAGTTGCCATAAAGTGAATTTTATTTATTTATTTATTTATTTATTTTTGTTTGTTTACCGGGGTAGTGCACTGATCAATACTGACCAGTTTCAGGCCCACCTTGGGTGAAATACAAAACATTTTACAAACAAAAAATACAAAAATGTAAGCAATAACAGAATAGTTCAGTCTAATTACATAGAAAAGCTGTGTATATACATTCTAGTGAACACAATTGTGTATATACATCCTTAAAAGTAGTAAGCCATTGCCATTATGTTTAAAAGCATAGTCAGTATCCTACCTCAAATTATCTACATTGCTTCCTTGCTACAATATCAAAGCTGAAGGCTTTAGCAATCAGTTATTAATTTTACCCCACAACAATAAATGTTACCTGCAAGTAGGCAGGGGTGTACTCAATGAATTGTGTTTTGTACTCACAAATGCTTATTTCTGTCACACTACTCACCTGGAATTTCAAAAATGGCCACATCACTCAAGCTGTTGCCCAACCCCTGGAAGTTAATGTGAGTAACATTTTCAGTTGCTCAATTAAAAACTATTATAGGTACTTTTTCAGATTTGCTATTCTTCCTATAAGCAAACTATATGCAAGTTGTCAAGAAGCATTAACTTAGATGGTCATAAACATGATATTGCTTGTTTCTAACCGATGCTCAGAAAATGTACTCTGTAGAATACAAAGAGAATGCCTGGCTACACCCTTGCAGTTAAGCCTTAAATAGTACCATTTAATCACCCGCTCGAATGGTAACATCACAGCAGACTTTACCCCCACTGGACATACAAGCAAATCATAAACAGCAAGCATCTCTACAGAAAATATAACTACCCATCATGATTTCAAAATTCCATTCTTAACTATTATTTTAAGTCAAAGGCTTAAAGCATAACCATCTACCTTCACTCCACATCACCTCACTCACACAACACCCAAATTGTACAATCTTTTCAGGCTAATATCCCCTACCTAACCCTTCACTCTAACCACAACCTACATAATGTATAGCCACAGCTAAATCCCAACTCACTCCTGTAAAGTTACCTACTAAAGCTTAACAACAATGCAGCAACACTTTGTCTGAGCAAAATGTGGCCCCTAGCCCTTACATTAATAATAAACCACGCCATCACCTCACACTTAATGACCTACCACTACACTATCAAGTCAAAATTTCAGACTAAATACTCTACCTGCCCTACGCATTCACAAGACAAACCAGCCTTTTCAGTAATATCTCCTATCTACATCTCAAATCTTGATGTTGCCACATTCAAAGTAACACCACACCAATGAAACAATGACATTTCCTCAAAATATAACACATCTATAATCAAATGTCTAATAGCTATAATCCAAGTAGAATCCAGACTCATACTTAGTGGAGATATGCACCCAAACCCTGGCCCGACAAACAATAATAACCACTCCCCTGCTACCAAACAAATAACATTCTAACCTTCTCCAGGAAATCAACAGATCTCCTCATACTCAACATAAACATAAGGAGCATAATGAACAAAATCCCAGAGCTACACGCTACCCTGGTCCTCAACTCCTCTGACATACTCCTCCTCACAGAGACCTGGGTAAAACCATAAACAATAATAATGACTTAGTTACACCTGGTTACAATGTTCTAAGATGACAGAATATCCAAAAGAGGCAGAGGCCTTGCTCCCCTCTTCAAAAACAACCTGACCGTTGAATTGTTAGCCAACGAACAACCCAAGTTCAATAATGCAGAAACTATGTTCACAAAGCTGAAAATCAACTAAAAAAACACTTACATATAACTGGTACCTATATACCCCCGGCAGTCACATTAACACAGTAGAATCCATTATAGACTGAAAATCCCAAAACTTTCCCCAAGAAACATTCATACTAGGTGATGTTAATATTGACTGCACCTCCTGTAACTCGCTCCACAGCACTAACCACATTAACCTGCGCAGTTTCACTCAACTAATCAAAACCACAACACAGGTAGATAAAGCATCAAAAAAGGAGTCCATCCTAGACTGGATCCTTACTAATAGAGTAGACCATCTCAATCCTACCTCTCAGGCTCCCTCCCAGACACACTCAGTGACCATCTTCCTACATTTAGAATTAGACACCAAGTGAATCCATTAAAATCCTCCAACCTTCAACAAATCCAGTATACAAAGAATTTCAAAACCTAAGGAGAAGAAGTTCTGCACTTAATCAATGCAACTGGAGACCACTCTCATCTCCTCCCTGGAACGTGCCGTAGACTACTTCAATAACACTTTTCTAAACATTCTAAATCATCTTGCTTCTATCAGAACTGTCAGAACTAAATCTGACTATGCCCTCTGGCTGACCAGAGATAACCATCTACTGCAAAAACAAAGAGATAAAGTATGGTACTCGTGGCGTCAAAATAAAAGTCAAACTAATAGACACGCATACCAGGAACTAAGAAACAAACCAAAAAACAAATTATGACAGACAACAGGAACCACTATAGGCATTCAAACCAAACACAAAAATAACCCACAAAAATTCTGGGCTGCCATTAATAAAATCCTACAACCAGGAAAGACCTGTACTCCACCCCCTAACATTGACACCACCACCAATAATGACACCCAATTCAACGAACACTTCACCAAATCCATCCTACCCTCACCATTAATAGTTCTCTCACTTCCAAACCTATCTTCTGTACCAGCAGGCCAAAACCTCTTCTCCTTAGAGCCTGTCCCAACTAGCACAATATATAAATACCTAAATAGGCTTAAACCCACAACCATGGCTGCCAACAAATTACCTGCAGAGTATCTAAAGATTGCAGCCAAAGCCATCTCTTACCCAGTCTCCATGCTCATTAACCACTCTTTATCATAGCAATGCGTTCCTTTACTGTGGAAAATTTTGCATATAATACCACTCCACAAAGAAGGTAACTCTGTGGAACTATCTAATTACTGTCCAATTGACATTCTATCCCCCTTATCTAAAATCCTCGAAAAATGTACACATTCCCAAATAATGCACTATCTCTTCACTAATAAACTGCTAACCTACACCCAGCACAGATTCCACCCCCATCAAAGTACTACCACAGCCCTTATTAGCTTTACCAACACAGAAAACCAACATTGAAACAATGGTAACCTCTAGTATCCACTGCATTCCTTGATCTCTGAAAGGCCTTCAATACTGTCTTCCATCCCAACCTCCTTTCTGCTCTCTCCAATCTTAATCTCAGCCACTCCACACTAGCATGGTTTCAAGACTATCTAACCAGCCACCAACAAGCACTAAAATGAGAAAACTCCTTATCTCGTATCCTACCTGTCACCCTAGAGGTCCCCCAAGGACGACGATGACTCCACTCTAATCTGCTCTACTCCATCACTCCCTCAACACCAGGAACTGACACAAGAGTCCTTTACTGCTGTTACCTAACCCCAATAAAACACTGCTAATGATATTCTATCCCACTAGAGCATTAGATGCCATACCACCATTCACAATATTCTCAGCTAATAACACCCCTATCACACCTGTCCAAAACACCAAACTCCTAAGGGTTATCATAGATCACAACATGAAATTTAATATCACATTCCACAGACAATAAAGAAAGTCCATAAATCAGAAAGTACAGTTGTGTACACTTACCATAAATGTAGATGTTCAAGTGTATTCACTGTTGCAGTCATTACATTTGGGTTATCTGCTTGCAGGTAGTCCTCAGTCAGCCTGATTAACAAAGTCTTGGGTCCTGCATTGGTTGCTGTCCCTTCTTCCATGACGTCAGGTCATCAGGGGTATAAAACATGCAGCCAATGCCATTACATCAGTTTTTCTTGCCCCAGATGTCAGGTGCCCCCTAATGGGGAGCAATTAAATATAAAAGTACAATGATAGACCTCCAACAAAAAAGCAAATACACCAAAAAGGCTTTTAAGCATAGTAAAGGAAAGTAGAGGTATAGCCAAAAGAAGTTAGAGGGCTGGAGGTAGGGTAACCAGAAAGTACAGTTTTGTACCTACCATAAATGTAGATGTTCGAGTGCTGATACAGCTGCAGTAATGACAGATGGGTTTTCAGCCGTCAGGCGGTCCCTCGGTCGGCCGAATTCCAAAGTCTTGGTCCGGCGTCGGTTGTTGTCGCCTACTCTTCTGACGTCAGGAAGGCCAGAGTATATAAGACACAGCCGACGCCATGTTCTTCAGTCTTTCTTGCCCCAGATGTCAGGTGCCCCCAAAAGGAAGGCAATACATAAATAAAGCTTTTGTACAAGTGTAATTTATGCAAAGAAATGCAAAATCAGTGTAAGCAAGCAAATAAAACATAGCAGGATAACCCAGTTCGGAGGTATGAAATGGTTGTTAGGCCCCATGCCCTTGCCAAGTGGGGAAGGAGGGAGGGAAACCTGTACTGCAGCTGTATCAGCACTCGAACATCTACATTTATGGTAGGTACAAAACTGTACTATGTTCATCGTGCATACAGCTGCAGTAATGACAGATGGGTAGAGTCCCAAAGCTATGCATAGGGTGGTAGGTACTATGAGGAACTGGGTTGAGCCAGAATGCCCTGCAAAACAGCAGTGGCAAAGCCTGCTCTTGTTCTGGAGTATAAAGGCAGATGGTAGTGTTTTGTGAAGGTATGTACAGAACTCCAAGTGGCTGCCTCCAAGATATCCTTAGTAGGCACACCTCTGAGGAAGGCTGTAGAGGTGGCTGTTGCCCTGGTGGAGTGAGATCTGATACCAGGGGGGACAGGTTTCCCATGATAAGAGTAACAAAACCGTATGCAGTGGCCAATCCACTTGGAAATGGTCTGTTTGGTAACTGGTTTCCCTGGAGACCCTACAGCATAGGACACAAAAAGTTGGTCTGATTTCCTGAAGGGCTTTGTTCTGTCCAAATAGTAACGTAGCTGCCTGTGGATGTCTAACGAGTGAAGCAGCCTTTCCCCTTTGTTTTGAGGGTTAGGATAAAAGGTAGGAAGATGTATGGCTTGGTTTAAGGCTACCCTAGAGACCACTTTAGGCATAAAAGATGGGTTGGTGCGAAGGGAAACCCTGTCCTGATGGAAGATGAGGAATGGCTGCACCACCATGAGGGCCTGGAGTTCAGAAACCCTGCGAGCTGAAGTGATGGCCAGAAGTAAAGCTGTTTTCCAGGTCAAATATTGTAGATCTGTTGTAGCAGCAGGTTCAAAGGGAGGCAAAGTAAATTTTTCTAGTATGTAATTAAGGTCCCAGGCTGGTATTGGTTGTTTCCTTGGAGGTCTTATATTCTTAGCCCCTCTGAGGAATTGCCGTAAGAGTGGATGTGAGAATAAAGGAGGATCCGTGTTGAATTCTGCAGAGATGGCTGAGGCGTGTATTTTAATTGAAGAAAATGAAAGTCCACTGCTCAGTAGTTCAGCTAGGTACTGTAAAACCTGAGGTAAGTTCAATTTTCTAGGGTCCTGTCCTCTTTTCTCATTCCAACAGCAAAACCGCTTCCATTTTGCGGAGTAAGCTTTTCTAGTGGATGGTCTTCTGGTCTCCAAGATGACATCCTGCACCTCCTTGGAGAGTAGAGTTTGATGTGGTGTTAAGGGATTTTCCATGCAGCGAGGTTGAGTGTTTTCAGCTGGCTGTGTAGGGTCTTGTAGTTGTTCTGCGTCAGCAGGAGAGGTATTAGAGGCAGGGACCAGGGAGGAGTATGTGTTAGACTCCTCAGGAGTGGATACCAGTGTTGCCTTGGCCAGTCTGGAGCAATCAGTATCATCCTCGTTTTGTCTGTTCTCGCTTTCAAAAGTACCTTGGGCAGAAGAGGCAGAGGTGGGAATGCATAAACTGTCCATGTTGTCCAACTGAATGAAAGGGCGTCCACTTTCCAGGCCCTTGGATGGAAAGTCCTTGAACAAAACCTTTTCAATTGATGGTTTCTGTGAGAGGCAAAAAGATCTATATCTGGCATCCCCCACGCTTGGACTATCTCCGTAAACACCTGTGGATGTAGTTTCCATTCGTGTGGATCTGTCATATTTCTGCTCAGAGTGTCTGCCAGTGTGTTTTCCGTCCCTGGCAAGTAGTGTGCTTGAAGTTCGATTTGTCTTTCTAGAGCCAAGTTCCAAAGAGTCATGGCTAGTCTGCACAAGGGGTATGAGTGAGTTCCTCCTTGTTTGTTTATGTACCACATTACTGTGGTGTTGTCTGTTCTTATGAGTAATTGTCCTGGATGCAGGAAGTCCTTGAAAGCTGTAATTGCATTTATTACTGCCAGCATTTCCTTTTGATTGATGTGCAGGTGCTTTTCCTTTTGGGACCATCTGCCCTGAATGCACCTGTCCTTCATGTGCGCCCCCCAGGCGTAATCTGAGGCGTCTGTGGTTATGACTTGTTTTGCTTGAGGCTTGCAGAATGGGAGGCCTGTGTTTAGTTGACATGCTTGGGCCCACCATAGAAATTCATTTTGTAGACACGGAATTATTGGAATGATTGCTTCCAAGCTGTGACTGTGTTGAGACCATAGATTTTTTAGGTACCATTGAAGTTTCCTCATATGCAGCTTTGCACACGGGATTAGAAGAATGCAAGATGCCATGAATCCCAGAGCCTGCAGGATTTTCCTTGCAGTAAGCCTGGTGCTTTTTGCTAGTATTTTGAAGTACTGAGATAATTGCCCTTGTTTTTCTGGCGTAAGGTATGCCATCTGGGTGTTTGTGTCCAAGCTGGCACCCAGGAAGGTTATTTTCTGAGAAGGTGTTAGCTTTGATTTCTCCTTGTTGATGGTGTATCCCAGAGAAAGCAGTAACTGTGTCACATATGCCAGATGTTCCAGTAGTATGTGTTTGCTGTCCGCTTGGATCAGGCAGTCATCCAGATAAGGGTAAATTTGTATCCCTTGTTGTCTGCAATATGCAATCACTGATGCCAGGCACTTGGTGAATACTCTGGGCGCAGCGGATAAGCCAAAGGGCAATGCAGAGAATTGATAGTGGATTGAACCTGCAAGAAATCTGAGGTATCTTCTGCAGCTTTGTCTGATTGGGACATGCAGGTATGCCTCCTTGAGGTCCAATGTTACCAGCCAAAACTCCTTGCCCGGCATGGGAAGAAGTTGCTGTAATGTGAGCATCTTGAATTTTGGTACGAGTAGAAATGTGTTTAGTATTGATAAGTCCAGAATGGGTCTCCAGTCGGTTCCTTTTCTTGGTACCAGGAAAAGCCTTGAATAAAAATCTTGGCCTTGTTGGTGCGTAGGTACCTTTTGTATAGCCCTCATGTTTAGGAGCTTTGAAATTTGCAGATGTGCCTCTACCCTTTGATTTTGTGGTAGGTTTGGCATGCCTCTCATCTTAGGAAGAGTGTGAAATTGAAATTTGTAGCCTCTGTTTATAATGTCCAGTATCCATTTGTCTGTTGTGACAATATGCCAATTGCTTGCAAATAATGCTAGTTTTCCTCCCAAAGGTGCTGCCAGTTGAGACTTGCTTGGCATGGAAATGAGGGCGTCATTGAGTTTGCTTCCTGTATTGTTGTGCACTGTCTTCACCACCTCTTGGTGCTGGAGATTGCCATTGTCTGCCTCTATAAGACCCTTGTGATTGCCCTCTGCCCCTTCCTCGTCTGTATCTGCCTCTTTGGGGCTTGTCAGTGGCTGGAAAGGACCAGTTTTTTGATGGCCAATTCCTGCTAAATCGTGGTGGCTGAACCTGTAAGAAAGCTTTGACAGTCTGCATAGATTTGGCTTTCTCTTCCATTTTTCGTAATATATCCTCAGCATTGGTTCCAAAAAGAACATCCTTCTGTAAAGGTGCATCAAGAAGTTTTGCTTTCACATGATCAGGCAGATTTTGTTCTCTAAGCCAGGAATGTCTGTGAATGACTGATCCTGTAGCAGCCGCTCTACTGGAGGCCTGTAGGGCATCATCACCACATTGTAAAGTGTGTTTACCCACTTGTTCTGCACTATGCATCATATCCTGTAACTCTTTTAAATCTGGTTGTTCAGGTTGAGACATTTTGTTTTTTAATTGTGATAGCAGGAACTGTTGGTATTTAATCATATGAAACTGGCAGTTTAAGGCCCTCATGGCAAGGGTGGCCGAGGTATAAACCTTCTTACCCCACCTTTCAAGGGATCTAGATTCCCTTTCTGCAAGTAATGGATTCTTGGAAGTGGAAGCCTTTATTCCCTTAGGGCCTTGTGAAATGGTTTCAGGGTCAGCATTATGGCCTTTATAGAGAAAATGGTGAGAACTGGGTACTCTGTAATATCTATCAGGCTTAACTGGTGCAGGAGGCAGTGAATCCGGATTTAAACAAGCCTCCGAATAGACATCATCCAGTACCTCCAAGACAGGGGGAATAGCCAGGGGTCTGTGCTGAGGTAACCAAAGAAATTCCCTAAGCCTTTTCTTGGAGTCTGAAAAGTCTTGGCCTTCCCAATGGAAGTGTTCCCTCAGGGTGTGTAAGGTTTCCCCAAAAGAAAAATCCTCAGGGGGGGATACAGACGGAATAGACTGCTCAGCATCCGAATCCTCAAAAGGGGAATAAGAGTGTTCCTCAGCATCGGAATGCTCTGACATAATGGATCCCTGATCAGAAGAGGGGGATTCTTCCTCCACTCTGGGTCTCTTTTCAGGAGGGGGCTGAGAACCTCTGATAAGAGTAATAAGATCCTCAGCCATTTTAAGCATCTGTTTCTTAGGCATGGGTCCAGGAGATGGGCCTTGTGCAGCAGGCCTAGTAAGATGCCTGGCTGCTTTGGATTTGGTAAAGGCCTTAATAGAAAAGGAGGTTGAAGGTCTGAATACACCCTGAGTGGATGTAGATCTGTCCACATTAGTAGGCTCGGTATAAGCTGGAGCTTCGGTTGTAGTCTGGGAAAGGGCCGATGACCCAGCGGTCTCGGGTACAGAAGACAACGCCGAAGGAGTGTCGTCAGTAGTCAGGGACTGCAAAGGCATCTCACTGAGAACCGGGCCACGTGGAGCCTGTTTCGGCGTGGTGTCGGTGGAGACCGCAGACCTCGCATGTCGGTCCTTTTCCTTGCGTTTTTTGGGTAAAGCGGTAGTCGGAGTGTCCGACGACATTTTATAATCAAAAGCTTTACCGAAAAAGTGTTGGGCGAACTCCTCCCGACGCTTGATAGTGCGTTTATTGAAGGCAGCGCAAAAGCGACAGCCCGAGACGTCGTGGTCTGGGCCCAAACAAGGTATGCAGAGGGAATGGAAATCCTTATGCGGTATTTGCTTCCCACAAGAAATACAATTATTAACTTTTTCTGACATCGGTCTGAGGCAAGAAAAGATTCTAACGGGTACTTAGCTTTAATGAAGACTTCGGTTCCAAATATTTCCGTAAATCAGGAGCTGGCCGACCGGCACTTGCGAACTGCTTCTGCTTCGGGCACCGCGCGGCAAAAAAGACTGAAGAACATGGCGTCGGCTGTGTCTTATATACTCTGGCCTTCCTGACGTCAGAAGAGTAGGCGACAACAACCGATGCCGGACCAAGACTTTGGAATTCGGCCGACCGAGGGACCGCCTGACGGCTGAAAACCCATCTGTCATTACTGCAGCTGTATGCATGATGAACATCTGCAACAGTGAATACACTCGAACATCTACATATATGGTAAGTGTACACAACTGTACTATGTTCTTCGTGTTTCACTGTTGCAGTCATTACATTTGGGTAGATTTCCAAAGCTATGGTTTGGAGGAGGAATTTAATTAGAATTAGGACCAGCTATAAAGCCCTGCAAGACTGCAGTGGCAAAGCCAGCTCTGGATTTAGAGAATATTGGCAAATGATAATGCTTGGTGAAAGTATGCACAGAAATCCAGGTAGCAGCTTCTAGGATGTCCCTGGTAGGGATGCCTCTGAGAAAGGCTGTAGAGGTAGATGCAGCCCTGGTGGAGTGAGGTCTGATCCCCTGGGGGATAGGTCTTCCATGGTGCTTATAGGAGAAATGAATGCAATGGCCTAGCCATTTAGAAATCGTTTGCTTTGAAATAGCCTTCCCCTCTGCCCCTGCAGCAAATGCCACCAGCAGTTCTTCAGATTTCCTTTGAGGTTTAGTCCTGTCCAAGTAGAATCAAAGTTGTCTGTGCACATCTAAGAAATGCAGAATCTGTTCCCCTTTGTTCTGTGGATTGGGAAAGGAAGTTGGCAAATGAATAGACTGTTTAAGAGCCACACTGGATACCACCGTGGGCATGAAGGATGGATTGGTTCTGAGGGACACCCTCTCCGCATGAAAGACGATGAAAGGCTCCACTGCCTAAGGGCTTGTAATTCAGAAATCCTTCTAATTGAAGTGATTGCTAAAAGGAAAGCTGTTTTCTCAGAAAGAAATTTTAAGTCTGCAGTAGCAGCTGGCTCGAAAGGAGGTAGAGTGAGTTTCTCCAAAACAAAGTTAAGGTCCCAGGCTGGAGTTGGAGCTCTCCTGGGTGGTCTCAAATTTTTGGCCCCTGTGAGGAACTGCTTGAGCAGTGGGTGAGAGAAGAGGGGAGGTTCTGTGCTATAATGAGCTGAAAAGGCTGAGGCATGGATTTTAATGGAGGAAAAAGACAGACCCTTGTGAAGCATCTCAGTTAAGTATTGTAAAATCTGAGGTAAATCGGGTGTTGCTGTGCTCATCCCTTGAGACTGGTTCCAGGCACAGAATCTTTTCCATTTTTCAGCATAAGATTTTCTAGTACTAGGCCTCCTTGCCTCTAAAATGATATCCATCACAGGTTTACTGAGAGATGGTAGAGGAAAGATTATGTAATTAGCCAGGCTGCAAGGTTCAGTGTTAGAAGCTGAGGGTGCAGAATTTGGTTCTCCTGCTGAGACAACAGGGAAGGAGTCGGAGGCAGGTGCCATGGGATAACTGTGACACACTGCACAGGAGAGGGTACCAGTGCTGGCGTGGCCAGTCTGGAGCAATCAAAATCATCCTTGGTTTGTCCTGTGTGATTTTTAGTAGTACTTTGAAAAGTAGAGGCAGAGGGGGGAAGGCAAAGACTGATAGGTTTTCCCAGCTGAAGGACAGAGCATCAACATTCCAGGCTTGCTTTGTGGGAGTCCTTGTGCAAAATGTGTCCAATTGGTAGTTTTGGGGAGAGGCAAACAGGTCTATATCTGGGTTCCCCCATTTGCTTGTCAACATGTTGAAAATCCTTGGTTCCAGTTTCTACTCGTGTGAGTCCATGAGGTTTCTGCTTAGTCCGTCTGCCAGTGTATTTAATTTTCCTGGCAGGAATTGAGCTTGTAGGTGCATTTGGTAGCTCAAGGCCATGATCTACAATGCCATGGCTACTCTGCAGAGGGGGTAAGAATGTGTACCCCCCTGCTTGTTTATGCACCACATAACAGTGGTGTTGTCCATCTTTACCATAAGTTGTCCTAGAAGAATGTGGTCCTTGAAGGCTGTCAGAGTATTCTGTACAGCTGACATTTCTTTTTGATTGATATGCAGGTGCATTTGACTTGGGTTCCATTTGAACTGAATGCATTTCCCTGCCAGGTGAGCCCCCCATGCATAATCTGATGCATCTGTTGTTAGGGTTTGGGTGGCAGGGGGTGGTGTGAAAGGTAGTCCCTTGTTTTGGTGGCAGGCCTCTGCCCACCAAAGGAATTCTAGGCATAGGCAAGGTATGATAGAAATCATTGCTTGTAGATCCTGAGAATGTTGACACCATAGGCTTTTTAGATACCACTGTAGTTTTCTCATATGCAGTCTTGCATATGGATTTAGAAGAATGCAGGAGGCCATGAACCCCAAGGCTTACTGTATTTGTCTTGCAGAGAGCAGGGATTTTGTGGCCACTTGTTTGAAGTAGGTTGTCAAATGAATTTGTTTCTCTGGCGTGAGGTAAGCCATCTGGGAAGTTGTACTCAAGCTTGCTACCAGGAATATAATTTGTGGACAGGGTACCAGGTGTGATTTATTTTCGTTTATGGTGTACCCCAGAGAAGTTAGAACCCTTTGTACAAAGGCCAGATGATTCAAAAGTATGTCCTGGCTTTCTGCCTGAATTAGACAATCGTCCAGGTATGGGTATATTTGAATATTTCTTTGTCTGCAAAATGCAATAACTGGAGCTAAGCACTTTGTGAATACCCTGGGCAGAGTAGATAAGCCAAAGGGCAGTGCAGAGAACTGATAGTGTATGTAGCCTTCTTTGAAGCGTAGGTGTCTACTGCAAGATTCCCTGATTGGGGTGTGCAAGTATGCTTCTTTTAAATCTAGTGTTGCCAACCAGGCATCTTTGCCTAGCATAGGATGTAATTGGTGAAGAGTCAGCATCTTGAATTTTGGAATTTCCAAAAAGGTGTTTAAAGTAGACAGGTCCAGGATAGGACACCATGAATTGTCTTTTCTGGGTACCAGGAAAAGTCTCGAGTAGAAACCTTGTCCCTTTTCCTCTTCCAGTACCAGATGAATAGCCCCCATGCTTAAGAGAGAAAGTACTTGTTTTTGGGCCTCTGCCCACTGATTTGTAGGTAGGTCCAGCCACCTGCTTGGTGTTGGCAACGTGTGGAAGTGAAATCTGTATCCCTGGGACACTATATTTAAAACCCATTTGTCCTGGGTAATGAGTTCCAAATTCTTTGCATGAAGAGCAATCTTTCCCCCCAAAGGTGCAGTCAGTTGATAAGTGCTTGGAAAATTTAAACGGAAGTCATTGAGACAGTTTACCATAGGAGGGGAGTCTTATTACTCCAAGATTTGGAAATGGAGGCACCCCACGGCTTAGTCCTGTGTCCCCTGGGACTGAAACCTGGGGATTTTGCTGTATCTGGGTTTGGCTTGAGAAGACCTGGAAGGGGCTAGAAAGGACCAATTCTTATAGGGCCAGTGCCTATTAATCTAGGAGGCTGAACTTGTAAGAAAACGATAGTTTGCATAGATTTAGCTTTATCTTCCATCTTTTTAAGAACTTCCTCAGCCTTGTTGCCAAACAGGTGGTCCTGAATTAAGGGAGCATCCAACAATTTAGCTTTAACATGATCAGGCAAGGATTGCTCCTTTAGCCAAGCATGCCTTCTGAGAACAGACCCAGTAACAGCAGCCCTGCAAGAGGCCTCTAATGAATCAAAACCACATTGCAAAGTATGTTTTCCAACTTGTTCAGCAGAATGCATTAAATCCTGTAATTCTTTATTTTCCACACAGTCAAGAATCAACATCATTTTCTGTTTAAGCAATCCAATAACATGTTGCTGATACTTTATTAAACTGGCAGTTTAAAGCCCTAATGGCCAAGGTTGCAGAAGTGTAAACCTTCTTACCCCATCTATCCAGCACCCTGGAGTCTCTATCAGAAGGGGTAGGATTTTTAGCAGTAGAAGCCTTAATGCCCTTGGGCCCCTGTGAAATAGTCTCTGGATCCGCAATAGGATTTTTAAAAAGAAACTTGGGTGACTCAGGGACCCTGTAGGATATGTCAGGTTTTCTGGGAGCAGGAGGCAAGGTATCAGGGGCCAAACTAGATTCCGAAAAGCATCATCAACAATGTCTAGTACAGGAGGAATAGCTAAAGGCCTATGCTGAGGTAGGAGTAAGAAATCCCTAAGCCTCTTTTTAAATCAGAAAAATCTTGGCTTTCCCAGTGGAAATGCTCCTTTAGAGTATGCATGGTTTCCCCAAAAGAAAAATCCTCTGGAGGGGAAGCAAAGGGAATGGAGTCCTCTGAATCAAAATCTTCATAAGTAGATAAGGGCAAATCCAGATCATCAGAAGAATCAGAAAAAACAGAATCCTGGTCAGAAGATTCAGAAACAACTTCAGTTCCAGGCCTCTTAGAAGGGTGGGGTTGGCTACCCCTGATTACCCCTGATTAGAGTTATTAAATCTTCAGCCATTCTTATCCTTTGTTTTTAGGCATAGAGGCCTGAGCATGTGGCTTGGGCGTCAGTTTTTAAGGCATGGTTCGAGATTTAGGCCTAAGTGAAAAAGGAGGCGTCAGTTTAATATGCAAGTCTGTAGGACTGAATAGTTCTTGGTTATGTAATTGTTCTGACACTGGGTAGCTTCACCTAATTAGATCAGGCCTATATTATAATGACGGAAAATCATAATCTCGACTGCTCACATTAGTAAAAATGCAAATACGCAATGTTGGTATTTTATGATCACACTATAGTGAAGATCAAAATATTTGCCCTTTCCTCACTGTAGTACCATCTTGGAGTTGGAATATATATAGTTGGGGGGGGGGGGCAGAGCCCACCACAATAGCGATTTTGAGTATTTGAATTTTTGCTCATGTGAGCAGTCGAGATTATGATTTTTTGTCATTATAATATAGACCCATTAGATCATATCATAACTTTAACCTTCTATGATGGCTTGCAACAACTCCTTTCTACACTCAATCAATGTGTGTTTACTGTACTAGCCACTGATGAATGTAACCAAATGACTGAACAAAATGTCCTTTCAACTGTATTGTTTATTATAGTACACTGTGCTCCTTATAGTATATTTACTTTTTGCTCATTTCTTGGCCTTGAAACTATACCTTATTAACTTTTTGACACTGTAGTGTACTTTATTAACATGTGTATTGTATTTATTATATTTGCTCTACTACTCTTTGTGGAGCTTTTCACCCTGGGCCTCTGCTGAAAATGGGATCCATGCTCAGTCAGACTTGCCTGGTAAACAAATGTAAAATAAATAAATAATAAATAAATAATTTAGCAACAACATAAAAAAAACACATTTCAATTTGTGCTATATTGTTTACAAAATTGCCACTTGATATCAGCAAGGTTCCAAAACAGAGCCTGAAATCATCTTAACACAGCAAGTAAAAGCAATCATGTAGAATCTGGAAAAATGACAAAGTCTAATAGTATTCTCAGTAGGACAGCAGGAGGGTTACTTATTTATAGTTTATACATAATATTAATAGGAATCCTAGTAACAAATGCTTGATGAAAAGTATGCTTGTCATCAATGCAAATGTTCTAAATTTTCTGGCATGGGCTTTTCACCCTACCCTTGTACTCTGCGCTTAAAGGAAAGAAAATTAAAAATCTATCTGTGTGTATATATATATATATATATATATATATATATATATATATATATATGTATATATATATATATATATATATATATATATATATATATATGTATATATATATATATTTATGGGTCCACTACATAATCTTGAAATTTTGAAATACCGAATTTCAAAATCTCGAGAATATATAGCCAAAAGCCCTAAATACCAAAAGACCAGAAGTGTGAAATTCAAAATCCCGATGTTCGGAGATACTGAAGTAGCGCTTCAGGTGGTGCGGTTTGTTGATGGACAGGTGGAAGTTCAGGTAAGTATCTATGTGTAAGTGTATTGGTTAGGGGCTTTAGTGTGTGATAGTGTGTGTTGTGACTGTGATGTGTATGTGTGTGAGGGACTGTAAAATGTGTGGGTGCGAGTTTCCCTTGTGTGTCTGTTTGTGCGATCTCAGAGTTAGTATATTTAAGTAGGGGGGGAGTGGGTGGTGCAGCCCTCCCCACATGGGGGATGCAGGGGGGTTTGCCCCCCTTCTTATCTGTAGTGTAAGATGATATGTTTGATTATGGGGAAGCTGTGTGTATGTGTATGTGTGTGCTGTATGTGTGTTGTATGTTTGGGATTTTGAATTTCATGCTTTTGGTCTTTCGGCATTTAGGGTTTTCGGCTATATAGTCTCGAGATTTTAAAATTCGGTATTTCAAACTTTCAAAATGATCTAGTGAACCCATATATATATATATATATATATATATATATATATATATATATATATATATATATATATATATATATATATATATTTATATATAAAATGCTGCAATTCAAAAATAGTCCTTAACAATTCTAAAGGAAAAAAATATATGAAAAGTTTCAGCACTGTGTCAAAATATGAGAAATGACAAAAGAAATTTATCAGCATTTCAGTATATTCTTTTTCACATTTCTTAATGAAGGCAAGTGTTCCTCCCCTGACTGAACCAGAACAAAAGGAATTTGCAAAAATATTCAGTACCCAACAGAGGCAAGGACTTCCTGTCCTTCTCTAGACCTTCTGCAGAATGTAATATAACAGCTTTTACGCCTTCTGGTTTCACTGATATGTTCCAAACGTCTCACTTCAGAGGCACCTTGTGACTACCATTGTTGTTCGCTGGACACTCATCCCAGGTTCCACTCTCAACCCTGGAATCAGGAATATGATGCTTAGCAGGGGTAGTGGCAGCTGATTCCCATTAACTTCCCACCTTTGCCTGTAACCCACATTCTTTCTGATAAAGGGAAATCCTACTTATACTACAACTGAGGTGTTTTTCTCAGGGTCAGCAGTAAGTTCACCACACGCCCTTCAGCACAGAACCATCGGTTCTAGCATTCAGGGTGGGGTGTATGTCAGAGACAGTCCATCTACATTTAAGTACAATGGCATCTTACATTTAAAGGGCTGAAGGATTACAGATCCATGGGACCATTTAGACTCACAGCATTTTTTGTTGGTAACACCACTATAAAGGCTTATGGTCGAACAACTCTACCAAATAGTTAATACTTGAGAGTCATGAGGGTCAAGTTCATGGTAATGTACTATCTCTCTCAAACTGAGTAGTCTCTCTCATCTCAGCTGGCAGTCTAAGACAAAATTATGCCTATGCTTTCCAGAGAAGCATCTGTTTGTACTAAGAACTCCAGAACTTGTTGGAAATACCTGGAGCGATTACTTTGGGTTCAGATCACAGCATATATTTTAGTTGAGGAAAGGTTTGTTCTGCTTTAACTATCCACTTTACTGTCAGTGGTGTATTACCCTTTGCCTGTTCATTCAGATAGCAAGCAATAGTAGAAAAAATGGGAACAGATTAATGATAACAGCTATGCCTAGGAAAGCCTTGATTTCATTCTTAGTGGTTGGTGTAGTGAGTTTGTCCTGATCCTTCTGTGTGTTAGGTCCTTGGTCTTATTATCTCTAAGCCTATAGTACACAACTTAAATACTTAACTTGCACTTAGCTGGGTCAGCAGTCAATCCAGATTGAGGCAGCTAATTTGCAATGGCTTCATCTTTATGTAGATGGTTATCCTAATCTTTAGAAACTACTGCTACATCATCCAGGTAGGCTGATGCATAACTGCTACAAGGTATACAAATTCTGTCCATTAACCTCTGGAATGTTGCAGGTACTATGTGTATAATTTATCAATAGGCCTTGATAGGTCCATTTGCACAGAACAGGTTACACGGGATAGTTCTGATGAATGAAAGCTAGATATAAAACCTGCAAAAAAAAATATTTCAGGATTGCTACACTAAATACAGGTTCACTGATGGGGATTGCTTGGAAGTGGACTACATAATATAAGAAGGCTATTTTGTGTATCCAGGAGACAGGTGGGAGGCAGTGCAGCAAAGTCTATTGCCCTGGGATCCAGGGGAAGCTAGACTAGAAATGGTGTTGTAACCGTAGAACCCTAGAAGAAAACACCCTAGCCATGTTAAACAGGAAAGATATGTTGAAGAAAATCAGTTGTTAAAAAAGAGGAAAAAAGCTTTACTCTTCCCAGTTTATCCATCATTTTTACAACTTGTGCATGGGATATGAATCAAATTTAAATATGCTATTAAATTTTGAAACCATTATCAAACCTTATAGACCTTAGTACAAAAGGACTACTGTACTCACTTTGGCATACTTCTTTGACACCAACTTTAAGCATTCTCTGTGTCATCCATAACTACTTTGAGTTGGACTTTCACTGGTGGAATGGTTTGGAATGGTTTCAAATTTACTTTCTCATTAGGCACTATTCATATGCTATGATAGATTAGACTGGCACTACCACAAAACAAAGGAACTATCTCCATATTCCTGTGTATATGTCTTATTACTTCTTGTTTCTGCGACACTGACAATGCCTTGCCTATTTTGACTTTGGAAAACACTGTGAGAACTGTAACTTTTGCAAACAATGTTTACTGCAGAAATCTCAATTTCTCTCCAGGATTTCAGAATATTTATTGTTGTAACTGTTAAGGTCTCTTTCTTCCATGTCACCTCACCTTACAATTTACTCTACTTATTGTTTTGCAGTTTGAAAAGGTCCTTGCCACTTTGCAAGGAACCTTTGATTCACAGTGGGTACAAACTTAAGTATTTTGTCTCCTGGTTTTTTTTTCAGTGAAACAAATATTTTTGTTATATGCCCACTCTTGTATCATCTCTGTTCTCTCCATAAGTCATTTTACGATACATATTAGAGTTTTTACCCTGTGCTGCAGTGTGAATAATACTCTATCACCCTTTTAACAAGGGTATGTTGCTCTGCCCATATTTTGTTTTACTGCATCTGTCATACCTTAGGGATATCTGCCATACAGTGCCTCAAATATTGTGATTCAAATTGAGGCTTGATGTACTTCATGTAGAGCAAAGACATGAAATCAATTGGTCATCATTTCTCACATCTCATATTATTTACTAAAACTCAACTAAAATAGCCATATACAAGTGGTATATATAGATCTTTAAATCTTTCACTCTTTGGTAAAGCCCAAGCGTTACACTGGTCATGATTGTTCAGAAAAAAAAAAATCTCAGAAATCTTGGAAAATTTGTATAGGCCCTAGGGCCAATAGCCTAGTACCTACCTATGAACCTATGAACCTATAAAAGGGCTGTGCTTAGTGTTTTGCTATGGGTGTTTTATGACAACACAGCCTCAGGAAATTTTCTCTATTACAAATAATTGTCAGGATATATTAATGAAGTTTGGCAACAAACTAAGTTGTCCCGAGACATCTTCATGGGGGGGTTAGGTTAATATTAGGGGGAGTTAAGCGGGTTGGGGAGGTGAAAGGGTTAAGTGGAGGCAAGGATGGTTGGGAGGAAATGAGATAATGATAGGGAGGGGCTTAAGAGGTTTAGTCTAGTGTAGCTGAGTTAAGCAATCACATTTTGGCGTGAACTTGCTACAGCAAGTTTTTCGTCCATGATAACCTGCAGATAGTGGTGGTCAGGTAGGCCTTGGAAGGGGTGAGTGATGTTCAATAACAGGGACTGGTGGTAGTGACACACACACATATATATATATATATATATATATATATATATATATATATATATATATATATATCTTTTTTTTTTTTTTACATTTGTGGTTGGGATTGAGGTAAGGGTTGTCTATATCGGTGGAGAATGGGGTTGCAGTGGGGGGCTAGTGAGCAGTGTATCTCTCTCAAGGGTACGTTGGGCAGAGAGGGGCACTTCTGTTTCGTGGGTTCAGCTGTTGTCCTTCTGGGCATTGGTGCTGGTGCAGGGCTGTTGGTTTGCTTACTTTAGATGGAAGCTTGGGTTTTGGTTTAGTGTGCTAGCCTTGTGGGAGAGGCAGATGTGTGGTCTTGAGGGGCAGGAGTTTTGTTGTCACCGTGATGATGTTTAGGGGGGGCCACCTCTGTTGGTAGCGTTTGGGTGCGTGTTTCCAGACTGCTGTCCTGTTCATTCCTTTGCTTTGGAGTGGTGATCCTATTCTTTTGCTTTCATGCACCGTTGTGGCAGTGGGGGCTGCATGCATGCTCTGTGCTTGGGGCTTCCTGGGTTAATGGGCAGAACAAAAAAAAAAAAGGGGTTAGACTTTAGATTGTGATGTGATTCCATCACCTGTTATTTGTGTTTGTTTCTGAAGAGGGTTCTCCTCTCATTGGTGGCGGTGGTTTTGTGGCTCATTTCAGGAGTCTCTGGCGGGGTTGGTCTGCTGTGCTTGGTTTGAGGAGTTTTCCTTGGTGTGACTGTGAGTGTTTTTTGTGGATTCGGAGCAAGGCGGTGTGATCATTGTTGCCACGCATGTGCAATGACGGTCAGAGGATTTTCGCCATCAGGTCTCGCATTTGGTGTGATGTGTGTTATGGGACAAATGTATAAGAGCGCAGAGGAATACTTGTTGTGCCATTCTGTATCTGGTAACAGTTTAGATACACAGTAGTTATGCAAACAAAATTTTGCAGTTTATTCTTCGACTGACTAATTGATGAAATTTCTGTGAGGGATGTTGGTGTAAGTATGTCATTAATTGTAGACTAAATGTTTAAATGCTATAAACTGCTTACCTGATGTCTCAGAACAGCAAGTCCTGCACAATAGAAAATGTTTGACCAGTATAATCATTTAAATGCCTGAAGTATTTAAAATATCCTGAATTTTTCAGACAAGAACAGTACAATAACTGATTGACTCTCCCCCACACAATGATAACATAAAGATCCTAACAAATTGAGGTGTCACAGTCATTGCATTGTTACATTTGAAACAGACTGCAAATCAGCTTAGAGCATATGCATAATTAATGAGGTGGAAATGTTTGTACATGACTCATGCCATATCTTACAACAAAACAGAAGAGAAAACCACACTGCATGTTATCTGACACAGCTGTCAACTGTCCCTGATTTTGCAGATAATCTCTGATCAATGGTATAGACTTTCTGTAGAGTGTCCAGGCATACCTCTCAGCCTATTTGAGCAGAAAATCCAGACAGAGCCTGGTATAGTTGGGGACGGAGTTCCGAGGTGCTTGTCTTGACATACATTTTCTGAAAGAAATGAGATCTGAAACCGGAAGGTATGGCATGACTGCTGACTTAAATCCTTAACTATGTGGAGTTCAAGGTTCTACCAAGTGTCAGAGGTGGGGAGGTAGAAAATTTGGAGATGAAGTTAAATGGCAGTTGA
The DNA here is from genome assembly GCF_019279795.1 of Protopterus annectens. Taxonomy (NCBI): domain Eukaryota; kingdom Metazoa; phylum Chordata; order Ceratodontiformes; family Protopteridae; genus Protopterus; species Protopterus annectens. Next base: position 374,643,551 of record NC_056729.1, on the reverse strand, counting down.
GACTGGGAGACAATATATATCTGGGTCTCTACAAAGCAATATTAAATGTGTTTGAACAGTAAAGGTAATTGTGTGCTTTTAATTTTGTAACAAACATTTGCTATACTTTAGAGTATGTAAGTGATGGTAGGGATTTTAATTACTCAGTTCTGATAACGCTGTTGTAAACAAAAGTATTGTGTTTTGTGAATAAAGGTGGTGTCTTTATGGCACTGGTTGTCTTATGTGTTGCATTTTGGATTTTTGTTACACAGTTTTGATAAGGTTTAATTGCTAACATGGCTTTGAGAGGTGATACTATTGCTGTCGGTGTTGTGTTTTGTGGTTCAGGTGTTAGTTTGGGGTTGTGCGGTGGACGTTCTGACGCTTAGAGGCACTGGAGGGGGGGCTGTGGCCTAGGGTTGCAGTATGGGTGCTGGATGTTCGCGGGCTTAGGAATGACCGTTAATGGCTGCACATGCGTAGTCAGGCATTGCATCTGCCCGTGGTTTTCAACACTACAGATTTTCACTGGAAATACTTGTTTTATTGTATGAACATGGTGAAAGCAATGTGTTAGTCAAAAACACTGCTTTGATATTTGTTGCGTTGCCTTTGCTGATGTGTAGCTATCAACAATAACTGATTTTGTGTGGGTAAAAGGCTGTAGTTCTTTTTCAGAAGTGCCAAAGACAATCAACAAATCTACACACATACACACACACACATAAACACACACTAAAAACAACTAATAGACTCATTGCCTAGCATGCCTCACATTTTACACTGCACTAAGGGAATTGCCTAGCATGCCTCACATTTTACACTGCACTAAGGGAATTGCCTAGCATGCCTCACATTTTACACTGCACTAAGGGAATTGCCTAGCATGCCTCACATTTTACACTGCACTAAGGAAATGATTGATTACGTACCTCATGTAAATTGTATGGCAATTTTCTTACTCAGAGATGGGTGAAAGGCAAGGACATTTTGCTATAAGGAAACTGTTTTGATGTTTGTGAACATAGAGGTGAGGCTTTCCTAGACTGCAAAATACTAACTATAATTGTATGAAATATATTTGAACAATACACATTGGGGTTCTTCATGCTGTTGTGGAGTGCACCCGGCATCTGAACTAGTGCTTGGAAAGTTATTTATATATGCTTGCTCCCAAGGTGAATTTCAATTGCTGACTGTTTGATGTGTGTTCATAGTTAAAGATTTTGTTAGTTCATATCTTTCAGAAAATTCATGCTAAACCAAAAATCTAGTATGCTATCAACTTTCTGGGTTGTAAAAGCAATGTTTGAAATTGTCACAAATTTTGTGCCTTTGGCCCCCCTTTTATTAATGATGTGGCCCAGATTCTTTTCTTTAAGAGTTGTAGAATGCAGGTTATTGATTTCTGTATACAAATAGACAGAACACTACACCTCCTAAGGGCCTAGTATGGTATATTAACAGCCTCGTCTGGGGAGGTTAAGCAAATTTAAAAAAAAATAAATAATTTATTTTATTTTATTTTACATTTGTTGACCGGGCTAGTCCAACTGGATACATATCCTTTTTCAGTAGAGGCCCGGGGAGAAAAGCTCCCAATTTCGGAACATAATAACAATGCAAATAAGAATAACAATAAAAATAACAATACAATACGGAAAAAAAAACATAGTGAAACCACAGGAACAAGGAGACATCAACATGTATCAGCTAGATTGTTTATTATGTTAGTTTGGCCAGATTAACATGTGTGCAATTAAATTACAATATAAGCTCTTAAAAGGGAGATGAGAGAAGAGGGGCTAAGAGGCGTGTTGGATTTAATCAGGGTTTAGACATGGGCATAACCATTGGGACTTGAGTATTGCTCGGAGATGAGTTTTGTATAGGTTAATGGAAGTCATGAGTCTAAGGCTGTTTGGGAGTGAGTTCCATTGCTTCCCAATAGAGTTAGCATAAAGAGCATCACCTCCCGCATTGTTTGATTTGATAGTCATTACCTGGTTACTGTTTGCAGATCGAAGGCAGCTTAAGTTGGAGTAAGGGGTCAGGATATTGGACAGGGCAGGGGTATTATCAGGTTGATTAATAATTTTAAAAGCTTGATTAGTTGATTAAATTTGAGGAGATTAGGTAGTTCAAGCCAGTCCAGTTTCTTTAGGTTGACACAATGGTGGGTCCGATAGGATGTTCCTGTGACAAATCTAGCAATGTGGTGGTAGGTAGTGGAGAGGTTGTTAAGCTTTATTGAGGAAGGAGAATATTGGGGAGGCATATAATAATGTGGAGAGGAGATGTGTACGTGCAATGGTTAGTTTTGCATGGGGAGTAAGACAGTTCCTGATTCTATACATTGAGCCTAATTTTTTGTTAACTGACTTAATGGTTTGGGCAATGTGCATGTCAAATTTAAGCTTATGGTCAATTGTGATACCTAATAGTTTCGTGTGGGTGACGGGCTCTATGATGGTGCCATTAATGGATTCAACAAAGAAGGTCCTATGATTCCCAGGGGGAGGTTCTTGAGCTATGTGAGTAGTCAGGAGGGGGGAAGAGAAGTAACTTGGTTTTAGTTGGGTTTAGGATGAGTTTCAGGTCAGAGAACCATTTTTCGACTGTGGCAAAACATTGTTGGGTGGCTGCTTGGAGTTTCTGAAGAGAGAGGTCGGAGCAGATCAGGGTGGAGTCATCTGCATATTGAATGCAGGTGGCGGGATAACAGAGTACAGATCATTTATAAAACAGAGGGACCAAGAATGGAGCCCTGCAGCAGTTGGGATAGACTATTTTTCCATTGGACTGCTTGTTGCCGGTCAGCTAGGTAGTCCTTAAACCAGTTTAGTGCTGATTTGTCAAGATGAAGGGTTTGCAGGGTGTGGAGCAATAATTGGTGGTTGACCATGTAAGCTTTAGACAAGTCCAAAAAGAGAGCAGAGGATATAAGTTTCTTATTGCGGTTGCTATTAATTGAGTCAACAAAGGAGAGGAGAGCACTGGTACTGTGATGGGGGAAGCCATGCTGGGTAATAGAAAGAAGATTATTGATGGTGAGGTAGTGAAGGAATTGTTTGTGAACACACCGTTCCAATATCTTAGCCAGAGGAGACAGTATTGCGATAGGCCTGTAGTTGGAGGGAGGACCCTCCCTTATGGAGTGGGATGATGTAAGAGGTTTTCCAAATTGAGGGATGGTGGCCTCAGATAGAGACCTGTTAATCAATATTGATATGGGATAGGCAATGGCATCCGATGCTAATTGTAAGTATTCTGCTGGGAGGCGATCGGTTTCAGTTTTTAATAGAGGTAGATACTGTTTGGAGTTTAAAGGAGATAGAAGGTGAGTCATTGGGCTGGGTTAAGAGTGAGGAGGAATTAGGTAGATGATTGGCTAGGGACTGGATAGTCTCAGTGAAAAAATGTTAAAGGAATTGGCAACATCCTCTGGATGTTTGTTAGTGAGTTGGTCAGGCGTTGGGGTAGTGATTTGCCTGGGTGGAGGAGGTTATTAAATGCAGCCCAGAACTTTTTGGGTTAGACTGATGTTTGTCCTGGAGATGGCAGAAGTAGTGTTTTTGTCTCTAGCGACATCAGATTTAGTTTCTCAGCTGTTGAAATTTAATGTTAATTTGGCTGTTCTCCAAGTTTTCCAAGCATGGTCACGGAGTTTAATTTTATCTTTGGTTTCTTTTGAAAGCCAGGGAGCTATACGGTCTTTGGTTCTAATTATTGGGGCATGGGAATCAAGTATGGTTAGAAATGTGTCATTGAAGTATGACACACATTCTGCTAAGGGAAGGGTAAATAGCACCAATTGCAGACTTTTAGTTCTGCTAGGAATAGTTCGAGGTTAAACTTTTCTTATTTCTGATAAGCTTGTAGATGGGTGACTTGATAAAAGCAAATTTGTGCTTTATAATATAAGTGATAAGGTGATCACTAAGGTCATTTGGGATGGTATAGTTGTTCGGATCTTTATTGATAAGTATCCAGTCAATCATACTCTCTTTTGATGTGATTCTGGTTGGAGATGAGATTTTTGGGAGAAGCCATAGATTAATTGGGTGGGGATTTGTCTCAGAGGAGTAGGGGACCAATCAATGTTAAAGTCCCCTAGTATAATGGTTTCTTGAGGGTAGTTGTTGGCCAACCAACATAAGGTTTGCTCTAGGTTATCTATATTCTTCCCTGGTGGGATATAGATAACTACCAGGTTAATACATTTTTGGGAGTTTATGCAAATCTTTAGTGCAAGCAGTTCAATATTAGAGACCTGAGGGGGATGCAGAGGGTTCTTAGAGATGTTTAGTCTGTTCTTATACATGACAGCTATTTTCTAGTTATTCTATCTTTCCTTAATATGTTATAACCCGGTGGAAGAATTTCTTCATCCTTGGGTTTCAGCCATGTTTCAGAGAGACACATGATGTCTGGGGAATGGGTAGCTATCAAAGCATGTAAGTTATGTACTTTATTGTTTATGCTTCTCAGGTTGAGGTGAAGGGTGAGGAGGGAGGTATTAAATGTTGAGGTGCCAGAATCAAGATGAGTGGCAGGGCCTGGGTTGGGGTGAATATCTCCATTTTGAGTAATACATTTTTAGGTAATCTAAGAATTTTGACTAGTATTTTGAGGTTGGTTATATGTTTGGATGATCGAGGAGTGGGGTCTAAGCTGTATACTATTAAGGCCTAGAGTTTTGGGTGAGGAGTAGAAACTATATGGTTGGGAGGAAATCAGCCTTGGGAAAGATATTCCTAATAGCATTTGGTGTTCATAGCGTGTTAATAGGTAGGGGATAAGAAGAAGTAAAATTATTGTTGTAATGATGGAATACATGGTTTTGCTCATGGTAAAGAGCAAGTAATAAGTTGTGGGAGTGTTTGGGATATAGAGGGCTGATTAGACAAGGGAGGAGGAGTTGTTAAGCTAGTGACAGCTGTGATTGGAAGGGAGGAAAGTGGGATGGTCTGTCTATCTCTATAAATCTGGAGGTAGTGGGGGTGGGATAAGGGGCAGGGTGGGAGGCGGAGGCGCCGCCAGCCGCGAGGCGCGGCCCGAGGGAATACACTTTCCAAAACCTGCTTGGAAGTAGCAGGGTCTTAGAGGCAGCAGGGTAAGAGTACAAGGTTAGCGTTTTTATTTATTTTTTTTGTTTTCCAATTTCAGGAACCTGGTGTTATAGTAGCCTTAGATACAAGTATTTCTACAGGTACTGTTTAGTTATCTGCCTGCAGAACGCTTTCCAGGGGAGGAAAACTATAGGAAGGGTAAAGCTGTACCCTAAAGTTCTTTGCAGTTACTGGAGGTTACAGGCATGGGATTGTGCATTACGATGGTAGGGTACATGTGGTATTTTAGAGTGGGGGGTTCCTAGGAAATGAAGGAGATAAAGCACATTAAATAAGCAGTTTAGTAAAGCAGTTTAGATACAGTAGATTGGAGTTTAATACATCCGAAGCTAAGTAGCAAGTTCTAGTGGTGTAGGCTAGGTTAAGTTAAGCAGTCTAGATGAGGCATAAATAATATTCCGTCCCTTGCATCAACAAGTAAAATAAGTCACTAGAAATGTCCTTTTATGTATTCAAACACATGTATAAAATGCACACTGGCCCTGATAGCACAAGTCTACCAAAATCTATAACCAATGGTATCCTTCGGTAAAGCTTTAGGCAACAGGATAATGTAGGTAAGCATACTCTGCAGATGTTAGATATACACTGAAATGCAACTAAATGAACACAACTCTAGGAACACACTTAGCATAAAGAAAACAATTAATACATGAGTATGGCTTGTAATAGGAAGAGCTTATGGCTCTGTGAGAGAGTTCCAGTATATTATAAGTACAGTTCAGAACAACATGAAAACACTTTTACATACAAAGCAGGTTAAATTAAGTTGTTTTACCTTGTCATCCAGGCAGGGGACAGAACAGTACCAGCAGGAGTAAAAGATGGCGGTTTCTGGCAGAACACCGCTGGGAGTACACCTTTCCAAAACCTGCTTGGAAGTAGCAGGGTCTTAGAGGCAGCAGGGTAAGAGTACAAGGTTTTTTTGTTTTCCAATTTCAGGAACCTGGTGTTATAGTAGCCTTAGATACAAGTATTTCTACAGGTACTGTTTAGTTATCTGCCAAAACTATAGGAAGGGTAAAGGTGTACCCTAAAGTTCTTTGCAGTTACTGGAGGTTACAGGCATGGGATTGTGCATTCGCACGATGGTAGGGTACATGCAGAGTCAGCGGTATTTTAGAGTGGGGTTCCCTAAAGTTCTTTGCAGTTACTGGAGGTTACAGGCATGGGATTGTGCATTTGGTAGTTTAGAGTGGGGGGTTCCCTAAAGTTCTTTGCAGTTACTGGAGGTTACAGGCATGGGATTGTGCATTATACATCTCAAATAACACCTTCCAAGACCTTTTCAAGGACAACTGTGTTTCACATGAATTGGGAGCTTGTTCCACAGATGGAAGGTGTTATTTGAGATGTAAATAAAAAATAAAAAAGTAGGAAGGGAGCGCTAAGTCATAATTACATTTGGCAGAGGGGGAATATTGTAGTGGGTCCCCTTGATAGCATGGTATGCTGCCATTTGTTCTACATTATATTGGTTAGTGATGGACCTCCTGCATATCCATAAAACAAACAGCACCAGAATTAGCCATTTTAAAGACTTAAAGCTTGCCTGTGATATAAATAGGAACTGCTGGAGGGATAGGTATATATCCCAGAGAGACGACTCCATCTGTGGAACAAGCTCCCAATTCATGTGAAACACAGTTGTCCTTGAAAAGGTCTTGGAAGGTGTTATTTGAGATGTATGTTATGTATTTCCGATGTTTTACATGTCCTTTTCTTTATTGCAGATGGGGTGTTGGAACGCTGCGGTTGTAATTTGGAATAGGTGGGTATAAGGTGGAGCTTTCTCGTTACTATTAGAGGGTTTAATTTTGTCCTTTTCTTTGTAGGTGGTGGTGTGCCAAGTACCAGGTGTGGCGCTACACAGTGAATTCTAAGATGATGAAAGCAGTGATAAGCAAAGATGTGACACATGGGGAGCTCAAGATGGCAACAGTTATTGACTGAAATTGCTGAAGGGCAGAAGGCATCATGCGGTGGCTTGAAAGTGGATCTGAAAGGTAATGTTTTTGATAAGTCGGATGTTTTGATACTTGAAATGGGCTCAAAGTGGGTCTGAGTAATCACCCTAATAAGACATATTTGAGCTCTGTGTTCAATTAGTGGGAGATGATTATCGCATTGGTATAAGGGGCAAGTAAAGAAGAGGTAGGTAGGGGGAGACAAGGGGGTAATGGGTGGTGACAGTTATGGGGAGTGTGGGATCCCATGGGATGAGTAGTCACGACATTCATAGGAGCACAGGGCTTATTAGACTAAACCCCTATGGCTCTTGCAAGCCATTGAAGTTCAACCCTTGCTTTCTTAAGAACCTTGGGGGTGGTTGTATTTACTCATTCAGTGGTTGAACCGTATTTAGGGGAGGGCCAATGAGGTGCTTGATAGTATACTGGAGTTTGTTCCTAACGGGTGGTGTCTTTGGGGTGACAAATTTGTCCCTTGAGTAGGTAGTGTTAATGTTACATAACAGGTTAATGTTTTACAGAATACCATAAGGATCATTTCACTTGGGTTGGGTCAATTTTGTGAGTAGAGTTTTAAGAAGGATGGTTGGTAGACGATTGGTGGGGTAGTTTTAAAACTGGGTATGTTGTTACAGGGGAGTTAGAAGGTTTACAGGAAGCTTGGTCACAGGATAAGGCTGCTGTAGACAGGTCTTAATTGCCTACTAGTGGTATAGGTAATATAAGGAAAGAGCTTTCCAGGGGAAAGGCCAGGGCTAAACAAGGGTTAAGAATGGATTGGTAATGAGTGAATTGGGGGTGTTTATGGCTGGGTATGTAGAGTATTTTGTTGCTAAGCATAGGTGGGTTTTCGGGAACTAGGTCCAAGGGGTGCTGGTTTTCTGCCAGCTAAGGTAGGACATTAAAGTGGGAGTTAGACTGTTACCTACGGTAATGGAGTTGTTGCACATATATAACTGAGTAGCGGGTGGGCTAAGGTGATATGCTACAGTTAAACAGGGTCTTGGGTGTGAGACTTGCTACTAGTTTGACTGGGTGCCGTCAGTTCAAGGGGTTATAGTTTGTCTTTTTTTGTGGTCACAGGCTGTCAATACATTCAGGTTGAGCCATGATTTCAGTTTTGAAGGCAGCGAGCTAAAAGGGTAGTGTTCTCTTGGTGTGGATGTTCCGGTGTTACAACGGGGTCATGATAATCCTACTTTATTTAGTTTCATTAGGGCATGTTTCATTGATGGCATGCCAAAGGGGTTTATGATGGGATTCTAAGGTACTTTACGGATTATACGTACACCAAATGATGTTTAGCTTGACCCTTCCCTTTATGGAAGTGGATTGAACAATTTTGAGTAGAAGGGAGGGGGACCAGCCTGGTCAGGCTGGTTGGCGGAGAAGAGGGATAGGCTTGCCCTCTTCTGTTCCCACTCTGATGTCTGGATGTTCATTTCAAGGATCTGAGGAAAGGAAATGAGTAGTTGGAGGAAGCTTGCTGAATAGATAAGCAAGCTGAGGTAAGGATGGTGCTTATTTGGTGGAAGGTAATTCAATGGATGGTGTATGAAGTGAGTTGGGACGCTGCTTCATAAGTAAAGTAAGCGAGCAGAGGTATGGACCCTGCTTGTTGGGCAGGGTGAGTAGGTACACTGCCCTGATTAACATTACAAGGATGTATGCTGTATTTAGAATCAATTATATCATGAATAGTTGTAATTAATAAAGTTGGTGATCAAAGCTATGTTATGGAAATTTAATAAAGGTCGTCAAATGTCATTTGGTGTGATGTGTGTTACTGAAGGGGACCGGGACAAATGAAGTTTGGCAACAAACTAAGTTGTCCCGGGACATCTTCATGGAGGGGGTTAGGTTAATATTAGGGGGAGTTATGTGGGTTGGGGAGGTGAAAGGGTTAAGTGGAGGCAGGGATGGTTGGGAGGAAATAAGATAATGATGGGGAGGGGCTTAAGAGGTTTAGACTAGTGCAGGTGGGTTAAGCAATCACATTTTGGCATGAACTTGCTACCCACCCACCCTCCCTCTTTTCATTGTTGGGGAGTAAGGTTATTTATCAGTGGGGGTAGGCGGAGAAGAGGGATAGGCTTGCCCTCTTCTGTTCCCCCTCTGATGTCTGGATGTTCATTTCAAGGATCTGGGGAAAGGAAATAAGTAGTTGGAGGAAGCTTGCTGAATAGATAAGCAAGCTGAGGTAAGGATGGTGCTTATTTGTTGGAAGGTGATTTAATGAATGGTGTATGAAGTGAGTCGCGATGCTGCTTCATAAGTAAAGTAAGCGAGCAGAGGTATGGACCCTGCTTGCTGGGCAGGGTGAGTAGGTACGCTGCCCTGATTAACATTACAATAAATGGTGTATGAAGTGAGATGGGACACTGCTTCATAAGTAAAGTAAGCGAGCAGAGGTATGGACGCTGCTTACTGGGGCAGGGTGAAGTAGGTATGCTGCCCTAATTAACATTACAAGGATGTATGCTGTATTTAGAATCAATTATATCATGAATAGTTGTAATTAACAAAGTTGGTGATGAAAGCTATGTTATGGAAATTTAATAAAGGTCATCAAATGTCATTTGGTGTGATGTGTGTTATTGAAGGGGACCTGGACAAATAGCCTTTACTCAGTTTTACAAGTGGACCTACAAAATCCATTACTACTCATTCAAACTGGACATCTATAATGGGTGATAGCATCAGATCATTTTCAAACTGTGGGTCGAGTAGTGTTCTTTGATATTTTGGGCAAGTTGCAGAAAAATCTCAGTTACCTGAAAAAGCTATCTAACATTCTAGCATATGACTTATTTATTACTAACTGACAAACCTGGCTACATGGTAATTTCATTATGTGTGCTCTAAAAGGCTAAGGACCTAATAACTGGATTAGTATCTATTTTGGTTTCTCTGTACAGCAGGCCACTTCTTGAAATTTGCATGGCTTATCTGGATATCAGCCAAGTCACCTGTATCATAACTAGTATTCTGATGTGAAGTGGAGGCCGCTGCATGTTCTCTTGTGAATATTAATGACTTTCCCCCTTCATCAAGTTCATCGTCTATAAGGTAACTCATTAAAAACACTTTTCTTCTAACAGGGGACTGGTAGTTTTCCTTTCTCTTCTTCAGTACTTCTCTTACTTTCTTTACCTTTAAAGAGCTGCTTCAGTACCCGACTGTCTACTTCGGTATAACAAGACGAAGGTGACTCTTCGGTTTACTCTTTTCTGTTTCCATAATATAAGAATCATTTGTGTCTGTACCCTTCTGACTCCACTTAGACTTATCACTTACATTTTCAGATTACTAGTTGTTTTATGCATGCACACATATTCAGCTCTAACTAATATTATCATGTTCCCTAAGTCTAAAATCCTTTGCATCTCTTTCCTTTATACAGAAGTATTGCACTTGACATTCCACTCGAATACTTGCTAGTAGAGTTTATTGGCTTGCATTAACAGTTTTTACAGACACAACATTACTGTCCACAACTGTGCAGTATTTTGTTAAATGCCTTTTTCTAGAACATTTAAAATAAAAAAAAACGTTGATGGCAACATTTTTTCTTGTTTGCAAATAAAGGAACATAATTAGGTCAGGTCTTGCTATTAGCCATGGATGCATGCAGGTCTGACTTAGAGTTTTCATTTTTAGTTTTACTAAAATGACTAGCTCTTCAGATGACAAGAGATTATCCTGCAACCTGGAAGCCCATTTCTAAAGCGGTTAGGGAGTGTCCTTAAAAAAAACATGACACTACTGGATCTGGGGTTATTCAGGATTCACTGTTTTTATGGTATTCCCACTGAGGTAGATGGCTGTTCACTATTAATGATATTTGTTGCTGCAGGCTTTGCCCTTGTGATCAACCATGGGTAAGAACTGATATATCCACACCTGATCATGGATTATTAATTGCTATTCTCTGCTGAACTGTTTAGTGTGAAAGTTATTTGGTACCGTGCTATTAGGTGTTCTAAGCTGCTTGTGTGCTGCTGCATTAGAAATTACCACTGGGCCCTTAAGAGAGATCAGTTTTCTGTTAGGAAAATTTCTGAGGTAGCAATACGCAATTTTTAAATCTCAGCAGACTCTGAGGTCTCTAGAGGCAAGCTTTCCTAAAACTTTGTTCACTAGTTTTAATTGCATGTGAGCAGGTAAATTCTATGAATCAAGTAAACTGGATGTCTGTACGATCACTTAAACTAACATGCTTTAAGTGTGTGCTAGTTAGGGTTCAATCAATATATACAAGGACAGAGTATCCTTGTCACAGGACAGGAGAACTGAAACTCCTTCTCAAAAGTGAGAGTGAGTCCTAATCAAAATATAAAGAAAAAGTGACCCTAATTATAGTCACACATCTGTCCCTGGTATGAGAGTGGGTTTTTATAATTGGTGCCAATACAAGTGGTTTTAAGGAGTCAGGGTATGGGACTCCAGGCAGATAAATGTTTAATAAATATGGAAGAGACAGTTATAATTATTTGATAAAATAGTCTGAGCACACAAGAAATGATAGTGATGTACAGTTTCTAGAAAAAGACACTTTGATTAGAACATTTTAGACAATTTAAAAAATAATCTGAAACAGAGGTACCAGCCTCTTGCTGGTCAGCTTTTAATGGCTGGCAAGAAGACTCTAAAAATAAGAAAAGGAAAAAGAATCTGTAGTTAGAAGCTTAACATTTAATTCAGCTATAATAGAAAAGTTAACACTTCATAAAAATGTGAAGAGGAAAAGTCCCACTCCTGGGTAATGAATTGTTTAAGACAGTTAGAGAAATCATCACTATTGTAGGTCAAATTATCTGATGATGATGGACCTCCATTACCTAATGCACTCTTTCTACCTTATAACCCACTCATGCCTCAAGAAGCAGACAGTTTCCTTCTCAGAGAGGGCAGGTGGAGGCGAGCTTGGCAGAAACAGCTACGACTTCCTCAGATACAGCCCAAGTTACTTCCAGCCACTCCCCCCCCCCGGCATTGAGTTAAAACACTGGGTTTTGTCAACAAACTGTAATACTCTCAGACTAAATGCTAATGCTTATAGCTAGTAAAATAAGACAATTGTATTACAAGCATAAACATTCAACAAAGTTAAAAAGATTTTCTAACAAAAGCTGGCCAGTAAAAACTAGCACTTTGGGTAAAATTAAGCACAGTACTACTCAGTTTTTAATCATTATTGATGGGGAGCAATCAGAAGACATTCCCTGCAAGTCAACTTCCAAGACAGGAGTCAGATTCTGAATTTTCTACTGATTCTGATATACCCTCCACACAAATGAAGAAATAGAGATAGCAAGGCTGAACCTACTATGAGTGTTATGGCCATGGACTGCAATGGATTTTCCAGCCATTGTAGACTCTCTTCCTTCCATTTGAACATACTCAGCAAAATATCCAGAAATCTCAGGATATGTGCAGTTCCAAAACCACAAACATAAAAGACGTTAAAGCTGTACTAAAAGTCTCCACACCTCCTGACATTTTTAGGAAAATATGGGAAATATCTAACCTAGGTGACAATATGTTCTAAGTGGGTAAGAATAAAAGCTATTGTACAAAGAGAGAGAGAGAATGAAGATATTAATGTGCACTGTGATGCATAATAGATGTGTTTGAAGTCATCACTGGACACCCAGAGCCAATGGAAGGTGCAGCAGCCAGCGGGTTGTCAGCCACGTTTGTAGAGGAGTTACTACCACCCACGTTTGTAGAGGAGTTACTACCACCCACGTTTGTAGAGGAGTTACTACCACCCACGTTTGTAGAGGAGTTACTACCACCCAAACAAGAACAAGTTAAAAAGGTTTGTTTAAACTGGCCATGCTTAGGCATCCATGAAATTGTAAATCAAGCATAATATGTAGCAGACAATACACTTAGGGGAGAAAAAGGACCAGAACAAGAAGTCAGTAGATATTCAACTTTGACAGTTCAATACCAACTTCCTAGGGCAGGGAGAGGGAAGAAGACATCATGGAAGAAGAGGTAAATCCAAATCTTTCAGCAATAATTAGGACAGTATCTGCAATATTATTATCCCCCTGGTTCCTCATAGGCACCACAGGGGTGCACCATCACTAAATACTTATTTGTGATCAGCAGGTCCCTGGCAAAATTAATGTCCATTAGCTGGACAGCAATCCAGTTTGCCAAATGCTCTAATACCACAGTGACCTGAAAGAAACTCGCCTGTATGGAACACTTCTAGGCAACAACCAGTGTGGCAGCAAACTTGTTAGGAAGTCATGAACAGGAACTACAGTTACTTCCCTTGGTAATGCTTGACCAAGGCAGTCCCTTTGCAATGTTACAGTACAAAATACATCTGCCCCATTTCTTGTGGATAGATACAGGAGCTACTAGAGCTATCATTACTTCAGCAAATGCCAAACACATTCCACTTTGTAAATTCATGATTCAGGGTCTAGGTGTGTCACTAGTTCATATAGCCTATCCACAAACTAAACCTGTCCCTGTTCAGACTGGTCCATTAAAAGAACAGCATGCTTTTATTGTACTAAATTAATTCTCTTTAAATCTGTTAGGGAGAAATTTAATATGTAAACTTAGATGCACTGCTTGTTGCACACCTGATGGTATATTATTAAATACTCTGAATGAAGCTTTACGAGTATAATCTAACACAATCTGTTCAAATGAAGATACTCTTTTTCATAATAGCAGAGGAAAAAGAAGAAAAAGCTGATCTAGAGGAGTTCCATGCTATCCCTATGTAGCTCTGGACTCCTCATGACAATAAGGTAGGGCTTAAGTAGGATGCAGTACATGTTGATGTAACGCTAAAATGTTGTGAGCACCTACAAATCGCAGCTTAGTATCCTTTGTCAATAGAAGCAGAAAAAGGAATTGAACCTTTTTTTCCTGCCTTTTTACAACAAGGTATCACTGTCCCAACTCGCAGTCCTTGTTATACTCTTATTTTACCAAGAAAGAAACCAGGAAAAAGTGCATATAGGTTTGTACAAAATCTATGTGCAGTGAATGTTGTAGTAGTACCAACATTTCCAGTTGTTCCTAACCCTGCAACAATACTGCATTCTGTCCCTTCAGATTGCAGCACCTTTTAAGTGATTGATACTCCATCTGCCTTCTTTTCTATCCTTAGATAGTCAATACCTGTTTGTTTTTACTTATAAAGGACAGCAGTACTCTTAGACCAGATTACCACAAGGTAGAGCAGAAATTCCCACCATGTCCTCAAGAGGAATGAAAAAAAAATTAGATAAGATTAAATTCTCTTCTGGCTCTACACTGACTGAAAATGTAGATGATTTGCTTTTAGCTTCAAGAACTGTACATGATTGTAAACAAGATACAATTTTTCTTTTGACTCAGTTACAAAATTGGGGATTCAGGTTAACAAAACCAAGCTGCAGTTATGGAAGCTGCAGATTCAGTACATAGAACATCTTATTTCAGATGGTGCTATACAGATTTAGCTTTTACTTCATGAACTGCTGCAATCCAACTGCACCGCATCGTAGGGCATTCAAACAGTTGCAAGCATTTCTGTTTTCTGGGTTAAACAAGTTACTGTCAACAGTGGATTTCTGACTATGTAGAGTTGGTAAGATCTTTGTCAGAACTGTTAAATAAAGATACCTCTAAACCTTTACCTTGGCAGGATTATCATGAAAATGCTTTTGTAGAAAAGTAAATAGTGCTTTTAAATCCTCCAGTACTTCAGTTACCAGATTATTCAAAGAGATTATTTATTTTCCTACAAAACAAAAATAAACTACTATCATCAGTCCAACATTACAAAAAACTGATGAATTCTTGCCTTCCCTTAAACCTCACTCCTCCTCTTCCTGAACATTATTATACATGTACTTTTCCCACAATTTCCATTTACTTCTACACAGTTTGCTCCTTCCTTTTTCTAAAGATCCCTCTTCCACTTTGTTTATCTCTTGTATGATATTCGGTACCTCAGATACAGTTGGTGTAGACATCTTTCCATTTTCTAGTAATTGCTTTTTTGGTAGCCAACAGAATTAAACTTAATAAGGCATTACTATGTATAGGCAACTCATATCCTGTATCCCAGGACAAAAAAATCACTTCCTTACTTAGAGCCAATTGCTCACCAAATGATACGGTATTCTGTAGGGAATCTTTAAAATCTGCTCACTCATTCTTCTTCCCAAACATATATTCCCATTTATCTCTTTCATCTGTATTACACCTCCAACATTTGCTATCTACCTGAGGAAACATTCTTGGAAGTTTACTTGTGGTGTAAAAATAACTAAACAAACACTTCCAAGCAAAGATCTTAAACCTTCTGGACTCGGTTGCCTACTTGTGAACCATACATATATCCTCCCATTGTTTTCTTATAAATTGCTTTTCCAGTCTCTCTCAATGTTTTCTAACTTGTCTGATTAATTCTTATAGTTATCATGCAATACGTTATATGCCCTACTAATTATCCATTTTTTAACAGCTGCCTCTGTTACAGATTCAAATAAAAACTCTAACAGAGCAGGTGTTATACCTAAAATCCCTCATATCCCTTTCTTTTTGCCTGTATCATGAGACTAAGCCCTGGTCAGGAAGGCAGCCTTTTGCATGCAGTCCAAAGATCTTCTTGACCTCATCTCACTCCCTACTGTTATCTTGCTGCTTGAGTTATTTGTTCCCAATATCATAGTTCCTTTGCCAGGTTCCTACAGTAAATCCAGCTCCCTCTTACCTATTTTCTGTACCCCTACTTACAGTCACCCTTATTGGCAAAATTGTCTTTCTCCATTCTTGTAATGGCTCAGCTGTTAGAATACTGTTAGATACATACATTACGGATACAATATAGTTGTTATTATTCTCTTTAAGGATTTGCATCCAAAATCCCACTCTCTATTTCTAGAAAGCTCACCTTGCTTCAGCATCATCCATTTCCGCTACGAATTATATCCTTCTGCTTGTGCTGTGTATATAAGCTTTAACTATGTAGCTCTAAAGTACCCCTTCAAATCAGGTCAACCTAAACTATCTTATACTACTGGAAGGATCAGCTTATCCCACTTAACTCTTGCCCTCTTTCCCTTGAAGATAAATTCATTAAATTTTTTTATTAAGTATTATCCACAATTTCTCCTTGGGTTGATAAAAGTATGCCATACCCATATACAAAACTAAAGTGATTAAAACATTTTCCTACTTGTATCTTACTAATCATATCCATAAACAAGAGTCTCCAGTTTCTCAATTTTTATATTATATTTTGTTTAGTCTCTCCCCACATATCCTTGGCTGCCATAACAGAAGCCTTTTTAACCCATACTCCTAAATATTTTATCTTATCATATCGCTATAAATATGGGTATGGCTAAAACAATTCTTGTGTGGGTACAGAATTTACGGCTATAGCCTTTGTTTTATCTTCATTAATTTTATATCGCACAAGGACTTGAAACTGCCTCAAAATGTTCCACAACAGTGAGATGTCCGTTTCTAGATTTATTAGGTACAAAAAATGTCATCTGCAAATAAAGGCAACTTTTCTTGATTACCATACCAATTATATCTTTATATTTCTGAGTCAGATATTTTATTTGCTAATTGCAATGGTGGATATGTATATGTTAAAAAGACCCTCCCCTGTGATTGGGCCGAACCACAAAAGGAGGGGGAGTATCGATTCATCAAAGATACCCACACCTCCAGGTTGGTGGCAAAGCACGAAGCATCAGAGACTATCCATCTGCAACTAACAGTGGGTAAAACTGCCTTCCAGTTTATAGCCTGCTACAGACCACCCTCCCAAACACAGGAACCCCACTCGGCCTTCCTGAGAACACTGGAAAATATGAAGGTCTCGCCAAACACCATTATATTGGGCGACTTCAACTACCCAAACATAGACTGGAAGCATTAATCTAGCTCCAACACCCTAGACCAAAGGTTCCTAGAATTTATAAACTCAAATGCTATGGAACAACTTGTTACCACTCCCACAAGAGGGGAAAACATACTGGACCTGATCATCACCAACATGGGGACTATATGCTCCAGACTAGAAGTGTATCCCTCACTGGTAAGATCAGACCATAAACTAATCTCACTGGATATTCACATCCCGACCCCACCCCCTGCCCAGAAAACCACAGTGAAAACTTCTCTAAAGCAAATTTCACACTCCTCAAAACTGAGGTGGAATCCTTCAAAGCCCCCGGGCCTGTGGAAAATACGGCCCAGACTGCAGAATCCTTTATAAACGCATTCTATGAACACCTTCAGGAATGCATGGATCATGCAATCCCAAATAAAACCAAGACCCAATCCTCCAAAGGCAGACGTCCTGTCTGGTGGACCCCAGCCATAAACAAATGATACAATAGAAGGAGGAAGCTACTAAATGATAGAGCAAAATCCCAAAAAGGGAAGGCATTACTGATCAGTATTAGCAAAAAACTACGGGCACTCATAAATATGTCTAAGGCCAGCTTCGAGAGAAAAATTGCACAGGACACTAAGGATAATCACAAGGCTTTCTTTAGTTATATTAGGAACCTGGGTGGTAATTCCCAGATATGCTCAGAATTAGTCCAAAATGACAAAAAATACACTGAACCCACAGACATTGCCAACATCCTAGCTGACAGGTTCAGTGCAAACTTCTCCCCCCCACCAAAGGGAAAATATCTATCCCAGCAGAGTGCTGCCCCCCTGACATCTCAGATGCTCAGGTAAGAGCCGCCCTCTCCAAAGCAAAAAACACAGCTTCAATGGGACCAGATGGTGTCCTGGGCTGCGTCCTACATGAACTCCAAGAAGAGCTAAACCCAAACATAAAACTACTGTTCAATCTCAGCCTTACTACAGGATATGTGCCCAAAGAGTGGCGTACAGCAACAGTGGTCCCTCTCCATAAAGATGGTGCCTCAACAGATCCTGGAAACTATCGCCTCATAAGCCTGACTAGCTTGGTCTGCAAAGCTATGGAGAGGATCATCGTGGACATCATAAATAAAGATATTGGGGACCTACAGTCACTGGATCCTACCCAGTTCGGCTTTGTTAAGGGCAGATCCTGCCTCTTAAACCTGGTTGATTTCTTTGAAACAGTCACCAAGGCCATTGACGAGGGGAAGGTGGTCCACACAGCCTACCTGGACCTCGCAAAAGCCTTCGATACAATACCCCACTCGGGCATTATAGATAAGCTCACCAGCTTAAATATAAACCCTATGTCACTAGATGGATTGCAAACTGGCTCAAGGACAGAACCCACATGGTTAGAATTGCTGGAGCCATGTCAGACTCCAAACCAGTTACAAGTGGTGTCCCACAAGGCTCAGTCCTGGGACCTCTCTTGTTCGGTATATATTTCGGAGGTACAGGCCAACATGGAAGGACTGTGGCTGACCAATTCGCAGATGACTGCAAACTGGGCGCCATAATCGACTCTCCAGCCGACACAAGCATCCTCCAAAAGGGCCTCATAGAAACAGACAACTGGTGCCAGAGCCATGGCCTCAAGCTAAATGCCAAAAGTGTATAGTCATCCCTTTGGCAAAAACAAAGTGCCCACAAATTACCACATAGGTGGTAATCCATTAAGTACAGAAGAAGTAATTAGGGACCTGGGGATCCAAGTTGATAGCAATCTCTCATTTGACAACCACGTGGCCAAAGTGGTTAGAAAAACATTTTATATAGCCCACCTAATCATGAAGGGATTCACATCTAGATCAGGGTAGGTCATCGTGCCTCTTTACTCATCCCTCATCAGGCCCATAATTGAGTACAATGCCCCTTTTGGGATGTACCTTACCAGACACCTGCAGCAACTGGAAAGATCCCAAAAGTACCTCACCAAGAAGATCAAAGGGCTCAAACAGATGCCATATGCTGCCCGGTTAAAGAAACTCCAGCTCTACTCAGTGGCATACCGCCTGTTCAGAGGCAATCTGTGCCTGACGTATAAAGCCATGTCCAACCCGGAATTAATGGACATGCTGCACCTCAGAAAATCCAAATCCCATCGAGCTACGCGCTGGAGAGACTTGAACCTCAGCACTGAAATAAATAGGACATGCTGGAGGGACAGATTCATAACCCAGAGGATTCCTTCACTCTGGAATAAAATCCCAGTCCAGGTTAGGCAGAGTCCCTCACTGACTCTCTTCAAGAGGAATCTTGATGAGTGGATGGGAGATCGTAGGTTTACCCCGGGTATCACTTCTGTGTCACTGTTAGACAGAGGCACAGTATACTAACTTTCTCGAAAAGGGCATAGCAAAATAAATTTAAAATGGGTGGCGAAAGCCAAACACATTCTGGCTAGGCTTATAAATGCCCTAGGGCAGATAGCCTAGTATGAACCTATGAACCTATGAACCTATGAACCTATGAACCTATAAGTATAACTGAAAAACAACTGTCAGACCACATGAACTAGCAGAACCTGTTGCCAAGAGTACCATACAACAAGCCAAAGAGATTGTTACATCCAGAAGCAATAGGCCATGATGATTTGCCATCCAATTCAAATCCAGAACTACTTATGAACTGTTTGCCATGCAACCAGATTCTGCACCTGCCATCCAGCTCACATCCAGAGGTGAATGCAGTTAAGTTACTCTTGCCTGACCAGGAAGTTATACACCATGACTCTGCTATTTCAGTCTGATCTGATTCAACTTCTAGTGACTCCTCTTCAAGTCCAATAACATTTTCTCTTGCTTCCAGTTCTAGCATTAGTGATTCTTCCTGGCTTTTGGATACACATTTAGACATTGTGTTATCCAGACAACATTCCCTTTTGAAGTTATCTAGGATTAAGGTTGATAGCTTTTTTGTGACTGACTTTGTTTACACAATGAACAGCCCACCCAGCATCCTTGTTTACAATTTCTTCACAATCCACTCCATCTCCACCATCCTGGGGACCACTCATCACTACAGTTACTGTGTTTTTTATCATCATTTTGTTTTGGTTGCTTTTGCTACCTGGAACTATTAGTACATCATCCTCTGCAACTATTGGAACTGTAAGGGCTGAATAATTTGTTAACTTTATTAAGTCCTTTCTTGATAATACACGCATTGAAGTCACTTCACATAGCAAATTATTAGGGATGGTACTGGATGACAATCTTAAATTTGACCCGTATACACAAAATCGTGTAAAAAAAAAATCATAAACACTCATCAAAAACTAGGGATGGTTTATAGAGGTAAAACCTTTCTCACCAACACAACTAAAGCCACACTTCCCACAACTTATCATTTCCTCTCACTTCCTTTTGTTACTTCCTTCCTTATTAATGTTCAGGCATCACAAAAATAAAAACTTGAAAAATGTTATAACAAAGTTGCTAAATTTACAGCAAATACCCCTTTCAGAACTCATCACTGCACTAAAAAGCATAAACTGGTTAAAACTACCTCACCAATTAACATATACACAGCTTCTTACCACCTATAAGATTATCGAGAATTCATCGGTTTGTCCAGCAGGAACATCCCACACAGCACTGTTCCAAGCTGGTCTCATTATGTTCCAATGACCAAACACTCTGGTCTGTCCACAAACCTATCAAATCTGCTGGGCATTGCCTGTACTCATACATTGTTGCTAAGGCTTGGAACTCGTCATCTCTATCCATCATCTAACCTCCCTCCAATTGTTCAAAACTATCCTGAAAGACTTCCTAGCCAAAAGGTGGCTTTGTTTGCCCTCAACACCAGAATAAACTGTATCCCTAAATGTGGACAAGTACCTATTCATACCTGTATTTCCTTACTCTTCCTTCTTCACTCACTTCCTTACTTCTATCAATTTCTATCCTTGGCTTTCTCTCTAAATATACCAGACATGTATGATTTGCTATAAATAGAGACCGGCATTTGGTTAAATTTGAACTGCAAGCACTTGTTCATCCTCAATTTAATACTTTTTCTGATGTCTTACATGCTTATGCACAGACCGTCAATGTCAGCAAATGTTGGGTTTGTGTGAATATTCCTGCTGCACATGACAAGGATAATTCCATTGACACCTATAACAGTGACTGAATTTGAACTTTATACTGCATTTTGCCTCATTTTTCTTGCTAAAAAGCAGAAGAATAAACATGTCTCTACCCCTTTTACTGTAACTCCAGTTCAACTAGCAATGACTGCTAAAGGATATGTTCAGTGTTGTAAAAATGGAACACATTTTGTTGGAATTTGTATTTGCAATTTTACTTGGAACATTTATGATGGGGCTGGTGGGGAAGAGGCATGCAGCCTTATGTGAATATTATTACATTTGTGGAAATCAAACTTATCCCTGATTACTTACAGACTGGTCTGGTGGTTGTTGTATTGGTAGTATTACTGCAGCTATTCCATAGCTACTTTACCGAAAGGAAGGATTTGCAATGCTCATCAAAGGAGAGATACTAAGTATATTTCTAACCCAGTCTGTAATATAGATGTCTCCTGGGTATATCATAATACTGTATAGCAAACTGCTTTAAAAGTCCTTGCTCACATGACCGGGGTCATTTCTGGAACAGGTATTTTAACTGCTTATGGGGCAGTAAAGTCAATCTGGAAGCTTATAAAATCATCTAAGCTCCTGGAAACATTAAATAATTTTACTTTTGAGTCTATTAATTTGATAACCCAAGAACTGAACGCAATGCATGGTGTGGTACTTCAGAATTGCCTAGCACTTAACTTTACCCTTGCTTCTAAAAGGACTATTTTCACACTCATGCGGCTGAAATGATGCTCTTTTATTCAGGAGAACATTGCTGACATCCATAGTCACGTAGAAATAATTCAAAATGTTGTTGAATATTTGTATGCCAGAGAAGCCGATAGTTACCAATGGTCATGGTTAACCAACTTTATTTCTGCATTGTGAGGAGGAATTTTTAAGTTTTTCATGCTTATAGATATTATAATAGTTAAGCTTGTTATATATTTTAAAATTATTAGAATCCAGAAAGGATGTCAATCTGAATTTAAATGAATCTGTGGAAGATGAAAAGAAAGTGATGCAAGCTTTTAGTAAGATACATGATAATCTATATAATGGACTGGCAGAATGTGAAAATATAAATAGTACCGAATGTATTACTGATGATTATTTACTGTATTCGGGTGTATTTTTGTTCCATCAAGACAAAAGCATGTTTTCATTGCAAATAAGACTAGATTTTTGAAACAATGGTTTAAACATTGTGCATGTCAGAAGAAGAAAGAAATGTCGTGTGAAAAATGTCTGATAGCAAGTAATAAAGAGTCTGTTCATCTGAAAACTTGTAGCCATTATCTAGTCATAGAAAATATTATGATATAGGTGATGCTTTCAGGAATGTGAAGGGTCAGAAGTACAGACAAGAGAAAATGTTAGTGCGTGCATTTTGTTTCTAAGATGCTTTCATAGCAGAATGAAATCTCAAGTGCCCTTCAGTACATATCTGTTAAGTTTGCTTCCTGTCTAATATTAGCAAATGCTGACAGGGTTAGAAAAGTTTATGATTTTTTCTGACTAAAAAGTTCAATCATGGAATTCAGTACTTCTGCCTAGTATGGAATGTCATAAATAAGAGGGAAAGAGTATTAGTTAATAAGACTAATGCTGAAGTGTTCATTTGTAACTGGTCAGTGGCAGTTGTATAATTGTTACAATAATGTATAAAACAATGATTTTTGTAGCTCAAGGAATTAGGATCCTGATTTCCTAGTCTCCCACACACGTGTCTTTCTGCGCAAGAAAGGAGACTGTTGTTCTCTGCTGAACTGTCTAGTGTGAAAATAAGTAACACCTTTTTACTGCAATATGCATTTTTTTGATGAAAGAAATACCTAAATGTGTACAAAGGTTTTAAGAGTTCCCATTTGTTTTTAATCAGTACTCAAGAAGCTTTTCATACAGTTTATCTTACCCACCTAAAGAACTCAAAAGGTGGAGCCCCCCACTTACTTTTGTTTTACGAAGCAATATTAAAGCAAAACTAAACAATATAATATATATTATATATATATATATATATATATATATATATATATATATACAATATAATATGTGCCCCTCACACCCCTCCAACTATATATTCTAACTCCAGGGTCGCACTACAGTGGGGAAGGGGGCATATCCCATTTACTCGCCAATAATACTTGTCGGTCAAATGAAATTTCGGTCATTTGGTGTCAGGCAAATGGGTGTCAGTCAATCGGAAGTTAGGGCAAATGAAGTAGACCCATATATATATATATATATATATATATATATATATATATATATATATATATAAGGAAATTAACAGAGTACACATTAATGAATATTTTTACTATCTACAAACCGTAACAGCTTCCTGTTTATCTTCTATATAATGTACAAAAACATGCACTTTCATCGCAAAGAATGACAAAAGAATTCAAAATCTGATTTGCGGTCATTTTCATAAATAAGGTCTTATGAACTATTTTGCTGCCAAGTTCTAAAAGAAGTTTCATTCCCGCAGAACTGTATGACAGCATCATTGTATCATTATTGATCTAAGGAGGAATTTGTAAGGATTATGTACCGTTCACTGCTGAAGTTTTACTTGATCTGCCAGATGCACTGCTGACAATGAAGCTTTCAAAGAGCATTATTGTCTGATTCACTAATACACGAAATGAAAACTAAACTGTTATTTTTGATTTCAGAAAAGATTCATGAAGAGAATCACTGCAGTTCACAGTTTATCCTTCAGGAATCTGATCAAACAGTACACTGATGCATTGTGTTCCCAGAGATAAGGCTTCCATAAATGTAGAACTTTATCCTTTGCCAGCCTCAACAGCAGCCTGCAGTGCCACGTGCAATTTATATGTTTCCAAAATATTAAGCAATTCATGCCTGTTGTAGTAGTGTTTTCTTTTCCTACTAATTTTTCAGTATTTTAATATATAAATTGATTATTTCATTACTTATGGAGCATATGCACTATTTTATGACGGAGGAAAACACAACTCAAATAAACATCTAATTTCAAAGAAAAATATTTTAGTGCACAGAATCTTGAAGGATATCTACATTCATGAGTTAACAAGCCCGTGAGTTAGTTAGTTTAGTTAGTTTAGTTAGTTAGTTAGGCAGACAATAGATTAAGACCCACTAAGCATACATAACACTTCTGAAGTGACGTGGAACCAATGGTCTGGCCATTCTACTTATTCTGAGTCAGGAAGCAAACAGCTGAAGATGGACAGATATCACTGATGACCTGAAGATGGAACTTGTTAGCAGTCCCTGTCTTAGCCACATACAGAACCACAGACTTTAATGGCTGGTAAAGATCTTTTACTCACCTCCTGTATTCATTTAATTACTTAAACTGGGCAGTCAGGATTTAGATATTATACATACTGGATACATTACCACTGACAAAAGGAATCCTCATACAAGTTTCCTGTTTTTATCATATACTAACCATTTATGACATGACTGAAGAGCACATTTACACCTTTCTTACTTCTTGGTTATGCATTAGATGAGAACATAATAACTTGTACATCACAACCATTATACCCACACTCTAGTACATACGCAATAACCTCTTCTGAAAACAAAGACTGCACATGATGGCATACAATTAAAGATATGTACAAAAAATGAAGATGCATCCTACTTGGCATGTCCCATCCATGACACATAACATTATCCTAGCAGAACAAGCCATCTGAAAATAAGGTCTTCAAAGAGTCTGTCCATCTCACATTTTGTACCTGGGATCAGATTTTATTTTATTTTTTATTTATTTTGACATCTGTTTACTGGTCAAGTCCGACTTGGAACAAAGCCAATTTTCAGTGGAGGCCCATGGAGAAACATCCAGATGCATGTCTTTGTAATGTGGGTGGAAACCCACACAAACACAAGGAGGACATGAAGACTCCGCACAGAAGGTACTCAATCCAAGAATCGAACAGGAGAATCTCTTCCTGTGAGGCGACAGCACTACCACTGCACCACTGCGCCGTCCATGGCATTACAGAAGGCCTGTTAGAGTAAAATAATATTCACTGTTGGATGTAGGAACTAGTCCTCTAGCCTTTGGATCTCAACTATGCTAGGTACTGGCTTAGGTATAGCTTCTCCTTATAGTAAAAGTGTATACCATGAGTTATTGTTCATTTTAGTTAAAGTAATGGATGTACACAGACAGAGCAATTTTCTAGCATTGTATAAATGCTTGCATTTCTACTTTATCTATATGCAAAATCATAGGATTTGTCTGCTTTTGCTGGGGAAAAATACCCCACGTCCTCTACATTTTCTAAACTGGAGGAAGCACAGTAATCACATGACACATCTGTTCCCCTTAAAATCAATCTAGTTTAGTCAGGAGAAGCTCATTTATGTTCTGGACAATCCCGTTCTTCAGGCCCAATCTGTCATTACCAAGAAGGTGTACCCCGAGTTTAGACCTTTTGCATATAAAGGCAGAGCCGAGTGGTAGTGATTCAAATGGTATTTCTTTAGCTTCCTAGTTCCTAGTTATATGTCATGTTGGCTTATATTTTTAATAAATTCAGAATTTAATGAGCCACATAAATTTTGTTACTCGCTCAACGTTAGCATTTATTTATTTATTTAGTTAGTTATTTATTGCATTTACTTATTGGGAGTGTCTGATTGGGCAAGGAAAATGCCCCTTTTCAGAAGAAGCCCAGGGAGAAAAGTTCCTGAAGATAAATTAACAAAACACTTTCACAGCTTGATTGGATGAGTATATATATACATATATACTTAGATACGTACATACATTCATACATGCACATACATAAATACATACTTACATTCATACATACACACAGTCATACACAAATTCATACATATACATACATTCATTCAAACACACATAAAAATACATCCACACAC
>NC_056729.1:374360048-374615048 GCF_019279795.1 Protopterus annectens | reverse complement strand
GAAAAATAAATTGTGATTCAGATGTAAAAATACAGAATTCTGAAATCTGCAGTTACACTACTCAAGCAGTTGTACAAGAAGGGAATACACCTTTAAACCTCCAACACCCCAGCTCTTTATATACTACTCATATGCCCTGAGTTCCATGTGCCATGGAGTAGCAAGAACAGATCATGCTATTAAATTCTCTGAAGTGATCTATATTCTTATCATTTGAACATGGTGCTTTGTAGGTCAAGGGCTTAGACATTCAACTGCTATTTTGTATAAGCATCTCTCTCTCTCCACCCCTCTTCTGTGGGTGTGACACAGCCGTTTTAAAATTCACTCATTCAAATGGAAAGAAAATGGAAATTTAACAATATTGGGTTGCAATTATTTAAATTATTAATCAAGAATAATAAGCATTTCAAAATGTTATTAAATATGATTACAGAAATAGATCAAAAATAAATATTTCTCTTCTTCTAATACTGTGAAAACAGATTACGAGAATATGTTTGTTTCTTAAGAAGGGCTTAGTAAAACTATTATTACTCATAACCAAAAACGATTGTGAGAGACTTCACAGCTTATTTTAATAACAATATTCATACACCTCCTGTCACAAAAGGTAACAATAAGTGCAATGATAACAATAAAAACAAAAAAGGAATCATAGGTAAGACGTAATTTTGACACTGAGGATGGAGAACATTTTTAGTGGATAAAACTTTTTCTGAATACTAATCTATTACATCCTCCACAGAAGCCGTATTTCTTTCATTTCTTTTATCAAACCCTCCCATTGCATTGCTACATCAATTTCACCTGTTTATCTCCTAGCAAAGGCACTTCATTCATTAAAAAAATATACACATCCAGTTTTCACCACATCATCCAAACCCTTACTTTTATCTTTATTCATGGTCATTCCCATTTCTTTTAAACATCCATTTAAACAAACCAGGACTTCTCTCATCTATATTTTATTCTTAGCAATTACAACTGTGTCAGCTGAGTATATCAGAACTTCTGGAATTAACACATTCTTTTGTATCACAGATCTTCTATCTTTCATCTTATAAGCTATGTCACTCACGATCATATTCATTACCAATGCAAATGATATTCCACTCATGGGACATACTTATCTTATACCACACTTCATTCATGTTTCTTTACTCAAAAAAAATGAACCACTATTAAGTTTAACTTATATAGTCTTCTTCAGGGCAGAATTACGTATAATATCATCCACAACTTCTCTTACAATCAATAACAGTTCTTGACATACTTCCCTTTTATTTTATATATATATATATATATATATATATATATATATATATATATATATATATATATATATATATATATATATATATATATTCACTTTCTTCCACAATATCCATCATCATTCCTTTCATTCTCCTCTGTATTATTCTCATACAAACTATAATATAATCTGTGTTACTTACAGTGATGGGCCTCCATTTTTATTTAATTCTTGTTAGCTTTCTGTCATAAAAAATTGAATATCCATCTACATAACTCTTCACAAACAAACCCTTCATTCAGCCATTCATTCAATAAATTTATAAAATATTCTCTTTGCCAATCCATTAATTTCTTGTACATTCCATATCTTATACCATTTGGACCTGATCAATCAGTATTTATTTTCCTAAGTACTTCATCCAATTTATTAATTCTAATTTCTTTTTTAAATTCTTCATTAACTCATTCTGCATTTTCTCACTTCTATTCTCTCTTAATTTTTCATCTTTTTACTCTTATACATGTTTTCCACATGCAGTATTACACTACTCATAATTTGTGTTTGTGCTCTTTCTACTTCTCTTTTTACATTTTTCATTTCCTCCTTTACTGTTTTACTATTTTAAACAAGTATGCATATACTTCCTCCCTTCTCCATAGTAAACAATATCTTTGCACAAACAGTAATGCCTTATTTTTTTATTTCTTGTATACATTTCTTTTTCCATATCATAATAGTTTGTCGTATTATTCTCTAAATTCTTTATATATTTCTATATATTTTCCCATACTTCACTGTCTCTTCCTTTTTTACATCACCCTGGCATTGAAAAACATTTTCTATACTTCATTTTACATTCAGTCTACCAGTCAGACCAGTTTTTATAGAAATCCTTCATGGTTACATGATCCTCCCATAACTGCAATATCTCCTACTCTGCAATTATATTTTAATTTTTCATTTATTCTTTTTATTCTCTTTCTTATTTTAAAATATACTCAGTGTCTTCAATCACCACCATCCATATTGCTAAATATTCTGAAAAAAAAACTGTCAGAACTGTATCCACATTTGCTACCTCCAAGCATTCCAATAGTACAAAATAATCCCTTTCTGATCCAAATGTTCCCTTCTATAAATGCATTAATTTTAGTTCCACACAGCTAATGTACCATATTGTATCAGTTCTTGTATTTTCCACATTTTCATTTATTTTACAGGCTCCTCTTAAATCATAATTAAAGTCTTCTGTAATTGTAATTTTCAATGTTAATCACCACTTTTCTCTTTTTCACTCTTTCGTTGCTAGTTACATATGCATACAATGCGGTAAGTCTATAAATATGTTCTCAGCATCTCACATCTACAACAGTTAACCTTCCAGTCTTTATGGATGGAGAATGGATAGCCCTTTAAGTTCACATTTTAAGCATTTCCATTCATCTAACCCAGATTGTTTGAAAGAACTGTTTTAGAACAGGTTGATTTA
Source organism: Protopterus annectens (assembly GCF_019279795.1). Classification (NCBI taxonomy): domain Eukaryota; kingdom Metazoa; phylum Chordata; order Ceratodontiformes; family Protopteridae; genus Protopterus; species Protopterus annectens. The sequence continues at coordinate 374,612,301 of NC_056729.1, read as the reverse complement.
CTTTTGGGAGAATGTTGTGATATTAAACACAAATTGCTACATAAAGAAACATTATTTATTCTGAAGTATAACACTTTGGAACCAAATGATTTAAACAAAGAGTATAATTGGAGGTTCATTATTAGGTAATTAAATGTTAATTGATTTACTGAATGTACTATATAAAGCAATGACTTTGCAGTGTTTGTTACTCTTGGAAGGCTATTGTGTAGCTGAAACACTAAGTTTTGGTATTAAACTGATTTTAGGTGTTCATGACCTTTTGTGTTTTTTTATTGATTTTTCATTTTATACTGGTTTATGTTTGCGTTTTTTTATGGCCACGGACCCTGCTAATAATATTCCTCATGTTTTTTGAGAAGACAGCATGGAGAATGGTCAATGTTTGATGGATCAGTTTGTTTTTCAAACCAATGAATGGGTTAATAGATCTGATAAAGCTGTGGGGAATTTTTGGGACCAATTCCTGATGAATAGGAATCATAGAATAGAAGATCATTTTGGCTCTGTGTGAGTTACAGGTACTGTATGTATGCCTGTGGAGTTGCAGGAACTGAATGATAAACTAGTAAAGTTTCTTTTTAATGAAACTAGTACACATCTCAAGATTTTATGTTTGAAATGTTATTTGGAGTTGAGATATAGCTCCATGTGGACTAAGTGCATTTAAAAGTCCAACTACTCCTTTTGACTCTAATGATGAACAGTATGTTGCATTTAAAAATAGATGGGTAGCAGCTGCACACAAATGTTTGATGAAATGGGTGCAGAACCTTATAGAGCATGATTTGCTTAAACAGAGAAAAAATCAAGGAGGAAGTGTTTGCTGTGAATACGGAGCTTGGTCAACATTTAAATGCAACCCGTCAGAATGAGTTATTATCAGACATTAATAATAAATTTAAAGAATTTGAGTCTGAACTCATGCAGAGGAAAAAACATAAAATAAATAGAGTTGTGAAAGACTACAAACTCCAAAGGGCAATTCTTTGGAAAGGTAGTTACAAGGTTACATCACGTACAGGAAGAGGTGGGGTCAAACATTCTCCCTCAGTTTCCTTTGCTACTTCAGAGGATATGGATACAATTACCAGAGCAGAAAGTGAAGGCAATGAGGGATTTCCACCATTACTGGTAGCACGGCGACCTGCAAAATGCCCAGCGTTTTCAGCGTGAAGTCCCAGATGGTTTTCAATGGACTGATAAGAAATGACAGACAATTTCAAAATGTTTATAAAACAAAAATAACAAAGTGGTATTGATGCTGCAAATGATTTAGTGTTGACTATATCTGCTTTTCTGATTTCTGAAGTTGCTTTTGTACTTAATTTGGGACTGAAATTCATACCCACTTCTCTCCCATGGCTTCATGTTCTTAAAAGTGAATTATTTAGGTTAGGTAGGAAGCTTCATTTGATTGACTTTTTTGAATTTAATAATAGTGTTGGTAGTAATGAGTCCAATAATAGTTCAGATGACTCATTTTATTCATGTGTGTAAGATGAAGAATGCTTAAATAATGCTTATGCACTATTAAATATGGATGTTGTTCTTGTTTTTAATAATTTTATACATCCATATTCTAATCAAAGCATTCAAAGTTTTATGTCAGTGTTAAATTTTCAGGTGGAAATTTTGTTTTATGAGTTTTTAAAAGAAAAGTACAAAGTGCAATATAATTTATGCAAGGATCAATGGATGGCACTTAAACAGTTATGCATGGATCATAGATTAGTCATTAAATTGTCTTATAAAGGCAATAAGATTGTGATAATGAACCATGAACAGTATGTTAAAATATGCTATACTCATTTGAATAATGCTGACATTTATGAGAAATGTGAAAAGAATAATTATGAAGATGCAATGGATACTTTTTTACAATTATTATATAAAGGTGTATGTTTGGGTTATATTAGTAAAACAGATATAGAAAAAAAGTTTAGCATTGATAATACATGTTTAGCATCCTTTTATTGTCTGCCAAAAATCCATAAAGGGGTGGAAAATTTGCGTGGCAGACCGATAGTGGCTGCTGAAAAATATTTTGTGAAGAACCTGGGTGTTTTTTTGCATGAGTATTTAAAACCATGGGTAATACATATACCATCCTATGTTAAAGATAGCCAGGATTTCTTAAATAAAATTAAAGCCACTATTTGGGAAGAAAATATGTACTGGTTTAGTCTAGATGTTACTAGTCTATATATCAAGCATGATATAAGTGTTGAGTCATTATTACATTTTTTGGGGGATACCCCTATGTCAGATTATGTGGACGAATTATTATGTTTTTGTTTGAAGAATTTTTTTTTTTAATTTAATGGAGATATTTTCCACCAGTTACAAGGAACAGCCATGGGGGCTTCTTTTGCTCCCATGTATGATAATTTGGTTATGGCCAAATTTGAATGGGAAAATCTATACAGACATGAGTTTTTTGGGGGCTTATGTGGTTAAATATTTTCATTACATTGACAATTTGATATTTTTATGTAAAGGGGGTCAAGAGAATGTTGAGTTGTTTATCCAGGACATTCAAGTTAATCATTTTGGTTTAACATTTGATGGTATTCAAGTGGGAAATAAAACTCATTATTTAGATATTAGTTTGAAGGGTAAAATTGGTGAGCCCATTATAACAACCATATATAGGAAATTTGAAAATGTTAGTTCCTTATTATATGGTAGCAGTTGCCATCCAACACATTTTATTTCCATGATACCTTTTAATGAATTTCTACGTATTTCACTTTGTAGTGAAGAGCAAGATCTATATGAAGAAATGTGTAGGACAGCAGAAATGTTCATCAGTAGGGGAGATGATGTAAATAAGGTCATGGAAGCTGGATGTAAAATAATACACGTGTTATGGTGATACCCCCATAGTCAACTTTGTAGGTAACGAAAGAAAAAAGAAATATGATAAGCAAAAAAGTCACAATAGAGAGGTCTATTTTGTGACTATGTATAATGTTTTGACACAAAAATTATTAATGTAGTTAAAAATTATTGGCCATTATTGTTAAAAAAATAAAAATCTAGTGAAAATAATATCTAAAAATGTTCAAATATCATATAGAAGAGGAAGGAATTTGCTAGATATGCTGGTAGATAAAGATTATATTCCACCGGATGCTGTTATGTATGATGAGATAGCCAGAAATGGTGGTACACATATTTGTAAGAAATGCTGTATCTGTAAATACATAGTTAAAAAGTTTGATGTTATAAATGGATTGTATTTTTCACCAAATGGAGTGTATAATTGTAATACAGAGAATGTTGTATATTCATTGAAGTGTAATTGTGAGCTATATTATATAGGGGAGACTGTTAGACCCTTTAAAAATGGGTACAAGAACATGTTAGGAATATAGTCAGTGAGAGAATGGATAGCCCTTTGGGTGCACATTTTAAGCATTTCCATGCATCTAACCCAAATTGTTAGAAAGCAACTGTTTTAGAACAGGTTGATTTATTTTTGGGAGAATGTTGTGATATTAAACACAAATTGCTACATAAAGGAACATTATTTATTCTGAAGTATAACACTTTGGAACCAAATGGTTTAAACAACAAGTGTAATTGGAGGTTCATTATTAGGTAATTAAATGCTGATTGATTTATTGAATGTGCTATAGAAAGCAATGACTTTGTAGTGTTTGTTACTCTTGGAAGGCTACTGTGTAGTCGAAGCGCTAAGTTTTGGTATTAAACTGATTTTCGTGTGTTTCTGACCTTTTGTGGTTTTATTTTTCATTTTATAGTGGTTTATGTTTACCAAAATTACATCTAGCATTTTACTATTTTTATACAAACACAGCCACTCCAGAACAAATTTCACTTCCAAAGATCCATATTATATTTCCACCCACAATGTTTTTCTGTTTAGTCTTTCTACTATTGCCACAAAACTTAAATCCTCTAACAGAATAACATCCAAATTTAGCACACCATTCCAGTATCCTTATCCTGATAACAATGTCAAAAATGCTGTTAACATTTACTGAAAATACTCTAAAATTGTTGCTTTTCCTTCCTTTTCGGTTTAGGGGAATATTTTAAATTTTTGTTTTCTTATTTTTAATCCTTTCCCCAATTCATTTTTTTTTCTTGGGTTTATGTACTAATAATCCTTGACCAGAATCAGATATTTCACAGGCTAGAACTTCATAAATATTGTTTGTGCCAGTCCCTTCTCCTGATATCTTTTTCTACATGCACTCTCTCTCTCTCCTCATTTTTCCCTCCACAGTTTTCTTCTTTTATAGTTCTTTCTTCATCTAGTTTGCACTCTTTCTCAGCCTATTTTTATCATTCCTCATATGTATTTTCTTCCCTTTCTCCTTATTTTTCATTATTTACAGTTTGCTCTTGACAATCCATCCCAAAGTGTCCCTTTTTTATACAAGCTGCATTCAGGCACAGACTTTCCTGCTGGGTGTCCATTTTCCCCACACTGGTTACATTGAACATTGTCACAATTATTAATTAAATAAGAAAGGTTCCCACAAAAGAAACATAATATGTATGGCCAGCATTTCTTAATATCCCTGTATCACCAGTCACAAAAATAACACTTGGTAAGTATTTCAACAATCTTTTTTCATTTCAAAATGGTTTCCAACCTCTACCCTCCATTCCATAAGTTCTCTCATCTCCAACTTTTACAATGTTATCAACAGTTTCACACTAATCCTATATAGAATTTTAACATCCGCTTCTTCCAGTTCATCAGTTCAACACTGCAAAGTAACATTTTTTTTTAAATATTTAAATTACTACCAGAAAACAAATGATTGGATAAATGTCCTTTTTGTTATAAAGTTCAGAAATTTCATCATCAGATCAGACAAATACCTTCAAATGTTGTCACAAAATTCCTTCCACCAAATTAATATTATTAAGACTACTATAAAGGATTAGTCCGGATAAAATCACTTAAGCAAGCAAATTCAGGAGACTCTCTCTGATAATGTCACTGGGAGGAATAAAGATATGTTGTTGAAGTTTAAAGTAATTTATTCAGTTAAGCAGGTAGATGGATAAGTGTTCAGTTAAGAACAAGAACACTCACACATCTACCTGTTTAACTAAATCCTTTTTTGCCTGCTGTCCCTGCTGCATATGTTTTAGTTACTGCATTATCTGCTGCCACAAAACCAGAATCCTCTTCAGTTTGTTACTATTTTCCTCTTTTATTTTCGACACTGCTGCATTTTAACTACTGCATGCTCTGCTGCCACATCACCTGGTTCCTTTTCCACATTACTGTCCTCAACACTCACAAAAAGTTATCTGACATCTCATCCCATGAAACAAAAGAACTTTCACCTAGTTAATCCCACTCAATTATTTTTAACAGAACATCATCTGAAAGCTGACCTGATGCCAGTTCTGTTATTTGCAGCACTCCAACAGACTGACATACTTCCTTCTGCATTGAGACAGCTAAACACTGCTTATTTGCATCATCCACCACACAGGAATCTTTGTTTACATTTTGATGCTCCATATCAAACATTTTTTCTCCAAATTTTCATTTTCCAACTCCAATTTCTCCATAGCTTCTCTCTCCTCCTCCACCATGTTGCTGCTTATATTTGTGTTTATGTGTGTGCATATTTCTGCATGTGTGTATATGTGTGCATGTTTGTGCATGTATGTAGGTGTGTGTGCATATGTACATATGCTTGTGTGTGTGTGTTTATGTGTATGTTATGTGCACATGTATCCACAAGTTTGCATGTTTATATGTGAATGTGTTTGCGCTGTGTGTTTGTGTGTACATGTGTGTGAATGCTTCTGTGTTTTGTTTTGTTTGTGTGTATTAACATGTGTGTGAGTGCACATGCGAGCTTCTGTTTGTATGTTTCTGTGTGTGTGTGTGTGTGTATGTGCGTGTGTGCGTGTGTGTGTGTGTGTTTAAGTGTGTGTGTGTCTGTGTGCGTGCATGTGTTTGGGGGAGCATGTGTGTGTGTGTGTGTGTGTGTGTGTGTGTGTATGCATCTGTGTGTGTGTGGGCATGTGTGAGCATATGTTTGTGTGTGCATGTGTCTCTGTGAGTGTTTATGCGTGTGTGTCTGTGTACTTGTGTGCGTTTGTGCATGTTCATGTGTTTGTGTGTGCATACCTTTTGTGTTTATGTGTGTGTTTGTATTCATGCATGCATGTGTATGTGTGTTTTTCTGTGCATGTGTTTGCATATATGTGCATTTATTTGTGCATGTGTTTGAATTTGTGTGTGTGTGTGTCTTTGTGCATATGTTAGTATGTTTGTATGTGAGTATTTTTATGTGTACATGTGTTTGTGCATGTGTGCATATGTTTGTGTGTTTATGTGTGTGTGTTTTTGTATGTGTTTGTATGCATGCGTATGTGTGTGTATATTTTATGCCTATGTGTGCATATCTGTGTTGGCGTGCGCACGTGTGTGTGTCTGTGTGTGTGTATACATGCATGCATGTTTGTGTGCTTATGCACTCATTTTTTGGTGTATTTGTGTGTGTGTGTGTGTGTGTGTGTGTGTGTGTGTGTGTGTGTGTGTATGTGTGCATGTTTGTGTGTATGACTGTTTGGTTATGTGTGCATGTTTCTGTGTGTGCATATGTGTGTGCACCCAAGTATGCATATGCTTGTGTGCTTATGTATGCATTTGTTCACATGCGAGTGTTTTGTGTGTGAAGGTGTGTTTTTGTGTGTGTCTGGGTATGTATGCATATGTTTGATTATGTGTGTGTGTCTTTCTGTGTGTGTATGTGTGTGCACTCATGTGTATATGCTTATATGTTTATATGTTTGCACGTGTTTGTATGTGTATGCACAATATGAATGTGAATGCTTGTGTGTTTATGTGTGCATGTGTTTGTGTGTACATGTGTGTATGTGTATGTTTTTGTGTTTATTTGTGTGTGCATGTGTGTATGTGTTTACGAGAGCAGGCTTGTGTGTGTGTGTGTGTGTGTGTGTGTGTGTGTGTGTGTGTGTGTGTGTGTGTGTGTGTGTGTGTGTGTGCATGCATGTATGTGTGTATGTTTGTGCATATGCCTGTATGTGTATGTTTACAAGAGCACACGCCTGTGCATGTGTGTGCATGCATGTATGTGTGTATGTTTGTGTGTATGTGTGCATGTGCTTGTGTGTGCTTTTGTGTGCATATATTTGTGTATTTATCTGTGTGCGTATTGATGCATGTGTGTATGTGCATATGTGTGTTCATGTTTGTGCATGTATGTGTGTGTTGTGTACACATGTATCCATAAGTTTGCGTGTTTATATGTGAGTGCATTTGCACTGTTTGTTTGTGTGTACATGTATGTGAATGCTCCTGTGCTTTGTCTTGGTGTGTGTGTGTGTGTGTGTGTGTGTGTGTGTGTGTGTGTGTGTGTTTATGTGTGTGTTGTGCGCACATATATCCATAAGTTTTTGTGTTTATATGCGAGTGTGTTTGCACTGTGTGTTTATGTGCACATGTGCAAATGCTTCTGTGTTTTGTGTTGGTGAGTGTGTGTGTATGTGTGTGTGTGTGTGTGTGTGTGTGTGTGTGTGTGTGTGTGTACATTTGTGTAAGTGCACATGTGAGCTTCTGTTTGTATATTCTGTGTGTGTGTGTGTGTGTGTGTGTGTGTGTGTGTGTGTGTGTGTGTATGCGTGCCTGTCTTTGTGTGGATATCTTCATGTGTGCGTGCGTGAGTGAATGGGTATGTGTGCCTGCATGTGTGCATGGTTTCCTCAGCAGCTCCAAGACATTTACAGGATGCAGAGTAGACTGAGATAATTCATCTGGTATACAGTGATGGGATGTACAAATTCAAGACATACTTGGATTGCATTCACTTAAATACACATTCTAGGGTGTTGTTTTTGGCCTTCACATACTATTGGTGATGTCACTGCTGTATAATGGAATGGATCCTTTCTCACCTGACTTGTAAAACTTGCAGAGCATGCCTTCCTTTTTTTTTGTAGTCAAGTACGTGGTGCAGACAGAGGCAATGCTACTAAGTATGGCTGCAGTGCAGAGCTGTGCATTGCTGTACCTGGGCATATCTGCTGTGTTTTTGTGTGCTTGGTTTGCTACTATTGTTGATCAGCTGCAGTCTGTAACTGTATTACGAAGGCAAGGAATTGGCTTCTTTCAGGTAAAAAGCCCTTGGTGACCACTGTTCTGCCCCACAGTGCAAATGATGATATTTTATTTCTTCATACTTCTGTATTAGATAGCTGCTGCTATGTGTGACTTACTGCCCATCAGCACAACCCTACTTCACTGTTTTCTGTAATTTGCATTTAGACTTTTAGACGGTTACATACATTGTCTATGTATCCCACTTTGTATCTTACAGATCTACTTATAATAGTATAATCTTGAAGTATTAAGCACACTTTTGATCATATTTTCATAAACTGTGCTTATGCATACAGATAAACATCAATTGATATGTCAAACATAATAAGCAGCTATAAGCTGGTGGGTGGAAAGTAAATTATGAAAATTATGTTGAATATATGCATTCAATGTACAAAATCAAAAAACAGTTCTGACGTGGAATATCATTGTAACAAAATGTGGTGAAAAATATCAGAAGCATAAGCTGACTTTCATGAGAAAAATATGTTTCCTTTTGACTATAATTTTCAGTACAATGCTGATGGTTGGAAACCATTCAATCTCTTCATGTTCTCTGAGTCTGTGGAACTGTTGCACATTAATGTATCTTGTGTGTTCACTGATACAACAGGAACACTATTCTAAACAAAATACAATGCTCATGAATCAGTGCCATTTCTGCAAAAAATTCATAGCATCTATGTATATCTATCCATATATCTATCTAAAGATGCCCTCATATATAAAAACTTAAAATATACATGCATATGATGTGTGAGTGTTTTAGTTACATGTATAGATAAAAAGACAGAAACATATAGAAAGAAGCAGCTATTGTGTTTACCCGTACGCATGTGTGTGTTCACGTGTGTATGTTTGTGTGCTTATATCTGTGTGTGTGGACACAGAAACACATTCAAAACATTATCATGTTTATCCATACTCTGTCAGCAAGCTGCAGCTGTTTCTCTGCCGAATATGCTTCAGTTGTAAATCGGGTTGTGAAATAAATGCTATAGTGCTCACCTGATCCCACTTTATATCTCTCTGGAGAGGACAAGTTAAGGCTGTACTCATCTTCTTGTCAGTACTGATGTGAGGAGTAGTACCTTGTAAATGACCGCTGCAAAGCATTTAAGCTTCTGCATTATTCAAGAGTGAACAATGGACTTTCCATTTCTATTTGTAATATTAATCATCTAATATTATTTCAATCACAGGGGACTCATTATCTATTAGTGTCTACTGTATGTCAAAATTTGTTGATTAAGACAGTGGCAGACAGATGTCAGAGTAAATAATATCATCTCAGAGAATTACAGTGCAAACTGCTGGTGAACTTTTGTACTTTAAAATATGTTCTGTAAGACAAGTTTTCCTCAGCCAGTGAGTGAAGTTTGTATAATATACTTCATCTTAGTCATAATTTTGAAATTGATTCTTATGTTGTGTTTATTGACAGAATGTTACTGACACAGAGCAAAAGGATTGTGTGAATTATTATCTGTTCATTTTTCGCTTACTGGGCACACTGGAAAATGTTTATTTTATGCACATAGCTTCTTTTTTTTTTTTACTGTAAATGTCTGAAAGTATGAACCTTAAAATACCTTTTTGATGTTCTTCGACAAGGCAATATTCAAGCTTTGCTTTTCTTTGAAAAGTTCTAAGGCTCTAAGACATATCCTTTTATCTTTAAAGTGTTATCAGAAGTGTAATATGTTTAAAACACTCCCCCTCCCCAAGTATTGTAAACAGAGACTACTCCAGGGCAGCCAAAGGGAGACTTGTTATGTACTGCCACCATTATCATACCCACTAATTTCTTCCCACCTAAGGGGTGGATGCAGCTGGATACCTGTAGCCACTGTTTGGCAGTTACTGGTATTTTTTTGACTGTTTGGTTATTTCTATGACAGTTAAGTCGAAAGTAAAATAGCAAACAGTGCTAAGAGAAACAAATATGCAAGTATAAATACTTCACAATGACCTTGGGGACCTAACAAGCCATGACAGATACTGATGCCTATTTAGAATCTTTATTTTGTATCCAGGGTTTGATTCTGTCAGCCTCCACATGCTCACTACATGACACTGAGAAAATCACTTAACTAGACAGTGCTCATGGATTGAGATTGAAGAAGGTCCATGTTAATCAATGCTTCACTCCAGTTATGAAATACGAATAAAACCCTAAACATAAGTCATATTTCTTGATGTCACCATCTGAACTAGGAAGTAAACAAGTAATCCACATTGTACTTAGTTATTTCCTCTCTCTGTCTGACACTCAAATTACATTTAGAAGAATCAGTACCTTACTGCAAAAACAGAATCTTTTACCATGACCTTTTGTCAACAGGCTTTGGAGGGATTATATTTTGTCAGTACGACTGCAGTGTGTATGTACCATAATGGACATACAATCATACATGATGCCAGGCCAATAAAGACAAAGCATATTAGCTGTATATCCCATGTTTTTCTCTTTTTCTGAGCTTGTCAGTATAGTACAGTACAAGTGGATTATTTGCCCATACATTACACATACATGCTTAACAACAAGCCTGAAGTCCATAACATTAGGGTAACTAAAAAATACCCCAAATAACATCTCAACCAAAAGGTAAAATGGACAGACAGGCAAACACTTAGTAATCCACCATTAAAGCTGCAAAAAGTGAAAGTAAAAATTCACTGAAATTCAAAACATATATAGTTGAAACAATGGTATATCCTGAAGGATCTATATATATATATATATATATATATATATATATATATATATATATATATAGTTCCCCTTCACAAGATCAAATGGATGGAAGCTCGAAATTCATAATCTCGAGACCAGAATCTCAAACTTTCCTTTACTCGAAATTGTGAATGGGAGCCTTAGGTTTAAAAAATAAAACGTTAACTTACCTTATTGCAGGGGGCAAGGTCCCCTGTACCCTAGCAGTTTAACTGTGAATGTTCCGTGACCGCACTATAGTGGAGGAATGGAAAATCTTCCATTTTGCGCTTACGCGTATAGCGCAGAATGGGAGATTTCCCTTTCCTTCACTATAGTGCGATCTCGGAGTAGGTATATTTAAGTAGGGGGTGGGGGCACATCCCCCCACATGGGGGGTGCAGGGGGGTGAAGCCCCCCTGCGAAAACATTTGAGAGGTGTTAATTTTTTTATTTTTTGTCCCTTTCATATGTTCAAGTTTCTCTAAATTCGAGATTCTGGTTTTGAGTTTATGACTTTTGAGTTTAGAGAAATTCGATCATATGAAGGGGAAAGTACAGTTGTGTACACCTACCATAAATGTAGATGTTCAAGTGTCTTCACTGTTGCAGTCATGACTGTAGGGTTCTCCCCTGCCGGCAGGCAGCCTTCGGTCGGCCAGAATCCCAAAGTCTGGGTCCGGCGTCGGCTGTTCAACCATGCTCCCTAATGTCAGAGCGCCAGGAGTACAAAGCTGACAGCCAACGCCATCTTCTCCAGTTTTTCTTGCCCCAGATGTCAGGAGTCCCAAAATGAAAAAGGTCCCATAACCTTTGCAAATAGACCTCAGAAGAATGGTGAAAAAAGGAACCACACAAAAGTAAAAATAAGAGGGGACAGGAGGTAGGGAAACCCAGACTGCAACAGTGAAGACACTCGAACATCTACATTTATGGTAGGTGTACACAACTGTACTATGTTCATTGTGTTTCACTGTTGCAGTCATGACTGTAGGGTAGAATCTCAAAGCGGAAAGAAAGGGAGGTGGTCATACAGAGAAAGGGGCGGCTAAAAGGCCCTGCAAGACTGCAGAGGCAAAGCCTGCCCTAGACTTAGAGTAGAGAGGTAGATTGTAGTGCTTAGAAAAAGTATGCACTGAACTCCAAGTTGCAGCTTCCAAAATGTCCTTGGTAGGAACTCCCCTGAGGAAGGCCGCAGAAGTGGCAGCAGCTCTGGTGGAATGAGACCGTATACTCCCTGGGATTTGCTTTCCATGATGAGAATAACAAAATCTGATTCCATGAGCAATCCATTTAGAAATGGTCTGTTTTGAAATGGCTCTACCTTGGGAACTTGAAGCATAAGAAACAAACAATTGTTCTGATTTTCTGATGTCCTTGGTTTTGTTCAGGTAAAAATGTAGTTGTCTGTGTACATCCAAGGAATGTAAAATCCTTTCCCCTTTATTTTGAGGAGTGGGGAAAAAGGTTGGCAAGTGGATAGTTTGATTTAAAGCCACTTTGGAAACCAACTTAGGCATGAAGGTAGGATTAGTCCTCAAAGATACCCTGTCTTGATGAAAAATAATATAAGGTTCCACAGCCATAAGAGCTTGTAATTCTGAAACTCTCCTGGCAGAGGTTAGGGCTAACAGGATAGCTGTCTTCCACGATAAAAACTTGATGTCAGTAGAGGCAGCAGGCTCAAAAGGAGGCAAGGTTAGTTTTTCCAAAACATAGTTGAGATCCCAAGCAGGAATGGGAGGAGATCTAGGAGGTCTTAAGTTCTTAGCTCCTCTGAGAAAGTGTCTCATGAGCTGGTGGGAAAAGATGGGAGGGTCTGTATTATAATGAGCAGAAATAGCAGAGGCATGTATCTTAAAGGAAGAGAAAGAGAGACCCTTATGTAAGAGATCTGTCAAGTAAAGTAAAATTAAAGTAATGTTAGGAAGAAGAGGATCAGAATCCTGAGCCTGCATCCAGGAACAAAATCTTTTCCATTTTCCTGCATAGGATTTTCTAGAGCTAGGACGTCTGGCTTCTAAAATGACATTCATAACCTGCTTGGGCAGTAAAGAAGAAATCAAAGGTCCTGGATTAACCAGGCCACCAGGCTGAGAGTTCTGACATGAGAGTGTAGAACCTGACCCTAATGTTGGGACAGAAGGTTCGGGGACTGAGGTAAAACCCAAGGGGGCTCCAGGCATAGGTTTTTTAGAGTTGGATACCAAAACTGCCGAGGCCAATTTGGAGCCAGCAAGATTATCATCTTGGGCTTGTCCTGTTTTATCTTCAATAAAACCCGTGGAAGAAGAGGAAGAGGCGGAAAGGCATATCCCGAGAGGTTCCTCCAACTGAATGACAGGGCGTCCACTTTCCAAGCTTCTCTGTGGAAAGTCCTGGTGCAAAAATTCTGTAGTTGATGATTGAGATGGGATGCAAAGAGGTCTGTGTGAGGACATCCCCAGACTGCTGTTATCATCCTAAATATTTTGGTGTCCAGCATCCACTCATGTGGATCCGAAAGGTTTCTGCTCAGACTGTCTGCCAGGAAGTTTTGTTTCCCTGGTAGAAACTGAGCTTGAAGATCCAGATTGCAAGCTAGAGCTGTGTTCCATAGATCCATGGCTAGTCTGCAAAGGGGGTAGGAATGAGATCCCCCTTGCTTGTTTATGTACCACATAACTGTGGTGTTGTCTGTCCGTATTAGCAGTTGTCCTAGTTGTAAAAGATTTCTGAAGGCCAATAGAGCTTTCTGAACGGCTAACATTTCCTTTAAACTGATATGTAGGTGCTTCTGATCCTTTGTCCAAAGGCCCTGCAAACAATTGCCCTGAAAATGGGCTCCCCAAGCATAATCTGAGGCGTCCGTGGTTAGAATCTGAGTGGCAGGAGGCAGACGGAAGGGTTTCCCTTTGTTTAGAGCACATGCCCTGGACCACCAAAGAAATTCCTTTTGAAAGCAAGGAAGGACGGAGATCAGTATGTCTAAACTGTGGCAATGCTGAGACCATACACTTTTTAGGTACCACTGTATTTTCCTCATGTGTAGTCTTGCATATGGTACGAGAAGGATGCAAGAGGCCATGTAACCCAAAGCCTGCAGGAATTTCCTTGCAGATAGTTGAGTTAGAGTTGCCAAAGTTCTGAAAATTGAAGCCAGCTGTAATTGTTTTTCGGATGTCAGAAATGCCATCTGGGTTGTGGTGTTTAGAAGTGCACCCAGAAAAGTTATCTGTTGTGATGGAGTCAAATTTGACTTTTTTATGTTTACAGAGAATCCCAGGAACTTGAGGAGGTTCTGTACAAATTCTAGATGCTGGAGTAAGACATCCTTGCTGTCTGCCTGAATTAGACAATGGTCCAGATAAGGGTAAATTTGAATTCCCTTGAGTCTGCAGTAAGCTACTACTGGAGCCAGGCATTTGGTGAAGACCCTGGGTGCAGTAGACAATCCAAAGGGCAGCGCAGAGAATTGAAAGTGCCTCGATCCGGCCTTGAACCTGAGGTATTTTCTGCGATCCTGCCTGATGGGAATGTGTAAATATGCCTCCTTTAAATCCAAAGTTACCATCCATGCATCTTTGGACAGCATTGCAAGTAGCTGCTGTAGAGTAAGCATCTTGAATTTTGGAATCTCTAGAAAGGTGTTCAAGACCGACAGATCCAGAATAGGTCTCCATGAGTTTTGCTTCCTTGGGACTAGAAAGAGCCTTGAGTAAAAACCTTTTCCCATATCTGAAAGAGGAACCAGTTCTATGGCATTCATAGGCAAAAGAGCTTCCACCTGGTTTAAGGCCTCCGTCCATTGATGTTTTGGAAGGTCTGGTCATCCGCTTGGCCTTGGCAAGGTATGAAAATGGAATTTGTAACCTCTTAAAACCACATCCAAAACCCACTTGTCTTGGGTTATTTGAGTCCAATTTTGATAAAAAAGAGAGAGTTTTCCTCCGAGAGGGGCTTCCAGGCAAGAAGTTCCTGTAGCCCAACAGAGGGAGTCATTGAGTTTGCTTCCTTTGAGATTGTGACCTGTCCTCTCCTCCCCTAGGGGTGAAAGTAGTCCACTGTCTTGGTCTATAAGTAGCTTGTGTTTGAGGCCTCCCTCTGGAGCATCTATATCTACCCCTCTGAGGCCTGTCTGAAGTGGGAAAAGACCAATTTTTTGAAGGCCAATTCCTGCTAAATCTAGGTGGCTGTACTTGTAAGAAATCTTTAACTGTTTGCATGGATTTCACATTATCCTCCATCTTTTTAATCACCTCTTCAGCTTTTGATCCAAACATAACATTATGCTGAACAGGGGCATCCAATAATTTAGCCTTTACTTGTTCAGGTAAATTTTGTTCCTTTAGCCATGCATGCCTTCTAATGACTGTGCCAGAGGCCGCAGCCCTACAAGAAGCCTCCAAGGCATCAAATCCACAGTGTAAACCATGCTTCCCAACCTGTTCAGTGGCATGCAATAAGTCATGTAATTCCTTATCATCTGCACAGGCAGAAATGGAAGCAAGCTTTTGTTTTAAGACAGACAAGAGAAATTGCTGGTATTTAAGCATATGAAACTGACAGTTTAAAGCCCTAATGGACAAAGTAGCAGAAGTGTACACCTTTTTGCCCCATCTTTCTAAGGATCGAGAATCCTTTTCAGTAGGAATGGGATTTTTGGCAGAAGCGGCCTTAACTCCCTTAGGACCCTGAGAAATGGTTTCAGGGTCAGCAGAAGGGTTCTTGTATAAAAACTGATGGGAATCAGGAACCCTATAATATCTATCAGGCTTAACAGGAGCAGGAGGAAAAGAGTCAGGGGTTAAGTTAACCTCCGAAAAGGCATGATCCACAATATCCAAAACAGGAGGAATAGCCAGGGGTCTATGTTGGGAAAGAACAAGAAAATCCCTCAGTCATTTCTTGGATTCCGAATACTCCTGTCCTTCCCAGTGGAAATGTTCCCTCATTTCATGCAAAGTTTCCCCAAAAGAGAAATCCTCAGGGGGAGAAGCTGAAGGAATGGATTCTTCAGCATCAGAATCCTCATAAGGAGGGAAAGAATATTCCTGATCAGAAGAAGAAACTGAGGAAACAGAAGCCTGATCAGAGGAATCATAATAAACATCCTGCCTTGGCCTTTTGTCTGGAGGGGGATGTGAACCCCTAATCATAGTAAGTAAATCCTCAGCCATCTTGAGTAACTGTTTCTGTGACTTGGGAGCCGGTTCAGAAGAGGTCTGTGTTGAAGTCTTTGATTTAGAAGGAGTCTTTGCCTTTGTCTTTGGCTTTGCCTTTACTAGTAGCTGAGTAGGCCTGAAAACCCCTTTGGAAGCCGGTACCTGCACAGCGGCTCCAAACCCATCCGAAGGAGCATTGTCCGAAGGTCCTGCAACAGAAATATTTAAAGGCCTGGTTGGCTCCTCATGAGAGTCCGTTTTGGCCGTCAGTTCTGAAATGGCTGATGACAGGGGCTGCAAAAGCGCCTCACTGACGACGGCCGAACCTGAAGCTGGCTCCGCTTGTGCACTATCATCAGATTTGGACCTCGGAGGCCTGTATTTATCCTTGCGACGTTTGTGAACTCCGGTAGCCGGGACCGTATCCGACAACATTTTGTAGTTAAAGCGCCTACCAAAGTAATGAAAAGCAAAATCGTACCTTCGCTTAATTGTACGTTGATTGAATCTAGCACAAAACCGACAACTAGCTACGTCATGGTCAGGGCCTAAGCAAGGAATACAGTAAGAATGAAAATCCTTATGAGGTATTTGCTTCCCACATGAAATGCAATTATTAACTTTTTCTGACATCGGAGTGGAGCAAGAAAAATGTTTCCCCAACGGGGTACTTAGCTTTGAGTGGGGAAGAAAGTCTTTGGACCGAAGTATATCAGAAAAATTCGTCAGGAGTCAGCCGACTGGCACTTGCGAACTGCTATCACTGCACGGCAAAAAAGACTGGAGAAGATGGTGTCGGCTGTCAGCTTTGTACTCCTGGTGCTCTGACGTCAGGGAGCATGGTTGAACAGCCGACGCCAGACCCAGACTTTGGGATTCTGGCCGACTGAGGGCTGCCTGCCGGCAGGGGAGAGCCCTACAGTCATGACTGCAACAGTGAAACACGATGAACATCTATATATATATATATATATATATATATATATATATATATATATATATATATAGATACCATGGGACTCCATTACAGGAGGTTTAAGGTATTACACAGTGAAGACTTGCATTGCTAGCTTTTTTTTGGATTTCTTATTAAATAAATAATCTAAGCCTATATGAATATTCCCTTGCATTATCTATAGAGGGTGTAGTATATAAATATGTTATACTGTAAAAAACAAGAATGTGTTCATATTTCTAACCATCTTCTATAATTTCTAAAGCCAGTGCTATGATTTTTAATGTTCAGCAGTTGAGAGGTAAGCTACCAATGGGTGCATGTTTAGTGTAAGACCTCCTCATTAACATAATACACACAGCAAATCAGTCATCCAGGCACTAAAACATTTCTAAACTGCCCCAGGCCATATCCAAAAAGTTGCAGCAGATGAAACACATTTAGAAGTGTCACCCACCTCTGCCAAAATACTACTAGGAAAAGGTTCCACAGTACTATAATGGTATGTAATGCTATGTATGGAATGAGGCACCACATTTGTTACTGTACATTAAAAGGTACATGTTTAATACTTCACGTAATGCCATGCGTTTATACCTTCATGGACTATACTTATGCACCTGTGGAAGGAGCTTACAGTAGACACTAGAACAGTATAACCATATTAGTACTGCATTTACAGCCTGAAAAAAAAAAGCATATGCTTCTTCTTCAGCATGGCTAGTAATAAAAATGCATCTACATTGATACTTTGTTTTCTGCTACATTTTAGTCCTAACAAAATATACTCTTTGAAATGCATCATGGAACTAAAAAGCAGATCAACATTATTATTATTACCTTAATTTTGCCTTGATAGCAGCCATTGTCTGGTCCTGGACAGCAGAAATGCACGCCTTGACTGACTATAAAATACCTTCAAATTAAAGGCACTTCTTCTATTAGAGTGCTACATGTTACAAAGCAGTCACTTAATACATCCGTGGTTACTTTTTACTATGCTGTTAAGTGTTGTCAGTTAAATACACACACATGCCTTCACTGGTGTACTTTTAATCTTTCTGATGTCATGACTTGATGTTGTTTATATTTTCGTGCCACTACAAGAAATTTAAATGGCAATTAATTGTGTATGCAATCAATAGATAAACAGTCATTCACTGCATGACTTAAAGAATGTCATAAACAAAGCTGATTGATGAGTAGAGGTGATATGTCTGAACTAATTTTTACAATTTTGTGTCTTTCGGCTTTTCCCGGTTAGGGGTCGCCACAGCGGAACTCCAGTCTGCTAATGATTGGCAGTAGATTTTTACGTGCTGAGTTGCCGGCCCTGACACACAACCTTCAACGAAGGTACGCCCATTCACGCATGTCTCCACACAGAAGACGCTCTAGCTGGAATCGAACAGGACAACGTCTTACTGTGAGGCAACAACATGTTTTATATACCAGCACAGGTAATTAATAATATGTGTTATATGGTAGAAAACTGCACTGTGACTCAGCGTTAATAACAAAAGTATTTTAAACTGGCACTGTCAGTAAAATAACTTTTCATACTGAAAATTAACAGGCTCAGCTTAAGAATGAGTTAATGTTGTAAAAGAAAAAATGTTAATACGCAAGTAATAATTTTGAATCCTATCCAGAAATGTCCTTTATTTTGACTTATAGAAACTGTGCTTTAGCTTACAAGATAACTGAAAATATAACCATCAGAATTAAATACTGGCATTAAATACTATTCTCTGTTCTAATACTTTGAGTGGTCTCCCTAACAAAAAAAATGTTTTAAATGCCTATGTACAAGAACATGTCTAACATTACTTAGCATGTGTGTTTGTGGGAGGGTCATTACCACAACAGAAACATATATTTCAAGAAAAAATTATATAAAACACATGGCTATGGCAGATGTAAAGAGCCATCAATGGACATTCAGTGTCACATGGTTTCATCCTTTTGAAACAGTAATATAAATAGTATAACAGACAAGGACCATGGTTTCCCTCTCCTCTGACACAGATTTATATGAGAGTATATCCGCTTCAAATCCATACTGCTTATAGCAAATGATACATGAGGAATGGCTGTCCTTAACATCATATGATAAATGTGCATTATAGCCTATGGTAATAGTCAACATTTGCAAGTAAGCTTTACACTATACAGCTTCAGATGGAAGTTATAATCACAGAACCCACAGGATTTCACTCTGTTTAGACTGAGCCTAATGATTTCCAGTGCAGCTTTAGATACAGTAACAGAATCTAGATTGGAATGATTTAGTGTGCATGATCACATAACAATAAACGATGCAAAGTACTGATCAAGTACAGGTTTAGGAACAAGACAAACAAGCTAGAGCTTAGAGTATCACATTCTGAAGGAGTTTCTCAGAATTTCAGAGTTTCTTTAATTTGTTGCAACTTTTTCATAATTTCATATATAATAAAGCCTCCAAAAATTGATCCATCCTAATCTTCATTAACCACATAAGATATGTTTTGTTTCAACAGGCTTTCTCACCATCTGTTCAAAGAGAAGTTCCATACTGCCACATGTTTAAAAACAGTAAGTACCAGGATTTTTTTATTATAACAAGTGATACCAAACAAAAGGTGCTACCTAATTTGCCATTACAGATAGAGCAATATTTGGCTTTATTTAGAAATCACAGGGCAACAGCTGGCTGAAGCTACATGGCTTTATATAAAAGATTAGGCAAATGGTGATAATATTAATCTGACTGGAGAACTAGAGTACTTCCACCCTAGCATCAAGCAAAACCATTTAGGAAAAGGACTTCTATACCACCAATATCTATATCAGGACATAATCAAAGAAAAAAAATCATTTATATTTTCTTAAAGTTGACATAATAGTGTGACTATTTTTAATTGTCACAAATGTCTGAGGATAAAGATAGATTTCCTAACCAAAGAAATGAATCATGAGCAGCAAGCAGCAATTTGTATTAGAAAATATTCAATAGTTGCTATCCTCTCCATATGGGCAATATTGGTATATAATGATTTCACATCGATTGTACACAACAAAGGTATTAGGGTCAATATAGATATGCTGCAGAAGACATGAAAAAGCCATTGTTTTACATACTGACTTTGTGAATTTCTTATTTCACCTCTTACAGTTGGTGTTAACCTCCAATATTTTCTACTTCAAAGGTAAATATTACCAACAATGGTGGGGCCGAGTTATAGTGGTGTCATTTTCCCAGTTTATGTCACCTTGTTTATTGGGTACTTTGAGTTTCTTTATATCCATACTGATGAAAATGCTATTTCTTGCTGAAGCCTCTGTTATATACATCACATTCAATATGGCTAAATCTAAGACTTGAATAAAAGTTATTTATTTCCAGTAAGACGTGGGACTTCCATATACAGTAGGTCTAATCCACACAAGTTGTATGGGGTTAATATATTTATGATACAGCAAGTTCTGCATTACTGGTATTTGATACATAACAATACATTTTTTTTTCATATTATATATGAAACTTGCCACTTTGGCTATGAGAAAAGTAAGATATTTAAGTCAGTTCCTTTCTGTCATTAGGAATACTTCTGTTTTTCTATGACTACTGTGGTATTTGTGTTTTCCCCTGTTAATGCTCTAGTTTTTTTCAAGCATATATTCAAAACCAAATTTTTATATCTTACTGAACACAACCAAACATATAAAATAAGGGGAGTTAATCACACATAACACAGAATGGGTAGTTAACACAGTAATTTAGATACATAGAGCATTTTATGTGTGGTAGACCTCCCTTTTATGGAAACAATTGATATAACTATCTGTCTTAGTAACACTGACTGTTACATTGAAGGAAATGCAGTTTATAAACACTTTACATATTTTTATACATATCTTTGCATTTTAACAGTTTGAAATAAATGTTTCAATGCCTTTTCTGCCTGTCAATTCTTTTGTATTTTTGCATTTTGTTTCATTTTTTTCTAGAAGCTCCGTTTTGCTTTTATTTTATTGATTAGCTTTCAGCTAATTTGTTTTTGTTCCTAGAGCTGGATAAAAAGAACACTTAAAGCACCGACATATCTTCAGGCTCATATTATAGGAGCATAAGTATGAATGTGTATCATCCTTTTTCCTCAAGTCTCAACTTATGTACCTGTGCAGTACTAAGTGCTACTAATAGTCAAAGCTACAAGATATGATTTATGTATTATTTTCATGTCAAATGTTACAAATGTTTTTTTTTTCTGTTATATTTATATGTATTGTCTGCACATAGAGCTCGAAGCAATGAAATTTCATTTAGCCTGCACTTAGGTGTGGGTCTAAATTACAGTAAAGTTTATTTTGACTTTGACATTTAGGAGCTTTGTATCCACGTGTTTAAATGAAAACCTCTAATATAAGAATACATGTTGTTCTATAACTGTAAGTAATACTGCTATTTAATATTAAATCAGTGTTCATTAATTCCATGTTTCTGGTCTCAATGCTATGTTGTTATTTGCAATGGCTTTTCACTGTTATGAAATTACTAATGTTTTATTTCAGACAGTGAATGATTCATTATTTATGCTATTTTCCTTCTTCTATTTAATTTCATATGGGTCACATGATTTCTAAAATTATGATTTAAAGATTTGAAATTTTGTCACTCACCAGATTCACACTGAGGCTGTTAAAGTGAAACCATGGTCTGCATTTGTGACATGGGTTGTGCTGATATAGCACTATAAGTCATATTTGTGATGTGTTGGTACAGACACAGACACACACAGACACACACAGACCGACAGAGACACACACAGACACAGAAACAGACACACACAGAAACAGACACACACACACAGACACACAGACACACACACACACACACACACACACACACACACACACACACACACACACACACAGGCAGACACACACACAGACAGACAGACAGGTAGACAGACACAGAGGCAGACAGACACAGGACACACACAGACAGACACAGGACACACACACAGAGACACACACAGAGACACACACACACACACACACACACACACACACACACACACACACATATATATATATATAAACACCTGACACGTATACACACACACATATATGTATATATATATATATATATATATATATATATATATATATATATATATATATATATATATATATATATATATATATATCTTTACATAAGTTAAACATCTGAAAGCAGCATCTAATTTGGGCACATGGGACCAGAAATGATGAAATGTCATTCACAGGGGCAGAAGATTTCTCAAAAACAAATGAATGTCATCATGACGAGACGCTGCTTGGAAGAAGGAGAACTTCTAGTCCTATATTCTGGGCAGAAGAGCACATCAGTGTATATCACAAGCAGTACACTGAAGTGTAACCGTAAGTGTATACAGAAACAGCTGAAATCCAGGTAATTGCCATTAAGAAATACTTTTGTTAATGACTTACAACTCACATTTTACAGAAAACCAGAAGGAAATGTTTGTTTCTGTGTACAGGTGCTGACATAAGATAAGATGAATGTGTGTAAATGTTTTATGGATAGGTAGGAATGGTCTCACTTCAAAACAGGAAGCAGCAAAGAACAGAACATGCCAAGTTTACTGCTCTGTAGCATGTTTGATGTACTTTTTCCTTAAGAAATATTTTTACTGTACCATATTATCTAATGCCATTACCTGCTCTTCTCTGTGACTGTGGTCACTTGACAAAATATCTGCACTCCTGCTGCATGAATCCATATCTTCTTGTGGTATACTCCAATATTATGCTTTTTGTCATGGAAATAACATACCGATCCTTCCTATTTTCAGTCTTTTTTGTTTTTGATTAGTATAACCTCTCCAAACTAAACTAAATATCAAATGTCAATTTCAACTATGAAGAGATTGTGTTAAAGCACAGAGCAAGGTGGTGGTAACAAGGTCTTCTGCCCTCTACATCTTCTGATTATGTACTTACATGCACAGTGACAGACTGGGCTTTCTGGATCTCATACCAGTCACAGACTAAAAGATCAGTAGCATAGCACAGGAAGAATGCTCTGGGCATTTGCAGTTTCGTCATTCACCATAACTTGGTAAAAGTCGCACACAGAAGATTACAGTCACTTTTTCCTCTACTTGCTAGGAATCTCCACCAATAACTCTGCCCAGTACATTCTTGACATCCTTGCTGTTTCTGCTCCAGAAGTCCCATTAGGCATGCATTTCAGGTGTGGTTCACCTTTCCTTCAAGAGCTGTTTTGTAGTGCTTCTCCATAGTTTTCCTTTGCAACCCCATGTTATGCTTCTGCTATTCTATTTAAAATCAAAACAAATGTCTGATTGCTCTTTCAGCATTATGTTAATTATATGTGTATAATCTAAGATTAGCCCTATCTATTGCCTACTTACCATTCACCATTACATACATATGTTAAGTATCCAGTACAAGGGCAGCTTATTAATCTGATCAACATTTTCCATTATTGTCTAAACTGTATGCCTTTTATTTATTTATTTAATGTGTATATGTAGGTATTTATTTTTTATTGTATTTATTCTTTAGCCCACATGACACAACTGACCCTTTCTTAAAATGAGTGTGAGGACTCTCATGTTAAGTGACTTGCTCAAAGTTTGTCTGTCCTTCTTCCATCCTTACAACTGACCATCATCAGCTCAACCCCAGCCCCCAGTTCCTCTCCTCATGTCTGTGGCCGATCAGGAGATTGAAGACCCTAATGCAGCATCACATTGCTGCCATGGAGTTTTTATGCCCTGTGTTCCCTCATGTTCTGACATACTTGTACCATCTTCTGGGACTGATGTGCAATGTAGCCACTGTCTCTGCTCCTCATTGGTAATGCTCCCTCTTGTATTACCAGCCAATGTGCCAGAGTACATGCCCCAGGACTGACACATCCATCCTCCCATGCCAGTGCCTTACACATCCAAAACACTGAATGAATCCAGGTTACCTGAACCAGAGGCATGACTTTATCCCCCTATACCATAGCACAGGTAACTGACCTGCTTACAGCCAAAAAATAGGCAATGGGAAGCTGAGGCAATGAAACTCTGGACTACAGGTACCAGCTTTTTAATAGCTCAAAGCCATAATCCTCTGCAGTAACTACCATTCCAATTATTATGCAAAACACAATGAATATAGAATTAGCAATGAACTGTACAGTGTTAGCACCATAGTAAATCATTTGGTACATAGCATACATATACTATTTAGAGTATCTATAGTCTTGAAAAACTACTGTGCAAGCTTTGGATACTGGATATAATGAATTCCTTAACTCTTTTCTGCTTTGTGGCCATTTGATTATTCTTACATCAGATTATTTTCTGTGAATAACACACACTGTTATTTAAGTATTTGAAGGCACTTGCAAACTCTCTGTATTCATCTTGCACCTATATAATTTTTGTTTGTCAACACTCTGGCTTAAGTTATTATTTCATATTTATGAGTTTGCTATTTATAAGACAGTTCAGATGCTTTAAAGAAATGCTGGAAAGTCTGGTCATCACATCTTTCTTTCTCTCTCTCTACCCCCCGCCCCCCATTTTTTCTGTAATCTCACTCTCCTACCTGACCCACCATCTTTTCTCTATTTTTCTCTCTGGTGTCCCAAACAGATGCAATTAGGTTAATGTGACCTTCCATCATATTTCTCTATACATTGCAATTCTCTATACATTGCAAGAAAGGCCTCCGAAGCTGAAACAAACAAACACCAGTCACAACCAAAGTGACACACAGCTCACAACACCAGTGTGCCACCCAACAACAGCCCCTAAGGCAAGACAATGTACCCAACACTTTAGTCATAGGTGACTCTATAGTCAGGCACACTGATGTCCCACTCACCAGGCTGAACAAGGAGAAAATTACAGTCAGCTGCCTGTCGGGTGCCCGGAACCACCACATAACGCATGCACTCAAGCCACTCCACAACAAGTACAAATGTGACTCTGTCATTGTCCATGCTGGAGTGAATGACTTGAGATGTACCTCTCTGGACTACATGAAAAGAGCCATGGAAGAGCTCTTGGATCATGTGACCCAGGCAGGTATGACCCTAGCCCTGAGTAGCATCCTGCCTTCACCCAGAATGATACCACAGTATAAGGACAAAATGATTGACTTCAACAATTGGCTAAGCTTCTGGTGTCATTCAAAGGGGATCCAGTATTTGTCTGCCTGGGAAGACATGATCGACAAACCACGATGATTTGCCAGAGATGGTCTGCACCTGTCACCCCTGGGATTTAGGTTACTGGCTAAAGCTCTTACTACCCCTATAGTGCCTTTTTTAGGCAAGGTTCAAAGGATAAAACCACCACCGTAACAGATACAAGCATGCAAAATCTGAAGGTAATGCTACTCAATGCTAGAAGTCTAAACCTCAAAATGCAATCTCTCGAGGCATTCCTAAAAATGGAGAACATCGATATCTGTGCAGTAACTGAGACCTGGTTCAAGGCTCCAGAGAGCCCCCCTGCAATACCAGGCTACAATTCTTACCACACTTTTCAGCCACAAAACCAAGACCAAAGCACTAAAGGTGGAGGAGTGCCCATATTCATCAAGGATATTCACACCTCCAGACTAGTTGCCCAACACAATGCATCCGAAATTCTACAGGTGCAACTAACACTGGGTAAGACTGCAATCCAAATTGTAGCTTGCTACATATCCCCCACCATGCACTAAGATTTTCACTACACCTTTCTAAACATACTGGAAAACATTAAGATACAACCAAACACCCTAATACTGGGTGATTTCAACTACCCTGCCATTAACTGGGAGAGCTACTCTGGTACCAACTCCTTTTCCTAACGGTTCTTGGAATTCATTAATTCCAATGCCCTGGAACAACTAATCCATTGTCCCACCAGGGGCTCCAATATCCTAGACCTGGTCATTACCAACATGGGAGATAGACACACCAGTGGTCACCCTCTCATTGGTCAGGTCGGACCATAAGCAAATCACCCTTGACATCCACATCCCACCCCCCCAGTAAGGAAACCTCCTTAAAAAACTTCTCCAAAGCCAACTTCATGCTACTGAAGTCAGAAGTGACAAATGTCATGACACCCACACACACGGGATCTGGAAGTTCGACTGCAGAATCCTACACTAAGGCACTGTATGAGCACATCCACTCGTGCATGAATCGTGCCATCCCAAATAGAACCAAGATGCTCTTCTCCAAAAAAAGGAAGCCAATCTGGTGGTCCCCTGCTATAAACAAACTATACAACAGAAGGAAGAAACTATTGCAGAAAAGAGGAAAATCTCAGGATGCAAAAAATTCCCCTCACCAGCCTCAGTATGAAGCTGAGATCCCTCATAAAATCCTCAAAAGCTAGTTATGAAAATAAAATTGCCAAAGATTCCAAAGATAACCACAAGGCATTCTATAGTTATGTCAAGAATCTAAATGGCAATGCTCAGATCTGCTGTGAGCTGCAACAGAATGGCATTAAATACACTGATCCCAAGGATATTGCCAATATCCTGGAAGATCGATTTAGTGCCAGCTTCACCTCAATACCAAAAGTTTGCCAAATTCCGGTAATCACGGCCACACAGGTAGAAACCGCACTCTCCAAAGCTAAGAATACAGCATCCATGGGACCAGATGACATCCCAGGCTGTGTACTACATGAACTACAAAATGAACTGGCACCTCACCTAAGTGTCATGTTTAATCATAGCCTCACTCCAGGCTTCATGCCCATTGAGTGGCGCACAGCTACAGTTACCCCACTCCACAAGGGAGAATCCACCTTGGATCCTGGGAACTACCATCCCATGAGTCTGACAAGCCTGATCTGCAAGGGCATGGAACGCATTATCATGAAACTTATAAACAAAGACATTGGCAAACTTAAAACACTGGACACCACCCAGTTTGGGTTTATGAAGGGCTAATCTTGTCTCCTGAATCTGATTGACTTCTTCAAATCAGTCTCCAAAGCTGTGGACGAGGGTAAGGTGGTAAGGTGGTCCACACAGCCTATCTGGACCTTGCCAAGGCCTTCAACATCATTCCCCACTCTGGAATCATAGATAAACTTAGTAAGCTGGGCATACATCCCTACGTCAGTCGATGGGTTGCCAACTGACTTACTGACAGAACCCAGACTGTAAAAGTAGCTGACTCTAAATCCAGCTCCAGACAAGTGACAAGTGGAGTACCTCAGGGTTCAGTCCTGGGAACCACTCTTGTTTGGCATCTACTTCTCTGAAGTACAGGCCAACACTAAGGGATTCTGGCTAACAAAGTTTGCAGATGACTGCAAACTGGGAGCCATTATTGAATCCCTAAATTATGTGGATATTCTACAAAAGGGCCTTACAGAAACAGATGCCTGGTGCCAGAGCCATGGGCTCAGGCTTAATGCCAAGAAATGTATAGTTATCCCCTATGGAAAAAACATGTACTCATGAATTACCACATAGGTGGCAGGACATTAAACATCGAAAGTGTGATGAGAGACTTAGGGACACAGATGGACAGTGGCCTCACTTTCGATAACCACATCGCCACAACAGTCAGGAAATCCTTCTATGTGGCACACCTCATCACTAAGGGCGTTTCATCCAGAAAAAAGGAGGTCATTGTCCCGCTGTTCTCATCCCTCATTAGACCCATTATAGAGTATAATGCCCCGTTTGGTATGTACCTCACAAGACATCTGCAACAGCTGGAAAGGCCACAGAAATACCTCACTAAATGAATCACAGGCCTAAAGCAGATGCCATATGCTGACCATCTAAAAAAACTCCAGCTATACTCTATGGCCGCCCTCCCCAGCCAATGCTGAAATACTCTGTAGCAAACTCCAAGTAAATAAGAGCAAAGCCATTTATATAATATGTTCTTATATCCCTCCAGGCAATAACTTAAACACACTTGAAAATATTCTTAGCTGGGTCTCCTGCAGCTTTCCACAAGAAACCATAATCTTAGGAGACTTTAATATTGATTGGAATTCCTGCATATCTCCCAAACCCACCTTTCACCTCAATCACTTTAACTTTCAACAAACCATAAACTCCCCTACTAGAATTCACAAATCAACCAATAAACAAGCCATCCTGGACTGGATATTGATCAACAATAATCCCCTCTCATATAAAACTGGAATACTCCCAGACAATATCAGCGACCATCTCCTCACCCACATCACTAAACAAAAAAATAACAATCTCAAACAGGCTAGTTATCGTACTGTACGTAACAAAAAAAACATTAACCTGCCTACTTTCCTTAATGAACTCAAAGAATGTAACTGGTCAGCTCTAAAACACCTCCCACTTGATGAAGCAGTTACCCATTTCAACAACACTTTCCTACAAATTCTTGAGCGTCATGCCCCCTCTCGCTTAATTAGAATAGGATCCAAAGCTGCCCCTTAGCTTTCCAAAAAAACCAAACAAACAATGCTATTAAGGAATAAACTATGGACAAAATGGAGAACCACTAAAAACCCAACTGACCATCAAAACTACAAACACCTTAGAAATATTACAAAAAAACTCACCTATCTTGATAAAAAAAAATATTACCTTCAATATCAACAAAACCAAAATCACAACCCCAAAAAATTCTGGTCAGGAATCAATAAACTGCTCCATCCAGGGAATACCAAAACACCTACATCAGCTATCTTAGCTCAGACGCCACCCAATATAATAGCCAATACATTCAACAACTTCTTCTCTGAAACAGTCACCTCTCTAGCAAACACCATGACTCCCCTCCCTTCCCTTCAAAAGACCTCTCCTCAAAATAACACCCCCACTCTAAAATTTAGTATAGTCTCCACAACCCACATACGTAACTTACTCTCTAAACTTAAACCATGCACCCCTTCAGCCGACAAACTACCAGCTGAATATCTGCAACTAGCAGCAGCAGACCTAGCTTGTCCAGTCTCCATCTTAATTAACAGAACAATAACCAAATCTACTATTCCATCCTGCTGGAAAGTCTCCCATATCATTCCTCTGCATAAAGGAGGTAACACTAATGAACTTTCTAATTTCCGGCCTATAGCCCTACTATCTCTACTATCTAAAATCATGGAACGTTGTATACACCATCAACTCTTACATCATCTTTTGCAAAATAGCCTACTCGTAGACTCCCAACATGGTTTTAGGCCCTACCATAGCATTTCCACTGCCCTTCTCTCCTTCACAGACATGATCAACAAAAATCGCTATAACAACCTTTTCTCCTCTGCTTTATTCCTGGATCTCTCAAAAGCCTTTGATATGGTCAACCATCAACTTCTCCTAGACACTTTGAAATCTCTCTCACTTGACTCTTTGGCATTACACTGGTTTGACTCTTATTTGAAAGATAGAAAACAAGCAGTCCTCTGGGACAGCCATATATCCTCTCAGCTCCCAGTCACTATCGGTGTCCCTCAAGGATCCATCTTGGGTCCCCTTCTCTTCTCCATATTTATAAAGGGATGGGGCGTAATTGGGCAAGAAAGTTTTTAGAGCATAGTAAGAGTGCTAGTAGAAGAAGTTAGTTACTATGAGGAGGTTGATAGATCATTTGCTGAGCTGAGGAAACAGGTATAGAGGGTCAATCTGGGGAAGGCATGGGCATTGTCTTTTGATGATGTCTTCTGAAAATTAATGTTCCAATAAGAACAGAGTATTTAATTCCAGAAGCCTAATACAGAGGGTGACAGAGGGTAATACTTGACCTAAGTGCCAATCTGCAGGCTAAAGAAAATATTTTTTGTGTGACATGGTAAATCATTCAAATGGAATATGTATTATATTCAATTTATGCATAACTCACTGATGGAACAGTTGTACCATACAAAATGAGAGAAAAATATGTGGCAGTAATGCACATTTAAAGATAACACTACTGTATTAACTGCTGAGTTTTAGTGACAAACTGTAGACTTTTACTTCTAGATAACATGGGACATAGTGCTGTATGTGTGGAAACTTGATACTTGCAGAGCTGGAAGGAAACATGTGAGAGGTATCAGCAGGTACTGGATAACTAAGGTGTACATGCCCAGCTCTATGGAATACAGGGATGAAGCCATGATTACAACCTCAGTTTGATTAGCAGCTCCAGTTCTGGAGAAGTTGGACAGAGGAGGGTAGTAATGAAAGACCAATACTAACTTGCCCATTCAGGGAAGGGAGGGAAGTGGGTCAGTCACTGACCACTGCAGAGCAGATGCACAGTGTGTGTATATATATATATATATATATATATATATATATATATATAAACATATAGTTTGCTTTTCTGAGCTAGTGATGGCAGCCTTCAATGTACATGCAGAGAAACATCCAAATTCACCAAGAGGTATTTAGTGCTCCTGAAGTGATGCCAGCCAACAGGAAAGGGCTGAGAGTTACACACAATGCATCCCTTAATGCTGAGTCATAATGATGCAATCTGTAAAGGTGCTGAGTCACTATGTATTTCTGCAGCCTGGGGTACAGTTATCATTGCCAGTCCTGTTTGCAACACTCAGATGCCCCTGGTTTGGGATGGGTTTAAGTCAGATGCTCAGGTCCATGGTATGCTGTGGCCTAGGTCCACAAGTAATGCCAAAGCAGGATGCAGTGTAGGGCACAAGAAATCTTCATGAATATCTAGATGATGGTCCATCTCTCCCTATGTATTTCGCTGGTCAGTTCAATACCTGGCCTGTGCTGGATCCTACTAGAAAATGCAGGGTGCTTGTGAGCTACCTGCAGGAGACAACTGATAATTTGGGAGACAAAAGGGCATATTAAAACAAGGATGGTAAGGAGTTTTTTTGTAAATGCCTTCACAAGATCCTGTTACTTATATGGTGATGTGCCAACTGAAGTAAGCAGACAGTGTGATGCAAAGTACTTTCTGCATGCAAAAGCATGAGTTTCAGTTCATGTAACTACAGTTCTGAAATGGTAGTAGAGGCTTTGCAGACACACTAGTATACAAAAACAACATCACTGAAAGAATGATCAATAATTGGCCAATAATCATTAGGAGGATAAACACAAACAAGTATTCGAATGATTGGTTTTGTACTGCTTTGCCACATTGCCCTGACTGCTTCTAATTGTTTTATACAGCATCTATCCTTAACTATTGTGTTACTAGATATTGTATGCATATGTTACTAGACATTTGATGCAAAAGACTGGTTCTTTCCTACTTTGCTGCTTCTAAATGTTTAATACTGAATTTACCCAATACTAATGTATATACTAAACATTTTATGCTGCATTTAACTAAAAGTATTGTGTGTTACCAGACACTTAACCAAATAGTGTGTTACTTGATTAAAAAAAAGAAAAGAATAATACTGATTAAGCTAAGAAATACACCATCAATGTACCTGGATATATAGTTTTTGCTGGCATATTTTTCTTGGAAACAGCTAACCATTTATGCTCTTGTAAACTGTAAACTGAACACGTGTTTGTTGCTAACATGCATCATGCAGCCATCCATTTTTGTTAGCTGAATTATTAACAACATTGCTACTGTTGTTCTCCCGAACCTTTTTAATCATATTCTCTCTATTCCTTCTTCCTCCTACTTGACTCTAGACTATTAGTACACAGCCAAGTAACTCCCTCCTACTCTCCTCATCTACTCAACCTAATATCATTCCTACTGTGAAATACTTTCATTTTCTGTCCCTTCCTCCCACCTTCCAGCTGTACCTACTGCCTCTAATCACTGTTTTTTCCTCCTGTCCATTCAATATCACTCCCTACTACTCTCTACTGTCTTGCTCTAACCTGGGTCTTTTCTTTATCTTTTTTATAGGTCCCTGATACCTAAAGCAAGCAGGCTTGTATAAGATCAGCCCAATTCAGAGTACTGCATTACTGGAGGAATCCCTCTACATCAACAGTATTTGAATGTATGTTCAGTGATAATAATAAGTACTCCTTATTGTATTGCCCTATTCCTGTCCCCCATTGTGTACTACCCCTGATCAGCTGCATAACATTGCTGTGCACCCCCCACCCACCACAGGGACTTTCATCATCCTTTAGCCTACTCACCTACCTTCCTACCCCCTAATTGATCACTCACTATCCTAGCTCACTTCTTTTACCCTCCTATCTTCCACTGTATCACCCTTGTAGCTCTATTTCCTTCTCATGCCTGTCTTCTCATTGACCTTCTCACTCACATAGTCTCTAACTTATCTATCTCAAACCTAGTGCCCCTCTTGCCCTGCCAGAGTTTCTCCATCCACATCCCCAGTCTAGCTCCCAGATAACCTGTGCTCATTCCCTCCATATAGATTTTGGCATGTTATATCTGTCTATGGAAAGTAAATATCATAGACTTAGGTAAAAAGTAGCTTTGTCAATGAAGGGAAACTGCTAACCAGCAGACTCTAAAGTATAGAACTTTACTGTACTACCTGGATTACAACTGGTGGTTTTCCACAAATGCTGCTTCTCTAGGATAATGTGGCCCCACTACATTTGCTATGCTCATGCTGCTCCCCTACCCTGCCCTCATTCCCACCCACCTTTAGTTCAATTAAACTTACAGCTACTAACCACTCCCACCTCAGCTCACACACCCAATCAACCAATCAAGTCACACCATTAATCCCCCAGTCAATCATGCTACACTACACCCTTGTTGATAACTCCTTTAATAGCCTCTCTGCCATCTAGTATCATAGCCTCTACTGTCAGGCACCCCTCCTCTCCTACTACAAAAGCTAACACAAGAGGGGAGGAAACAAAATAAATAAAATGCCTTTCCCACTCCTAAAGTTAGCATTTTACATGTTAACTACTTTTATTCTTCTCCTGTTTTCTATCCTCACGTCCTACCACACACAACTTCATCTCACCAAGCCAACCCAGTGGCAAACAGAAACCATAGCCAATACAGTATAATTAAAACATTTCCCAATATCTCCATGTAACCTTGCCCCAACCCATTGCCATTCCTACATAAATAATAAACCAACAAACAAAATAAATCCCTACTTATCCCCAAAACAAAATAAAATACTACAAAAACTATTTAAACTCTACGTATATCTAACTCAAAAACTCACTTGCTGTGGAGACATACACCCTAACCTACGACCCAATTTTTTCACTCCATACAAACCTAAGCCAAGCAAAACCTCTTTATAGAAGGACAATCTCCTCTCTACATCTCTTAAACATTAATGTAAGAAAGTATACTTAACAAAGTTTAGGACCTCCATACCCTACTGACTTTATATAAACCAGATTTAGCCATACTAACTGAAACTTGGCTTAGACCAGAACATCATGCTAATGAGATTACACCCCCTGGCTATAATATTATTTGGAAAGATAGGACAGGGAAAAAAGGAGGAGGCATAGCCATACTGTTTCAAAATCATCTCACAGGTTAGCTACAACTTCCAGGAAGTCAATGATATTGAACTCATTCTTGCTAAATTAAAACTAAACTCTAGCAAACATATAGTTATAACAGGTGCCTACATCCCACCAGGAAATAACATTGCCACTATGGAGAACCTGCTACACTGGATGTCTACCTTCCATCCACAAGAGACCATTCTCTTAGGAGATTTTAATATTGACTGGTCCGACTGTACCAAATTCAATCCCTCTACCCATATTAATCTTCATGGGTTTACTCAAATCATAGACACCCCCACAAGAGTCGATAAGAAATCGAAACATCAATCCATCTTAGACTCCACACTTTTGTCTGACCCCACCTTTGCACACCAATGTGGCTGCCTACCAGACAATTTGAGTGATCACCAACCAACCTACCTTATTAGGAATAAATCCCACCTTACTAAACAATCCATCCTTAGAATAGTTCATAATAAAAAGAACTTCAAAGCCAAGGACCTAAACAATGAACTAAAATACTGTAATTGGACTCCGGTAAAACACCTACCCCTAGATGAAGCAGTAGATTACTTTAATTCAACCTTTCTCAAAATCCTAAACCATCATGCACCAGCCCAAACTATCAGAGTTAAGACAAACTACACCCCTTGGTTAACAAAAGAAACTAAAACCGCAATGAAGGACAGAGACAGAGCCTGGACTCAATATCATAAACTTAAAACCACTACCTCAAAATAAAACTACTTAGCTCTATGGAACAAGTCCAAACAACTTATAAAACTTGATAAAACCAATTACTACAAAACCTTACAAGAAAAACAGACTCACATCCCTCAGAAATTCTGGGCCATAACAAATAAATTACTGCACCCAGGTAAAACCGGCACTCCCACACCTGTAGTTCCGACCGACAAAGAGGACACCCCTACACAATTCAACAAATTCTTTACCGCAACAGTCCTATCTCTAACACCCTAAATAACACCACCATCCCTACACCTTCTCCAATCCCTACTAATCCTATTACACAACAGACTCCCTCTAGCTTTTCCTTGTCTCCAGCACCAACAAAACTTATTACTAAACTCCTCAGAAAGCTAAAATCTACCATGTTATCTGCTGACATACTTCCCGCTGATTTCATTCAACTAACAGCTGAAACCATATCCTACCCAGTGTCTATACTCATAAATAGATCCATATCTGAATGCAGAATACCTAACCTGTGGAAAATATCTCACATTATTCCCCTCCACAAAGGCAGCAACTTCCTTGAGCTCACCAACTACCGCTCAATTGCAATTTTATCTGCCTTGTCAAAAATACTAGAAAGAATAGTACATTCACAACTAATCCAATACCTCCTAAAAATAACCTTATATCAGCATCTCAACATGGCTTTCGACCCTCCCATAGTACCACCACAACTCTACTCTCATATATCAACATAGTCAATACTCATAGAAATAACAGACTTTTTGTTTCCTCTGTATTCTTAGACTTATCTAAAGCCTTTGATATGGTCAACCACAGCCTGCTCCTCAAAACTCTAGCTACACTTAACATTAACTCCCTCACTATATCATGGTTCAACAGCTATTTATCAGGCCACCAACAAGCAGTTCTTTGGCAGGACCAGCTATCCTCCCTTCAACCTGTATCCATAGGAGTCCCTCAAGGCTCCACACGTGGTCCTTTACTATTCTCCATATTTACAAACCAGATAGCTGCATCCTCTCCCTCTGCCTCTATAGTGCAGTATGCAGGTGACACTACTATCATATGCATCGCCCCATCCTTAAGCAAACTTCAAACAATAACACAGCATAACTTTACTCTGGCTGAAGCATGGTTTTCTAGCATTAAACTTTTACTCAATCCCACAAAAGCAAAACTAATTCTCTTCAGTTCTGGTAGATCTCCTGCACTAAATAATGATTTCACCATAAACTGCAAGGATAATACTTCAAACACCCCAACAACACACACTAAACTCCTAAGAGTAGTTATTGATAACATTCTCAAATTTGACGTACACATAGCCCAAACAATCAAAAAAGTAAACAAAAAGCTTGGTCTACTGTATCGGAACAAGCAATTCATGACCAATTATACCAAAGCCGCTATTGCTAGAATGCGCCTATTATCCACCCTACTGTATGTCTCCCCAGGCCTGACTAATCTTCACCACAGAAAACAAAACAAAATGGCATCTTGCTATAACAAGATTGCCAAATTTGTTAGGTGCTTCTAATAGATCCCATCACTGTCTTTCCCTCAAACTGCTCAACTGTCTTGAGCTGCCCCAACTACTTCTTACTACTCATCTGTCCACAGCCCACAAACTGTACTACCTCTCTGAAAAAACTCCTGCACTGCAGGATCTAATACAGCCCTACACCAGCATCCAAGCATTAAGATCTACAGACCGAAATCTCATAAATGTCATCAAACATTAGAATGAAGCAAGTAAAACTCTCTTCGGCTGTACAATTGCAATAATCTGGAACTCACTCCCAAATCACATAACTTCTATAAGCTCTGCTTCACTATTTAAGAAACTACTCAAACCCCACTATATTAACAACTGGCTGTGCAGATGTGACTCCCCAGGCTAATCCACTACATTGCAGTGCTGCACAGATTACGCCAAAGATCATCTATAAGCTTCTAACCTCTGAATAATTATTACCAAAACAATGGTCTACTTTGACAGTATTGATTTAAAATTCCATGAAGAAATGTTACATTTTATTCTGATGCTATTGATTTTTATGTCTATGAAGAAATGTTAAATATATTTTTAAATGTTTAATTGTATGCCTTAAGAATACAGTTATGTATTTTATAAACTGTATTGTAGCAATGTATTAAGTGGAGCTTTTCTCCCCGGGCCTCCGGTGAAAAATGGACCTGTGTCCAGTCAGACTTTCCTGGTCATCAAATGTAAAATAAAATTAAAAAATAAATAAAAAGCATGGCATGAAGTATGTTGAATATCCACAGCATGTGGACAAGCCAATTCTGAAGGAGATGCATAAGCACTGGAGTGACAAAGCCCAACTACCAAAGTATGATGAGTGACGTTACAGAATGAGAAAGAAGAATCAGATGAAACCCATTGTTTACAGTACATCCTTCCATCTGCATTCTGTGGGAATTTGGATGCATCTAATGTAAATCCCATGCCATAATACCATTTTATGAGTCTTGTGTCTTCTCCAGTCACCTAATTATTACTCATCTCACTTCATGCTAGCAGAATAAAACCCACATTTCTATCACTGTATTAGCAGAACAATAAATACACTTGTAAGTGTTGTTCTGGAAATGAAGATAATTTTTATTCACCTACTGTTGTTCTCGGTTTGCATTTACCTGTTCGGTCAAGCAATAGATTATTCATTACAGTTATGATTCCTTTACTTTCTCAGTTGTCTCCAGTTAAAACAATTCCTAAAGCAGCATGCGGCTTTTAATGCTCTAATGAAAATCTGCAAGAGCTTGCTCTTCTGCATTTATTTCTGTTTTTGCATTACTGACATTAGTCTGTACTGTGAAAACTGCTATGAATACAAATGATGTAATATCAGCAAATTCATCCTTATTTTAAAGTACATGGTGTTATAATCACAGGCAATAGAGTCC
Organism: Protopterus annectens; assembly: GCF_019279795.1. NCBI lineage: Eukaryota > Metazoa > Chordata > Ceratodontiformes > Protopteridae > Protopterus > Protopterus annectens. Next base: position 374,575,279 of record NC_056729.1, on the reverse strand, counting down.
TCAAGGAACAACTGACTAAATCATTTTAGCATTGAACTAAGCTGTACCTGCTTTTACAGCTTATTTCCAACTTTTTATGGAATGTGGTAAACAACACTTTTTCTCTGCGTCTGTTATTAAATAATTATCAAAGAAAGGGAAACAAAATATACGCCTGCACTATCCCAGGTAATTTCTAAAGTTTAATTACCCATCAAAGGTCAAACTAGAACAAGAATATGGCAACATAGAAATAAGATATTAAAATGTTCACAACTGCAGCTTTTAACACTAAACGTTGTGCTGACTACTGACAAATGAAGATGTCTTAAACTGCAGGCTACACACAACTTGCATATATTTCTCAATAACCTATGTCTTTCAATGTTGGCCTATAAAATGATGAGAGGGAATATTTAAATTTCCTTAGAGACACAAGACACGGACATTTCACTGCATATCATTTCAGATTTCTCCGAACAGAAATGAAAAAAATCCTCCTAACAAGCAGTAGTGAACTTGATGAGTGTCAGTGCTCTAGAAAAATTTGCTTAGACAATTATATTTGCACAGTGTATGACTAACCCTACCTAACAGTGCATTCAAGTCCCAGGGTAATATCATATGTTGTACCAGTCTTACATGCAAATAGCGAGCAAAATATTACATACAGAAAGATCAAAAAGGAAGAACTTCTAATCACACGGAAAGAATACTAAAAGTAAGATTGCCAGGAATACACAATGAACAGCACTCACTGCTAAAATTATGTTTGTCTAATAAGCTTCTCCCTGTATGTCTCATGGGATAACCTCTCAGTCAGAAAAGATAGGATTCTGCCATGTCTGCAGTTCACAATGTTCTAATTCATATAGTTTGTCCTAGAATATCTAATCATGTAACTATAATTTTCATTGTGCAGTCAACTACACTGTCTTCCTCTAATGTCTTTATACTATGTGTATGTGTCTGATTTGACATTTGCCTTATATTTATAAGCCCATTCTAAGGTCATATTGTTCAGCTTCTTCTTACTCCTGCCAAAGTGATGACTCTTCATGATCCATATTTTCTGCCATATTGCTCTTTTATTCTTCTGGTCAATTAAATCAAAATGAAACACATTTTTCTATTTGGTATAAGTCTTTTACATTTTTCTTACTTAATAATTTCAGCTGAATTGTTTAAAATCCTACAAAATTATGCTGTTATAAATTTGTAAAACAAGGTAGTGGCCAATTTGTATTCTAATACCAAAAAGAGTAATGCTACAGAGTGCTCAAATTATCAGACAATTGCACTTGTCTCAAAATTTAGCAAGTAAATGCTCAAGATCCTGCATGCTAGAATCCAGCAATACATGGACTGGAATCTGCCAGATGTACAAGTCTGTTTTAGAAGGGGCATAGGCACCATACCTCTCAACCTGGAAACATCAAAACTCTGGACAAAGGCCCATGAAAAATAGGTACAAATCTGTAAACTGATTAGCATACAATTTGCATACATAATTATGTAACCCTGACCGCTCCAATGGAATTGTGGAATACCAACTTTCAAACGCAAACTGAAGAAGAGACAACCAAAATATGGGCTACAGAGCCCCCCTGCAGCTATTCCAATGTCCCATTACCTGGCTAATTCCCCCCATTTACCAGAAACACTAATGTGCATATCGCTTTACTTCTACAATGATTATTTGGATTTTATTTTACATTTTATAAAACACAAACACTAATAGATATTTGCTAAACAATACAGTCTCACAATGAAAATAGACTTAGCATTAAAACTTCTCTGCCCTTGAAACTCACATTCATTGAAACCAACATCCAAAGAAAAAGCATCTGGCCAGTGGTGGCTAAAAATTACCTTTGGACTGTTTTGAAATCATAGGTAACTTGCATACGAAACAAGAATCATACGTGTTCTTTGATACACCTTTCTGACTTTATTAAATTATATTCCTTGTATAATACAGCACACTTGTTAGAACGCATTTTTACATTGTTTGATCATTTTTTTCGAGTAAGCAATGAAACAAAATGCATAAACCAATAATGGCAAAACTGGCCAATTCAGAAAATTTCCATCATAAAACTCTACTCAAACTTCTACAACCCACCAGTATAAGTAAATAGGCACAATCTCTGCAGAAGTAAAAGTCATCTAAATTCCATGTTAAACAGATATGTAACTAGGTTGCTGCTAGCAAACAACTTTATATTTCATTGCTTCTTCTACAAGTAAAGTGCCTGTTGCCCCTGAAGAATAAATTGATTCTGTTACATTAAAAAAATTATAAGCTAGTAAGATTTCAGTAGAGAATGGATGACAAACTGATAACAGGTTCATAGTTAACAGGTATCTCCGACAAAGGAGGACATTCACAGGACTGCAACGTCAACCCCCTTTAAAAGTATAAGACAGTACAGTATAAGCAATCCATCTACAGACTGTGGGAGTAGAGCCCACAGCCTTCTGCTGCAGCAAAAACAGGTATACTACCTATTGTGCTACTAACAATGCAAGTAGACTTTGCATAAGCAGCACTAAATTTCTCTTTCCCTGAAGAACTATGCAGCACAAGAAATCAGGAAAAAGCCAAAATGTATTGGGGGACAAGGGCTCAAAACCGGGGACACATTGTAAACATTGCTTGTATAATCTTAGAAAGTTGCTAGAATAAAATGTGTTAACGTGTTTCCTAAAAGATAGGAAGACAAACTTAAATGGCTATCATTATTTAGTAAATTCAGTCCTCACTGATTTGCCAGAATAAAATAAAATTTATAGTTTTTAACATTTGTTTACTGGAAAAGTCTGACTTGGAATGAAGCTAATTTTCAGCAGAGGCCTGGGGAGAAATACTATAGACGTATGTCTTTGTATTGTGGGAAAAAAACAGAGCACCCAGAGGAAACCCACACCAAAACAGGGAGGACATGCTAAATCCATACCAAGAATCAAACCAGAGAACTTCTTACTGTGAGGCAACAACACTACCACTGAACCATTCAAATTTTAAGAGGAACAGACCAAAAGTCTGAGCCAAGCACATTCTGGACATTATGTGAAAATTTGTACAGTTGAGAGCTGTAACTTTTCCACAAAGAAGGCACTTCAGCCAAGAATTGAAAAAGAGAACCTCTTACTGTGAGGCAAGAACACTACCACTGCACCAGTCAAATTTTAAGAGAAACAGACCAAAAGTATGAGCCAAACACATTCCAGGCATTATGTAAAAAGTTGTACAGTTGAGAGCTATAACTCCTTCAATCAGAAGTGGTGGTATGGGTAGGGAACTCAGGCTCTTGCTCATTGTACCTAAGGTACACAGGGTTTGCACCCGAGTAGTCCTAAGCACCAGGTATATCTATCTGGGGCATTACACACACACACACACACACACACACACACACACACACACACACACACACACACACACACCTTATAAATAAAATAAAATGGACAGCAGCAGACCTTACATATAAAATGCACAGCAGTGGACATCACATAATAAGATGCAATTCAAATTGCGCACATTCCTGGCAGGATACACACACACACACACACACACACACACACACACACACACACACACACACACACACACACACACACACACACACACCTTACAAATAAAATAAAATCCACAGCAGCAGATCTTACAAATAAAATGCACAGCAGCAGACCTCACATAATAAGACCCAAAAGACCCAATTCAAATTGGGCACATTCCTGGCAGGCTGGCAGCTTACATCTATGATCCCAACAAACACGGGTTGTTCTATGAAAAATACTCAGTCTTCTTTAACTGGAAGAAGAATCTGTAGTTCAGGCTGCTGTTTCTCAATCAGGCTTGTAGTTTAGTAGTTCAGTCTGCTTCTTGGTCATAAGTTCAGGCTTGTAGTTCAGGCTGCTAGCTTCTCGTTCATAACTGAAGACCAAAATGTGTAGTTCAGGCTCGTTCTCATCTCAGTTCATGTTGTCAGGCTTCTCGTCATCTGTCCTACTCTTCCACAGCCCACAGCTGAATTCCGACAGGCTGGATGGAGCTAACATCACTGCGCATGTCTCAGTGTGATGACATCAGTCCATAAAAAGCCGGATTAAAATGAAATAAAAAAGAAAAAAGCCAGGAAATTCGGAAATTAAGGGGTGCCACTCTGGAATCATGGCACCCCATTATCTGGACCTCAAAAACTGGGGAAAACCAAGAGATTCAGTATGGTTGAGAGGTATGATAGACACCAATGATAGTGGAGCAAGTAAAAGAGTTCATGGGTACATACTAGGACATCAGTCTACAGGCTATTGCAAGCTTGGCTAATAACCAGAATCAAACTATGTACCTTGTATCTTTTAGGTAAAAACTTTAACCATTATGCCAGTCTCTCCTCAATGCCAGAGAATTGTTTACTTCTGCTGTACTGACTACTCTCAAGTCTTTTACTGCTTGCACCATTGCAAGTTGTAGCAAAGTCTTATAGAAATGGGGATACTGGATTGCCATCCTTGCCTCCTGAGGAATCTGTATGCAGAACAAGAAGCAATGGTTAGAACTGAACATGGGAAAAAACTTACTGGGTCAAAACAGGGAAGGGACAAGACAAGGCTGCATATCATCACTCTATTTATTCAATTTATATGTTGTATATATCATGTGGGGAAGACAAATCAGATGCTGGAATCAACATTGCTGACAAAAATAATAACAGCCTTAGACATGCAGATGATGCAATTCTAATGGCTAAAAGTGAGGAAGAGCTGAAAAGCCTGTTGATGAAGGTCAAAGTAGAAAACTCAAAAGCAGGCCTGTTCCTCAACACAAGACATTTAGCCCTATCATTTCTTTGCAAACAGATGGGGAAGAAGTAGAGGCAATGATATTTTTATTTTCCTGGACTCAAAGGTATCTGCAGAAGTTAATGTCAGGCATGAAATTAAATGATGATTGTTCTTTGGAAGGAAAATGTGGCAAATCTGGGCAAGGTACTAAACAGCAAAGACATTATAGTGTTAACTAAGGTACACATAGCTAAAAAAACTACAATTTCCTCATAGTGCAACACGGGTGTGAGACTTACACATTAAGTAACACTATCCATTGGAAAACTGATGCTTTTGAAATGTGGTGCTGCGAGAAAACTTTTCAGAATTGTAAGAATGGCAAGATAATTGAATCAGTCATTACTCAAGGAAATACCCATGGTGGTACAACTGGTAGCATTACTGCCTCACAACAGGAGGTTCCCTGGCTCAATTCTCAACTGGGGTGCCTTCTGTGTGGAGTCTGCATGTCTTCCCTGCAGTCACATGGGTTTCCTCCAGGTGCTCCGGTTTCCTCCCACATCCCAAAGACAGTAGGTGGATGGGACCCTCTAAATTGGCCCTTGGTGTGTGTGTGTGTGTTTGTTTGTTTGTGTGTGTGTGTGTGTGCCTTATGTGGAAGGTTGGGTGCTGGCCTAACAACTTGACACTGTAAAACCCACTGCCAATCATTCTGCAGACCGCTGTTCTGCTGTGGAGACCCTCAACAAGAAAAAGATTAAACAAGGAAATACATTTTGAATATTCATCTTAATAGTACATATAAAACTCAAATACTTTTGTGATGTAATACAATTGTTATTTAGAAACACATAGTCCATCCAGTCACTTCAGATTAATGTACTAATAATCTTCAACAACATTTGTCATAGTGAGATACATATAATATTTTCAATAGTATAGACATCTGATATTTTCTTCCTCTTACATTCAGTTGATTACCTATTTAAATAACAACAATCCAGCATTGCTAACAATAAAGATGACTCTCAAATTATAGCATGCACATGCTTCAGGACTAGAAAATTCCAAGGAGCATAGACTAGCACTTAAATATTTAATGTTAATGTTATTACACAAAAATAAATTACAATGCCAAAAAGTAAAATATTGCAAAACATGAAATGAGAGTGTACCATGTCTGCAAATATGGTTGTCTGGCAATGCAAATGACAGTGCAACAAAACAGCTCCATGCACATGTGCAAGAATACAGAAGCCTAGTATGATTCACATGGCTCAACACACAAGTATCACAAAATTGGTTAGTACAAAAGTAAAAAAACACAGACTAGTTCCTGTTCGAATATTCAAAGGTTCATAGGTTGTTAGCAGACAAATAACTGCTTAGGCCCTTACAAGGCTAGCCATGTACACCAAACCATTTGGGTTCAAAGTATCATATGAGGTGGGGGATTCATGTTAGTAGGCAGGTAGCTAAGGATTTGTAGTGGGGGAGGGGTGTTACTTAGGAAAATACTTTTGTAAGTGACAGCCTCGGTTCATAAGAGACATGGGGGATTACAGGGGGCAAATTTACAATTTCCTATCTAATTATCAAGGTTTTGTTTTTATAGGTTCAGGGAAGAACTCTGTTTTACATGGATAGGGGGACTCTTCCACAACGTGTGGATTTTTTGGACACATAACTGACTCTCCAGCATGTTCTGCTTATGTCACAAGCAAATTTCATATCACTGGATCTAGTGTTTCAGGTGCTGTTTGTTTTGCACATGTGCAACCTAACAATCAAGGGCTGGGTTTTATGAAGTCCTGTAAGCCAGATAAAGATCCCTTCTATGCAGCCTGTAGGAGTCTGAATATAGAGACAGAGCATTTAGGTGAGTAGGAAAGGATATTCATGCCCTGAATTCTCCTGAAGAGAAACTTTTATCGGCATTCTAATTGTTGTATGTGTCTGGTTAGATACATGCCAAAGGGGACATTGTATTCAGTGATAGGTCTGATAAGGGATGAGTAGAGTGGTACTAAACATTCCTTGGACTTGGATAACATACCCTTACATACAAGTCAGGCAACATAGAAATATATATTTTTTTTATCTTAGCTACATGTTGGCCAAGCCAAGATATCAGTCTACAGTAGTACAGTTACATACAAATGAACAGACTCAGCAAAAACAGTTCAGTCAGCTGAGAGGAAGCAGATGCAGCTGCAGTAAAACACTTATGGGCAATGGCACTGAAGCAGAAAATACTGTCTACCATTCCCAAGGGTCACATCCTCGTGTCCATCCATCCAAAACCCTTTTTTCCTATTTTGCATATGGCATCAGGGTGTCACTTAGGTTCATAGGTCCATAGGTGTTTACTAGGGTAAAGACCACAAAGGCCTTTTTAAGCCTAGCTATGCATCACAAATCACTAACAAGTTCTGATACCCTTGATAAGTGTAAGCATGGGCCTGGGAGATGAACCATTTACAGGTTACCTGTGTCCATTAGAGGCATAGGTGCTAAACCAGGGATGCATTTTTGGTTTCCCATCCAATTGTCCAAGTTTCACTTGAAATGGGTTAGGGAGAAACTCTGCTTCACATGGATTGGGGAGCCTGTTCCATAGACGGGGTAGTCTCTGGGGTACATACCTATCTTTCCAGCAGGTCTTATTTATATCACAGACAAGGTTCAAGTCTTTAGAATGGGTAATTCTGGTGCTGTTTGTTTTGTGGATATGCAGGAGATCCATCAGAGTGGGATCTGACAATACCCTTTATGGTAGGTACAGATCTCCCCTCAAAAGCCTGTAGGAGACAAAATACAGGGATAGGATTTTGAGGCTGTCTGTATTGGACATTTTACTTACGCCCTATATTCTTTTAGTGAGGAACGTATATGGAGATTCCAGTGGTTGGATATGCCTGGTTAGGTGCATACCAAAGAGGGCATTGAACTCAATGATATGTCTGATGAATGCCGAATACAGTGAAACCATGACTTCCTTGAAGTTAGATGCCATACCTTTGTTTACAAGCTGTGCAACATAGAATGATTTCCTCACCCCTGTAAACACATGATGGTCAAAGGCTAATTACTATGTGTTCCCTAAGTCCATGACTACTGTGTCAGCTCTAAGGGGTGTGTTGTCAATATGATAGTTACCAGGGTTGGATGACTTCCCAAAGGATGCTATTATGCATTTCTTGGCATTTAGGTTTAGTCAATGGCTCTGACAGTGGTTGTTTGTCTGTGTCAGCCCATCCTGGAGAACATTTGTGTCAGTGTGAGATTCAACGGCAGCTCCTAATTTGCAATCATCTGCAAATTTAGTCAGCCAGAGACCACTCACATTGGATTTGGCTTTTGAGAAATAAATACCAAAAAAGAGCAGTCCAAGGACTGATCCCTAAGGGACTCCTCTTGCGACTGGCCTCTTTATAGAGGTGAACTCCACAATTCTTCAACAATGACAATCATCTAGAGCCAAGGTTTACACTGCAGGGTGATATCCCTGCCACAGTAGTTCTTCCACCCCACATAGTCACATGCAGACTCACACCTATGGCCAATTTAGAGTGTCCAATCCAAATACTGCATGTCTTTAGAATGAGGGAGGAAACCAGAGCACCTGGAAGAAACCCACACGAACACAGGGAGGACATGCAGAATCTTCACAGAAGGCACCCCAGCCAAGAATCAAACTGGTGAATCTCTTGTTGTAAGGTCAAACACCTATCCTCTGCACCAGATCAACAAAACAATAAGGGCCACAGTAGAACTGCCGCCACCAACAGCACACATAACATGTAATCTCCCACAGCAGCTAACCTGGAATATCAAGGGATCAATGCAGTAGGAAGGGTGGAATAAAAGGGGCTGCTACCTTAGGTACCTGCAAAAGTCACAAAGTACTAAATGACTTATTAATTTTATATTTGTATTTAAAAAAAATCATTGCATTGGTGTGACATCCCCTCTCTGGGCTAGTAATCAAGGAGCCTGAATCCTCACCAGTGACACTGGAGAGGGACTTTCAATTGTTACAAAAACAGATACACACAATATTTCCAGATGCAGCTCTTTGCATCATGCACAATTTCCCCTAAGAGCACACATGGAACACACTTAGCACAGGGTCTGGAGGTCTCTATATCTGTCTCCCTCCAGGTCCCAAGTAAGACTCCAGATTGGCACAACTATAGAGTTGAGTCTTCAGCCGAGTGTCCAAGCCAATTCCTCCAGCACCCTCTCTGTGAAACCAGTACTCCGTGTCCTTGCTTCAAGCAGCTGGCACACACACTCTTAGAGAAGTTGTTTTTGTGTTATTTACTTTCTCATATATGTTAAACATATTATTTCTGAACTTTTTGTGTTTTCCATATACCACCAATTACCTTTTTTGCATGTGCGCGCGCACACACACACACACACACTTCTGCCCAGTCATAAGGTAGTTAGTTACATTGTCATGAGACACTCTAAAGGCTTTTACAAGTAGCCACAGAGTCACCAATTAGATATGAGTACTCTCAAATGTTAAAAATTTCTCTAAAGGACCAGCCACAATGAAAAGTTTAGATATATTTAATAATAAATAATAAAAGAACATGAACACACAGGATATCTATTTGAAATAATCACAAGTTTCAAACACAGAAAATATTAAAATAACACAGACGAATAGACTTACACAGATACTCAGATTAATTGCTTAATTAATTACTTACTTAACTAATCTCACTATATTTTCCTGACTGATCTAAAAAATTACTATTCCCTGGTCACTTACTAGATGAATAAGGCAAGATTAAGTAGGTGAGTGGTCTTCCTTCTTTATCAGGTTCCAAAAAACAGACTGCTCTGAGATTTCAGTCTCATCTAGTATTAAAACATAATTTTCCCTTGATTACAGAATGACATGACATACATCTGGTCATCTGACATTGGGGTCCCATACTACCCTCTTTCCTAGCAACTGACCCAGAGTCTCACACATGTGTATCAATGATACACACACACACACACACACACACACACACACACACACACACACACACACACACACACACACACACACAGCTTTGCTAAGATCTGTTGCAACTTCTGGAAGCCATAAAATAATGAAACACTTCCACTCTTCCTACAGGACCCAATATACCATTTTCTGGCACAGCTATTTCATCTCTGGCTGAATCAGAACTGTAAGATACAATGTTTATGGCCTAAATTAAGTAATTTAATTTCATACTGTTTTTCAAAGTTAGCAGGAACTGAGCTTAACCTCTTCTCTTCCAGTATCCTCTGTTACAATTTTAATTTCAATAGTTATAATATAGTCTGACATACAAGTGTAGTTCTTCTTCTGTCCAGCAGGACACACTGTTGCTACATTTTTAACAAAAGTAGCTTTACAAATACATTTTTCAATACAAGCTTCTATATAAATCAATTTGATATACAAATGACTTATAATTCTTTACAAAACTCCAGACAGCTGTGCTGGCATATGTTAAACATCCACTGCCCTACTTTTCCTGGCATAGCTGACAATACCTCACATTGTCACAATTGGTACTAAGCATACTTGACAGCTTAGCCAGTCTAGCTGTTCCCTGTACTCTTTTTGCTCAATAAAAAACAATGTGTTCATTCTTATATTTTACACAAGGTACAAGCCTCACACACTGTCTAAAACAGATAGCAACCTTTTGACTGGGCTGCTGGGAGCACTGTGTGGTGCAATATATGCAATTAGTATGCCTAACTGTTTGGTGAGTATTTCCAGAGTAACCAGATGTGAACTAGCAGAGGTGTAGCAAACTATTAAGTCAAAGTTTTTTTTCTTTTTTTGGTAGAAAAAAATATAGAAGATGTAACCAAATGATTTGTTAGAATAGTGAAGATGCCACACCATTGTACCAGGGAATGTATAAATTGTTTCACTAAATCTAACAAAAAAATAACTAAATAAATAAAAAATACACACACACACACAAACATAGTTTAATGAATATTAATGAAACTAAAGAAAAAATGGGAGCAGTGCTTTCTTACAACAGACTGTATATGCTAATATTCACAAATCCAAACAGGCAGAAAATAGAACATGGTGAAATCAAGAATTCATCACTGACCATGAAAAAAGTAAGAATAACCAATTTTGTCATTCTCAGAATTATCAGACACTTATTCTGAAGTTTGTGTTTCTTATTTGATGAGGAATTTATTTTTCCTTGCAACGTTTGATGTGATATGGTTTCAGTACTACTGAATACCTTTAAATAAACAGCTCTATATTTTCAAATCAATGTGTAAAAAGGTCACACAGATAAACCATTCAGTTAAAATGGAAAGAAAACCCCAACCAAGCTAGAGTTTTCACTGTGTAATATCTTAAACTTTCTGAAATGGTCCATGGGATATATGCAAATGACCCCTTAAGGACATACAGTGTTTCGTCTACATGGCTTCTGAATGCCCATGAATTATTTTTTAAATCTTTGTGTGTACATTCAGGCCAATAAATGTGGTTATGCATGTTTTGCTCAGCCATGTTTCATCAGATCTATATGGGCATCATCCAGGGCTCCAAGGAGTAATCTACATCATGTGAAACATGTTAAGGAGAGATGGAAGATAATGAGGGGGAGTTAGCCTTCTGTACCTATTGCATACGTAGCTGTGGATAGGTGCACCATTATGTCTGCACATGCCTACTAGACGGCCTGTGGGATGTCCCTATGCTGGAAACTGCATCACAGGTTACTTGTATGTTATATGTGGGAACTGTGGGAACTGTCATGGCTCTGTGCCCATTCATAAGTTAATAGCCCCTGTGCATCATAACCTACCTGGCAGGTAATGATATGGTATCCCATCTTGTTGATGTAATGCTGTCCCAGGGACTCTTGGTGGAAGATTTATTTTTTGACATGTATACACTTTTTGGCTTGCAATGATTTGAGAAGGCAGATGATATCAAAGAAGCCTCACATAGCAGTGGTACTCTGCTAGTGTGCTGAATAAACAGTTGTGCTCATTCACATGTGAAAGCAATACACTGAGAACTATTCTGAGTATTCTACAGGTTAATGCCTGCATAACTGTCACAGTAATCCCAGTTTGTCTGTGATAAGTACCAATAACCAGTATTGTAAATGCTACACACACCTTAGTATCTGCAGGCATACAAAGTCCACATATTCCTCAGTTTCCAGACCATGGGTGTTAATGTACTCCAAGAATTGCCATGTCCAGGTAGAGGTAAAAAACTTCAAGATACAGGAATAATGTCCTCGACTCTGGATGAAGTAACCAGCGATAATAAAGAAGAAACAATAAATAAAATAAAACTTGCTGGATACACATGGCACATAACTCTTTATTAGAAAAAAAATGTGAGCACTTTTGCAGAGACCTCTCTGCTTCATCAGACATATTATAACAGTTAAAACTTAATTTAAATAGTGATGTATCATAGTGTCAACCAATCAATTTCATGTTAAAATCAGTAAAGCAAATAAAAATGCTTATGGTATCAATATATATATATATATATATATATATATATATATAAACACATATAAAAACACACATGAAGGCTGTATAAAAATGTGGATTATTGTGTGCATTATTGGAGATAGTCCTAGAGAATAATATATTTATGTTTGGAGATAGATATTTCATACAGAAAGTTGGCGTGGCTATGGGCACAGCCTGTGCAAATAGCTATGGCAACCTATCTCTGGTGCAGTGGAAAACTGAAAATAAAGTGGTGTAAACTGCCCAAAATGACCAAAAACTCCAAAAGCAAGGTGCAGAAATGGAGATGATGTACAATCCACTATAAAGCTTTATTCAAACACCAAATCCACAAACAGTATGAAACAGAACGAAAAACGAACACTTGAAAATACATAAATGCCTTAGATATTCCACCATGCGTTTTCGACTCATACATAGACTTCATCAGATGACCAGCCTTACACTGATAGTTTTTCAGCCCTTCTTCCTGTGGGGGAGGGATCCATAAGTGGGAAACTGATAATATCCTCACAGGAAATATTTTTTCTAAATCTATTATTTGGTATAAACGCTTTGTAGATGATATTTTTTTTGTTGTGGCATGATGATGAGCTTCATCTTAAACAATTCTTGCAGTACATTAACACTATTACTCCATTCTTAAAATTTACCTTTAAGTATTCTGACAAAGAGATTGTCTTCTTAGATGTGAAAGTTAAAAGAAATACCCCTGAACTAATTTCTACTTCATTGTATAGGAAACCTATCAGAAAAAATAATGTTTTGCACAACAGTAGTATGCATCCTGGTTTTATAAAAGCAAATGTTTTGAAAGGACAGATAGTTCGTTGTATGCGGCTACATAATGATGATGCAAGTTTATGTGAAGCACTGACTCTTCTTAAGCATGAATTTAGTGAAAAGGGGTATAAAATGAAAGATATTGAAAGGCAGATTGATTTAGCATGGAAAGAAAGGGAAGGGTAAATGCCAACCTTCCTGTAATGCTAGAAGAAAACATGCAAATGATTTACCCATGGATAATGTGAATACTATGACAACAGCTTCAGGCACAGCAAGAAATATAGAGAATAATATGCTGCGAGTAGCACTGACATTTGCGAGTAACATTAATATAGTTTGTGACATAGTTAGAAACAACTGGGATATCCTATCAAGTGTGAAAGAACTTGATGGAATAATAGGAGAGACACCGGGCTGGATTCACGATGGCTTGCACGGAGTCTAAGAGTAGAGTAAGACTCCATGCAGCCATCATGTCCGACGAGCGATCCACGAACAGCCTGTAGGGGCGTGTAAGAGAGCTCCTAAAATGGCTCTTACATGGACAGGGTTTGGATATGCAAATTACCTCACTTGCAGCTGAAAGGCATGCAAATGAGGTAAATATGCGATCCAGGAAGCACAAACCTGTCCGTGTAGGAGCCGTGTTAGCTGCAGAAATGTACTCTATTGACAACTGAGTACCGTTCTGCAAATAGCACAATGGAGCCTTGTCAGCTCCAAATAAAGGTCGCATATGTTCCAGGAAGCATGTCAATGGCCAAATATGTGGCCACTGGCAACGTACCCACATGCAAAATTAAAATAAAAATGTTTATTTTTTTTCGGCGATTGCCGATGTTTAAACGTAGCGCAGCACTGTGCAAATGGGCTGCGCTGCAAAAAAAACTGAAAAATAAAAATTTAAAATGAAAACCATCAATTTACAATGTAAGGGAATAGCAGGCTGAAAACAACATGGCCACCGAGTAGGGGTTGCTAAGGGGGGAAGCTCAGTGTAAGACATGTAACTAAGCATTAGTAGGCAATCCTATGTAAGTGAGTATTAGGATACTGAATCGCACTTTTACATAGCAAATGAGCTCGTTCCCTGAAGTGTAGGAGTAGGATAAGGGGAGTAACAAAGTAGGAGATTGGTGACATCACAGGGGGTTATGTATGAAAGAAGTGAAGCTCATTGGAGCAGAGTGGCATGTGAAAGCTGTCAGTTAGACATCATGGAAAAAGGTGTGTCAACAGGTAGACAATGGAAAGCCAAGAAATGGAAGGTGTACACTGTGGACAACACCAAAGTTTCTTGCTGAGCGTGCATGCGCGCGTGTGCATGCTGGGAAGCCCGAGTAAGATGGAGTGCGCGCGTTTAAGCCGGAGTAAGCATGTAGAAGCCAGTTTAAAGACTTGTAAGCACGTTTGCATTGGTGTGCATGCGTTTTAACCCAAATAAGCAAGTTGTAATCCATCTAAGCATGTGTGCGCGCATGTTAGCTGCTGTGCGCGTGTTTGCCCTTGTATGCCTACCACTCCCCACTGAGGAAACAGACAGGAAAAAGGAAGCACAACAAATTGTAGAAAGCTACCAGGGAATAATAGCAGAGCTAGCAGGTGAAAACAATCAGAATCAGGCAATTACACAGGCAGAACAGTAGCCCAGCACTGAAAAATCTGCAAACAACAGTGCAGTATGTGTCTCTCAAGAGACACTGCAACACTGGCGTAAGCTACTAGAAGTGAAAACTGAAAAAGTGACATATGCAACATGCTGAGGGTGGTGACAATGCAAATGCTGCCGGACAACCCACAGTGAGGAGACGGAGAAGAGTGTACAGGCCCAGGGTCACCTACCAGGGGTTACATGAGCTGGAGATAGTGGAGCGCTATAGAGTGGACAGAGACCTCCTGCAGCAAATTGTTGAGTTATGCAGGCCACACCTCACACACAGAACCGACAGAGGGGAACCCATCCCAATGGAAACCAAGGTATGTGTTGGCCTAAGAATACTAGCAACAGGTACTTTCCAGAGACCAACTGGTGATATGATGGGGATATCACAGTCATCAGCATCCAGGGTACTGCACCAGTTCCTGGATGCCATGTCAGCACATGTTGGTGATCATGTATATTTCCCCAATTCCCGTGAGGTATTGGCCAGCAATATGCGTCTCTTCCAGCAAATAGTGGAATACCCTGAGGTAGTGGGTGCAATAGACTGCACGCATATAGGCATCAAAGCACCAGCCGGTGAGCAGGGTAGGGCCTACATTAACCGCAAGAGCTTCCCCTCCATCAACTGCCAGGTTGTGTGTGATGCCCAGGGCATAATAATGAATGTGTGTGCTGGCTGCCCTGGAAGCTGCCATGATTCCCATATCTGGCATCTGACGCAGCTGTACAAGACATTTGCCAATGGGGACATCCCACATGGTCACCTACTGGGGGATGCTGGCTATGCACTGGAGCCGTGGCTGATGAAAGCCATCAGAAACGCACACACACCTGAACAGAAATGCCATAATGAGGCACACGCACAAACACGTAATGTAATAGAGCATGTGTTTGGGCTGCTCAAGTCACGGTTCCGGTGCCTGGACACATCTGGTGGAGCCTTGCAGTACTCATCAACTACAAGTACCCAAATTGTCATGGTATGTGCTATGCTACATAATATGATTCTGCGAAAACAGCTGCAGCAGGACCAGCTTAGGCCCGGCCCAAACAGCCCCTCACCATTGCCAAGGCCATCACAGGCAGAGCGTGACTCGGAGGAGGAACAACCTGAGCCTGCCCCAGTAGGCAGAAGGAGGTGTGCCCAGTATGCCTTGGCCTTGGCAAAGAGGCAACGCATAGCACATACACTTGTGCAGTAGGAACCCTGGAAATGATACTTCTCTCTGACTCACACATATAGTAAAAGGAATGCCTAAGTTGACACAACCTGCTTTCAAACATGTACAGGGAGTGTAGTATGTGCATCCAACATAGGTAGCCCTGCAGCACCATCTGAGGCATGATTGCCATCTGTTAAGCAATGCAACACCAGGTAGTATATGCAAACTTGATGACCCATGAGTAACATCCTACCCTCACCAAGCATGATGCCACAATATGAAGACAAGATGATCAATTACAACAATTGGCTTAAGTATTGTTGTTAGTCAAAGGGGATCCAATGCCTGTCAGCCTGGGATGACATGCTGAGCAAGACACGATGATCCGCTAGGTATGGCTTGCACCTATCACCCCTGGCCTTTTGGATACTTGCAAAGGCTGTTGTCACCCTCATAGTGCCTTGAATAGGTAAGGCTCAAAATACAAACCCACCTCCATAGGTATCACAAAGGATATGAAACTAGAAGTAATGCTACCCAATGCCAGAAGTCTAAACTGCAAGATGCATGCAGTCCAAACTCTCCTCAGCATGGAGAATGTTGATATCTGTGCAGTAACAGAAACCTGGTTCAAGGCTCCCAAGAGCACCCTAGCACTACCAGGTTACACCTCATACCATGCTTTACAGCCCCAAAACATGGAACAAACTACAAAAGGAGGGAGAGTATCAATAATTGTCAAGGATACCCACACCCCCAGGTTGGTGCCACAGCATGAATCAGCACAGACTATCCACGTGCAACTAACAGTGGCTAAAACTGCCTCCCAGTTTGTAGCCTGCTACAGACCACCCTCCTAAATCCAGGAACTCCACTTGGCCTACTTCAGAACACATGAAAATATGAAGGTCTCTCCAAACAACATTATATTGGGCGACTGCAACTACCCAAACATAGACTGGGAGCATTATTCTAGCTCCAACACCCTAGGCCAAAGGTTCCTAGACTTCATAAACCGAAATGCTACGGAACAACTTGTCACCACTCCCACAAGAGGGGTAAACATACTGGACCTGATAATCACCAACATGGGGACTCTATGGCCAAGACGAGAAGTGTATCCCTCACTGGTAAGATCAGACCATACAGTAATCTCACTGGATATTCACATCCTGACCCCAGTCCCTGGCCAGAAAACCACAGTGAAAAACATGTGTAAAGCAAATTATGCACTCCTCCAAACTGAGGTGGAATCCATTAAAGCCCTTGTGCCTGTGAAAAATATGTCCCAGACCTCAGAACCCTTTATGAATGCATTCTATGAACACCTTCAAGAATGCATGGATTATGCAATCCCAAATAAAACCAAGACCCAATCCTCCAAAGGCAGGCATCCTGTCTGGTGGACTGCAGCCATTAACAAACCATGCAAGAGAAGGAGGAAGCTACTACATGATAGAGCATAACCCAAAAACGGAAGGCATAACTGATCAGTATTATGACAAAAAACTATGGCCACAGATAAAATCCTCTAAGGCCAGCTACGAGATAAAAATTGTACAGTACACTAAGGATAATCACAAGGCTTTCTTTACTGATGGTAGGAACCTAGGTGGGAATTCCCAGATATGCTCAGAATTAGTCCAAAATGACAAACAATACACCAAACCCACAGACATTGCCAACATCCGACCTGACAGGTTCAGTGCAAACTCCCCCCCCCCCACCAAAAGGCCAAATATCTATCCTAGCAGAGTACTGGCCCCCTGACATTGCAGATGCTCAGGTAACAGCCAGCGTCCCTAAAGCAAAACACACAGCAACAATGGGACCAATAGTGTCCCGGGCTGCATCCAACATGAAGTCCAAGAAGAATTGAACACCAAATAAAACTACTGCTCAATCTCAGCCTTACCACAGGATATGTACCCAAACAGCAGTGTACAGCAACAGCGGTCCTTCTCTACAAAGGTGGTGCCTGAATGGATCATGCAAACTATCACCCCAGAATCCTGACTAGCATGGTCTGCAAAGCTATGGAAAGGATCATCATGGACCTCAGAAATAAAGATATTGGGGACCTACAGACACTGGACCCCACCCAGTGTGGCTTTCTTAAGGGCAGATCCTGCCCCTTAAACCTGGTTGAGTCATTTGAAACAGTCAGCAAGGCCATTGATGAGGGGAAGGTGGTCCACACAGCCTACCTAGACCTTGCAAAAGCCTTCCATACAATACCCCACGTGGTCATTATAGATAAGCTCACCAGCTTAAATATAAACCCCTATGTCACTAGATGGGTTGCAAACCAGCTCAAGGACAGAACTGACATGGTCAGAAATGCTGGAGCCATGTCAGAGCCCAAACCAGCTACAACTGGCAACCCACAAGGCTCGGTCCTGGGACCCCCCTGTTTGGTATATATTTCTCGGAGGTACAGACCAACATGGAATGACTGTGTCTGAACAAGTTTGTAGATGACTACAAACTGGGTGCCATATCTGACCCTCCAGCTGACACAAGCATCCTACAAAAGGGCCTCATAGAAACAGACAACTGGTGCCACAGCCATGTCATCAAGCTAAACACAAAAAAGTGTATAGTCATCCCCTTTGGAAAAACAGTAAGTGCCCACCAATTACCACATAGGTGGTAACCCATTAAGTACAGAAGAAGTAATAAGAGACCTGGGGACACAAGTTGATAGAAATCTCGCATTTGACAACCATGTGGCTGTAGTGGTTATAAAAACATTTCATAGACCCACCTAATCATGAAGGTATTCACATCTAGATCAGGGGAGGTCATCATGCCTCTTCAGTCATCCTTCATCAGGCTCACAATTGAGTACAATGCACCTTGTGGGATGCACCTTAGCAGACACCTCCAGCAACTGGAAAGACCCCAAATCTGCCTGATTAAACAAACTGCAGCTCCACACAGTGGCATACTGCCTGCCCAGAGGCGATCTGTGCCTGATGTATAAAGCCATGTCCAACCTGGAATCAATGCACATGCTGCACCTTGTAAAATCTGAATCCCATTGAGCTATGCACATGAGAGACCTGAACCTCAGCACTGAAATAATTAGGACATGCTGTAGTGATTGATCCATAACCCAGAAGCTCCCTCCACTCTTGAGTGAATTCACAGTCCAGGTTAGCCAGAGAGTCCCTCATTGACTCTCTTCAAGAGGAATCTTGATGAGTGGATGGCAGATTGTAGGTTTACCCTGGGTATCACTTTTATGTCACAGTTAGACAGAGGCACAGTATACTAACCTTGAAAAATGTCATGGCAAACTCCAGTTAAAATGTGTATTGAAGGACAAACACACTCTGACTAGGATTAGAAATGCCCTAGGGCACATAGCCTAGTGTTTCTCAATGTCCACCCAAGTTGCGGAATACACTAGTAATGTTAGACAAGCCTGGTTTAAGTAGGCCATAGCTGAACAAAATGCAACATGGTCATAGCTTAGTCTGGTCTGCTCAGTATGAATATTTAAAGCAGTGGCTGGACTCAAACCCAGGATACTGTGCACCCGAGTGAAAGGACTGAACCACTACACTATGACAATATTACAGTGTTTGGCCAGTATAAAAGAATGTTGACAAGTGTATGCAAACTGTCCCATGGAAACCCTGCAGGCACAGCATAATCCCTGTTGGGTTCAGACACAAAGCAGTTGGGCAGTAAGAACAAAACATGACTTCCAACACACACACTATAAATGTCAAATATTGTTCAAGTTCACACACAACCACAAATGTAGTGGACCTCAGATCTCAACATATGGAAAGGTCACACTGGGCATGCTCACACACTTTGATAAATGAGACATATGTCAGGCAACAAACCATGGAAGGCCTGAACTGGGCATGCTCACACGCTTAGGCCATGTCTCAGTATAGCAGTCGGCCACACATATCTGGCATTTGTATGTGTTAAGCCAGGAACCTCCCACAATACAGCAATCTGCCCAGTGCACACAGTTAAATGACAACAGAGACATAAGTAATATACTGGAACCCTGCCATGATCAAACATCTTCCACAGATACACAAGTTGTTCATAGAAACAGGGAAAGCTATAGCAATAAAGACCTGCAAACAGTTTATCAGCAACAAATATTGTGCATCCCAAACATAAACATATGGGTGCAGAGGTCGATACTAGGCTGTTTGCCCTAGGGAATACATAAGCCTAGCCAGAGTGTATTTGGCGTCTGCCTCCCCAGTACAGTAGCCTACTGTGCCTCTGTAAAGTAGGTCACAGAAGGCACCATTTAAGGCTAGTTTGCTGTGCCTCTGTCAAGCAGGGACACAGTGGAGATCCCAGGGGTTGAATTTGCAATGTCACATCCATGCGGCTGGAGTTTGCTGGAAGAGGGTTGGCAAGGGGCTATGTTTAACATTAATTGGGATTCAATTCCAGACTGAGGAGAGCCTTACCTGTAGTGTCTGGGCAATTTCACTGTCAAAACCTGCAAGTGATGCTTTTGAGGGATTGAAGTGTCCTGCCAATACTGTTCAGAGATGTCCTCCCTCTGTGGGATATTGCTCTGTTATGTATTAGCTCACTCCTTCTGTTGTACAGCTTATATATGGCTGGTGCCAACTAGACAGGTCTCCTGTTGTGGAGGAGTCTTGGTTTTATTTGGGATAGCATGATCAATGAAAACCTGCAGGTGCTCATAGAATGCATTTGTAAAGGAATCTGCAGATTGGGCTGTATAATCCTCCAGCACAGGGCCTTTGAAGTATTCCACCCCAGTCTTCACAAGTGCGAAGTCTGCTTTTGAGAAATACTTTGTTAGCAGTGATTTCCTTGCCTGGGGGTGGGGATGGGATATGGACGTCCAGGGAAAGTTGGTTATGGTCATATCTTAACAATGGTGGTCTACCTCTGGTGTGGAACATACAGTCCCCATGTTGGTGTGTTCAGGTCCAATATGTATTCCCCCTTGTGGCTGTGGTGGCTGGTTCTGCCATAGCACATGGATTCACAAATTGTAGTGGCTGTAGGGTGATGTTGTTGAGGCCTGAGTAGTTCCCCCAGTCAATATTCCTGTACCTGAAGTTAACCACTGTAATGGCGTATGTGAACACCTTCATATCCTGCACTGTTCCCAGGGAAGCCAAGTGTGGTTCCTGGATATGGGGTGGTGGTGGTCTGAACTACACACCAAACCAAAAGGCAGGTTTGCACAATGGTAGTTGTATATGTATGGCCTGTCATGCTTAGTGCAGTGGTAACAACCCAGAGGTGTGTGTATCTGTGATGTATATGGATACACTCCCTGGTTGTGTTGTGTGTTACAAGTCCTGTGTTCATGAAGCATGGTATAAAACATAACCAAGCAGTGCTGATGTGCATATGTGACCCTGAACTAGGCGTCTGTTAATACATATATATTGTTATCCCCCATACTGAGGGATAGTAATAGATGTACATACCTCTTTGTAACAACTGATGTCAACACCCTATAAATAAGGCAGGAGAAGAAAAGCCACCCAGTAATGCGAATAGCGCGCTGTGCTGATGCATCTCCTTCAAGTGTCATAACATAGTTAGGTAGGGGTTTGAATCCTGCAAATGCTCAGTGTGTGTGTGTGTTGGGGGTGTGCAATTCTCTTTAAAAGAAATGTCCTTTTTGACAACTGGAATAACACACTACATGATGTACATTCCTCTTTGTAAAGACTGATGATGTCAGCACCCTATAAGTAAAGCAGGAGAAGAGAAACCATCCAGTAATGCGAATAGTGTGCTGTGCTAATGTGTCTCTCACAAGGGTCATAACATAGTTAGGTAGGGGTTTGAATCCTGTAAATGCTCAGTGTGTGTGTGCAATTCTCTTTGAAAGAAATGTCCCTTTTGACAACTGGAATAACACACTACATGATGTACATTCCTCTTTGTAAAGACTGATGATGTCAGCACCCTATAAGTACAGCAGGAGAAGAAAAGCCACCCAGTAATGCGAATAGCATGCTGTTCTAATGCGTTTCTCTCAAGTGTCATAACATAGTTAGGTAGGGGTTTGAATCCTACAAATGCCATGTGTGTGTTTGTCAAGGGGTGATGGGTTTTGCTTTTATTATTGTATGACATATACTTATAACAGTAATTGCAATGCACACATCAGGTATGTGTGTGCCACATACAGATATGTACCTGTGACCTGCAATAGTTCCTATGTGTGAAGCCTGCCTCATATGAATACAGTTGTTACCTTTGCCAGCATGTGCTGCAGATTCCCAGACCGTACGCCATACATGTATGTTGATGACAATGCAGGCTACTGCAGTGAACTGTGTCCTAGGCTAACTGGGTGACACACAGTCATGAAATCTGTGATATATTAATGTGGGTGAGGGTTCATGTCTGGAGTATATGTCACACATGTTATAACACAGCAAAGTCTGTGAGCAATGGACATCCAGTGTAGGTGTATGGCAACTGTTGCTGATATGCATAAAGACACCTGCTTGCTTAGGCGATACACCAAGGGACTGCACAATACCTTTGGAAATGTGAATATCACAGGATAGACAAGAAAACACTTGTCCATATGTACACACCATTACCCGTTCTACATGATGGGTGCTGCCACCTACATGGTACTATTGGAATACTATGTTACGTACATGCTGATGACAAAGTTACAGTTGTGTTACAGTAATAAAGCATGGCTTGGACAACAGGTATCTGTCTGTATGATACCCTTGTGGTGGTCATGTGTGTCATGTGCAGTATGCATTGTAGGCCACTGTATGCATTTCCAGTTGTGGATGAACATATCCCTAGCATGTTGGCATGTATGTGAGACTGCTATATGGCAAACAGTATTCTTCCCAGGGATGTGTGGGGCTCAGTAAGAATGGTTACATGGTATAGTGTAGTACTGCAGGGATATCACTGACACTGGGTTTCCTACATCTGTGTATCAGTTGAGGATACATCATGTGATAGGTTAATAGGTTCATACTAGGCTCTCTGCCCTAGGGCAGTTATAAGCCTAGCCAGACTGTGTTTGGCTTTCGCCACCCATTTTAAATGAATTTTGCTATGGCCTTTTTCCAGGTTAGTATACTCTGCCTCTGTGTAACAGTGACACAGAAGTGAGACATTTGTGCTGAACCTGTCAGCAATGATGTCGGCAATGTATGTGGCATATGTGTATTCTCTGTCATTTAGGACTACGTCTGAGCATATCTGGGAATTCCCACCCAGACTCCTAACATAACTAAAGAAATCCTTGTGATTATCTTTAGTGTCTTGTGCAATTATTCTCTTGAAGCTGGCCTTAGACAATTTTATGAGTGCCCATATTTTGTTCCAAATACTGATCAGAGATGCCTTCCCTTTGTGGGATATTGCTCGATCATGTAGTAGCTACCTCCTTCTATTGTTTTCTGTTATGTGGCTGGGGTCCACCAGAAAGGACGCCTGTCTTTGGAGGATTGGGTCTTGGTTATATTTGGAATTTCATGATCTGTGCATTCCTGAAGGTGTTCATAGAATGCGTTTATAAAGGATTCAGCAGTGTGGGCTGTATTTTCCACAGGCCCAGGGGCTTTGAAGGATTCCACCTCTGTCTCGGTTTTGAGGTGTGTGGAATATGCTTTAGACAACTTTTTCACTGTGGTTTTCTGGGCAGGGGCTGGGGTTGGTATGTGAATATACAGTGAGATTACTCTATGGTCTGATCTTACCAGTGAGGGATACACCTCTGGTCTGGAGCATAGAGTCCCCATGTTGGTGATGATCAGGTGCAGTATGTTTTCCCCTCTTGTGGGAGTAGTAACAAGTTGTACCATAGCATTTAGTTTATGAATTCCAGGAACCTTTGGCCTAGGGTGTTGGAGCTACAGTAATGCTCCCAGTCTATGTGTGGGTAGATGAAGTTGCCCAATATAATGTTGTTTGGAGAGACCTTCATATATTCATGTGTTCTTAAGTAGGCCAGGTGGGGTTCCTGGGTTTAGGAGGGTGGTCTGTAGCAGGCTATGAACTGGAAGGCAGTTTTACCCACTGTTAGTTGCACGTGGATAGTCTGTGATGCTTCATGCTGTGGCACCAACCTGGGGTTGTGGGTATCCCTGACAATTATTGATACCCCCTTTCGTAGTTAGTTCCATATTTTGGGGCTGTAAAGCATGGTATGAGGTGCAACCTGGTAGTGCTAGGGTGCTCTTGGGAGCCTTGAACCAGGTTTCTGTTACTGCACAGATATCAACATTCTCCATGCTGAGTAGAGTTTGGACTGCTTGCATCTTGCTGTTTAGATGTCTGGCAGTGAGTATCATTACTTCTAGTTACTTATCCATTGTGATACCTATGTAGGTAGCTTTGTGTTTTGAGCCTTACCACCAGAATGCAAACCGTTGACATTGGTAAACCGTATGACCCACAGCATACTGTCAAACCATGTCATACATACATGTAACCCCAGGTGAGACATATGTGTAGTACAACACAAAGTGGCTACCAATATGAACTACAATGTATGACTACTGTGTCACATGGTGCATGTCACCCTTGCCATGTGTGCACTACACATCTACATGCAGAGAATGCAACTTCACCTTGTTCACAAATGTACACCTGCAACTGTGTTCTGCAAACATCACACATGTACTGTCCAGTCCACAACACATGCAGGCACAGGTGCACACAACTGCCATGTGGCACATGTGCAGACATTACACTTTTGGAATTAACACTGGTGTATAAAAAACTACAATGACAATCATAGTGTTAATGCATCAGGCATGCTGAGATATACCCACAATGATATCATTACACTGTACTGTGAACAACATGATAATATTACTACAGTGCTATGTAGTCACCCTGTGTATCAGCACCATGGTATCCTGTTCCTGCATCAATGTTACAGATTGCAGGAGGTGGCACAGTTTCATCATATGCACAGGGTGTGTACTTGGTTTGCCAGAGTCTGCCATTGACACATCCAGTCGACATGTATGTGTGTGTGTGTTAGTGAGGGACAACAGTACAACATAGGCCAATGATGATGCAGTGTGTGTGTGTGTGTGTGTGTGTTAGCCCTAGGTGTTAGCATTATGCATGTGTGTATGCATTCACACAGTTCCACCACATGGCTGCCATATACGGGTGTTTGTGGACAGCCACAGACTGTACCTGCCAGGTCATACAGATCACTGTCTCTGGCCACGGACACAGTACCTGTGCCTGGCAAGGGTGCTACGGACAGTATCAGGTACTAAGCCAGACTGGGTACTGTCATCAGAAGCAGTGGGTTGCTGACTGGACACATGTCCCTGTTGGGACTATCCAGAGCCACATGCACGTGGTTTTCTAGGATGGTCTGATGACAGCACAGACCCAGCATTGCTGGGGCTGGTACTGGCACTGTGGAAGCGGCTGCGGGTTTGTTGCCGTCCGCGACGACTGCCAGCTGCTGATGTTGCTGGCATACGTCCAGGTCGACGCCTCAACCGATCTTGCATTGCCCTGGCTCATGGACATGAAGTTGTGGAACAGATGTAATGTGTCCCCCCAACGTCTATCAATGACCTCGCCGACAGTACGGATGGCAGCCGCAACATCAGGCATAGTGTCATTCATAGCAGTGCGATGTGCTCTAAGCTCCCTCAGACCCTGTCTGGTGTACCGTTGCATACGTGCCAGTGCCTGCATTACAGCCCGGAACATAGCTGAGGTTGAAAGACTTCTGTGGGCATGTCTGACAGGGGCAGTACTACCACGGATGCTCCCACGAGAACCCCTGGACATCTGCCTGTGTGGTACCATGTCAGGACTCTGGCCATGGCTGCTGTGAGGGGATGCATGTGCCACTGATACCACATTACCCTGGTCAATGCCCACTGTATGCTGTCCCTCAGCTATGGACATTGGTGACAATGGATGTATCGGCAGGATGACTGTGCGCATTGATGGGGTTGACTGCTGTGTACTGTCGATTGGCTGATCAACAAAAGACCCTGTCACACCTCCCTGTGCCATTACATATGTATCATCATTATCACTATCACCAGCAGTGGCTTCAGGTTCCCTGCTGCACACCAACAGAGCAACACCAGAACCTGTGAGAGGAAGACAGGAAACACAGTTTACAATGTGTACACAATGTTACCACACATGCACACGGGCACACATGCACACATGCAAACATGCATATGGGTACACATGCACACGGGCACACATGCACATGGGCACACATGCACACAGGCACACAGGCACACATGCACACGGGCACACATGCACAAAGGCACACATGCACACGGGCACACATGCACAAAGGCACACATGCACATGGGCACACATGCACAAAGGCACACGGGCACACATGCACACTCCTCAGTACAGCAGATACAGACACACACACCTGCAATCCAACACATACACAATACTGTTTGAGGGTATTATTAGTATTAATATCATTATTACTATTAATAGTATTGTTATTACACACTCACCAGCATGGATTGGCTGCATTGCTGTTACTCCAGAGGGACCTGCACAAATAAGAAAGTTATTGTGAGTGGCTACAACTGTACCATTGATACTGTGAGTATGCTACAGTACAGTAGTACAACAGTTGGCTTTCACAGGTGTAGTGATGCTATTCAGAATATCAATCTTGCACAAGAATAGGCAGGATAACAGCTACACACACAGTACACATCTCACACATGCATAAATTACCAGTGCAGAGACCGGTCAACTACAGATATGGCATGTTACCTGCACACTCCATGTCCACATGCTGGGTGGCTTCGGCCTCCATCATGACACATGTCTGTGGATGTTGTTGTTGTTGGCCTGGAGCCACAACACTTAGGAGTAGCTCCTCCACTCTGGTGAGGGGGGGTGGATAGGTACCTCACCACCTGTGGCAAGCTGTTGTCTATGGATATCAGACACATGCTGATGGACATTTCTAAGTAAATCACTGCAGTGATGGCGTACCTGCTCATATGTCCGGTTATGCATGCCTATATCATTTACCCGACGGACAAGGTCTTGCCACAGTGCAGCCCTCTCCTGCTGGTTCTGGCTGGTCCTGGAAAACAGTGTATTGAAATCCAGCCCCAGGCTCTGGTGTATCGTCTCATCCTCTGCAGCTGAATAACACGGGTTGCCGTGATGCACCATCACCCCGGAAGGAAAAGATACATATGTGAGCAAGTCATATGGCACACGTAATACTCTACTGTACTGATATCACTAAACTGCCATTTATAGCATCTGTCTGTCTATCAGGGGATACACATGTACATTACCACATATCAGTGCTCAGCCTACAATTGTGTGACAGTGCCTGCCACACTCCTAGTATACACCAGCACTCGGCACACTGTTTGAGGTACACTGCACAACCTCACACTGGGGGTATGTATCAAGCTACTAGATGGAGAATATTGTTATCCCATGCAATGCATGCAATGCACATCTACAGTTTCACTGGTAATCCACCCTAGTCTTTGCTGCCATACCCCTACTTACACCGCAGTCGTAAACAGGGAACCACTGCACAACATATGGCAATCTAGTATGTTAGTATCCCAATAACTGACACATCTTTCTCTGGCCTCACACCAAGGACATGGACTACCATGACAGACACAAAGTCCCACTGAGCAATCACACCATTACAGACCTTGCACACAGTCAGTGTCACACTCATTCCACCTCACATAGTTGGTATTGCACTGAGTACATGTGTGTGTGCATTGTGTCATAGGTAGGTACTATGCTATTGGCCCTGGGCCTACAGCAGCATAGCCTTATGCTACCCTGCCCCTTGGGACACATGTAATGTGATTGTACTTGCTCCTGTCAAACAGTTACACATAGGTGACTCACATGGCATATTACCTATCTCCATAACATTCATCAGGGGTATGTCTGACATCTACTAATGAGGAGCCTTGTTTGTTAATGCTGGGTGGTTTAGTCCAGGGTATGGCATATTTGTGGATATCAAACGGGAGGCTATTGTACACTTGTTTCCCATGTTCGCTTCTGACACCTCCAGTAGTGGGCAGGCAACCACCTATGTGGTAGTTAGTGGTTAAAGCGTTTTGGAATGGGGTATGGTACTCCTGTATCCACACTGGTGTTCAGTCCATGTCTTGGTCAACAGGCAGCTGTTGCAATTCATCTGCCCCCATGTCCCTCTCTCACTCTCTCTCTCCATATATATATATATATATATATATATATATATATATATATATATAATGATAGATATATTCATATACATTCATATCTATAGACATTCATATCTATCTGTATATGTGTATGTATCTATATATATCTATATATGTATGTGTCTATTACATCTATATGTATATACATATTTTATCTATCTATATATGTCTATCTATCTATACATACCTCTCTATGTACATATACACACACACACATATATATATATATATACATATATATATATATATATATATATATATATATATATATATATATATATATATATATAAATATATATATATATATATATATATATATATATATATATATACATACATACACACACACACACACATACTTATAAACATCCATTGCTGTACAACTACATGCACATCTGGCACAGTAACAAATTTACAGTTCTAGCAGTTCTAACAGTTGTGAGACATACCATTCTGTAATGATATTGCACAGTGTTGTGCAGAATGCATTATGCTGTCCTCAGGCCGTATAGCTGTAGCAGGCCTCACTGGCTCAGTCCCACAGAAGTTCACCACCACATGACATATACCTGCACTGCATGCTGTTTTCAATGCCACACACTACAACCTACATTGATATGTGCACATAGCAACCTTCAACTACATATGTATGCCCAGCCTTCGCTAACGGTTGCAGTATGTCCCTTGTCCTATGCACATCTTCATATACATAGAGAGGGTTCACAGTATGTAGATTATTAGATTATGTAGTTTACATTACCTTTGTCTCTAACAGCTTTTTAAGTTTGGCTGGCTGGCTGGATGCCTGGCTGCCTGGTTGGCTGGCTGGTGGGCTGCCTGGATGGCTGGCTGGCTTGCTTGCTGGCTTTTTTTTTGGGTCTCTGTCTGTCTGTCTGTCTGTCTGTCTCTCTCTCTCTCTCTCTCTTTCCCCCTCCAGTCACTGCAATGAAAGTATTGCATGTGTGGACTGGCAGTACAGGCTGCTTTTGTAGGTATCTGCACATGTGCATGTGATGGCCTCTGCACCAATTGGTGGCCAGCATTTACTAATTGCATACAGCCTGCTGTGTGGTAATTGCAGTTCTCACTGTGATTTCAGGACACTGCTATAAAATGTTAGGTTAGGTAGGCGTAGGCCTTTCAGTTTTGCAAGGTGGAGACCATGATGGTTTGCTGTGGACACTGTTGTGTCAGTCTGAAGGTTGGTATGTCTCTCGTATCTAAGGATGTGTTGTAGCCACTGAATTGCATGTTGTACTGAAACCTGACTGTTTCCTCTTCCAGTTCATTCTTCTCTGTGTGTATGTTAACTCACGCCTACTAATGCTAACACTGTTTACATGGGAGTATGTACTTTCCTGTGGGACTTGTGGATTAACTGGTATACAACTATAGCTCTTGCAAAGTGTTGCTATGGCTTCCCTATTTTCCCTTTACATTCACTCCTTGAAGGCCTGATATTTCTCTTTACTGAAATGTGTTGCTATGGCTTTCCTATTTTCCATTTACATTCACTCCTTGTAATGCATGTTATATTTCTTTCAGAAGTACATTCAAATATGTTTGCTGTGGTTTGGTGGCACTGCATGCAGTCTGGAGAGGCCAAGGTCTGGGGTTTGACACTTACAATGGTATCTTATTTTGCTGCTGAGCAGTAGTAGGACTTTGTATTTTGTACTAATAGTTATGAATATCAGGCACATGCAGTGCTTGTAAACTGCTATACTGTCCTTAGTTTGTTAGATGGCTACATCCTTTGATATTTCTGTGTTGTACTCCTACATGAGGGTGTGCTTGTGGAAGTAATTCTACAGCTATTTGCAGAGTGTGTAACAGCAGACAGGCTGATATGCCGGTGTGTTTCTGACACGTGCAGGCCACAGATACTCTCAGGTATATATTTGAGCAGCCTCAGGGAAAGGTACATATCAGTGGGATACACCCGTGATATATTTCAGATATTCTGCAGTTGTGACTGTGGGGACTGTGTGTGTTTTGAGCATATGTATTACTACACCATTTCTGACATGCAAGTAGTGTCTACTATAACTTATTGATGGTGAACAATATGTCGTATTCCCCACCTTTCTGCCTACTGTTAGTACATTTCACAGGGAGTCAGTGGGGCATAGGTAACATTTTTTTGACAAATCAAGGACATCCCTGTAAATCAGTCACAGTTGGGATGTCTGGCCTCATACCTATTCAAATATGGTGGTGTTTATCCTGCTCTGATACCGTGTGTGGTTTGTAAGGTGCTACTGTAACATTATTACCTACTAGCATGGCTGTTTCTCTTATCACACTCATGTAATGCAATTCCACAAGAATTGCCGCTAAACATACAGGGAACAAGCTTTGTGTAATGGCCTTCCTATATTCCCTTTACATTCACTCCTTGTATTTCATGATATATTTCTTTCAGCACCATGTTCTTGTATATCTGATGTGGCTCAGTGGTAATTCATGCAGACTAGTATTTCCAAGGTCCGGGGTTCGAGACTGACAGGGGTATTTTATTTTGCTGATGAGCAGACTACAGGCCTTGTCATACAGAGTGACTAAGGCAATTTTAAGCAGTTATAAGCAAGTTTGGCTGGTTTGCGTGATACTCACGCATGCGCACAGTCGCATAGCTATGCGCACACTCGCTTAGCTAAGCGCACAGAAGCGCACACCCGCTGACTACTGCTTAATAATGCTTACTCTCGCTAACACCCGCGCTAATTTATTTTTAAGAAAAGAAAATGGGGAGATAGGAAAGTGGTGAAAAAGGGGGCACAAAGAGGGTAGGACAGTAGGAAAACAAGCTCGGGATTTGCAGGAAGGATGTAGGGAAGGCCCATAGCTGCCCATTTCTTTATCAGCAACAACTGTGCATATGTGTGTAATTTGGTGTGAAATTTGAAACCTTCCACCCCTGAGAGAGGGGTGAGGACAACAAAATAGGTTGTACAGCCAATTTTAATTATCAGTTGACATGTCCAGCAGACATGTCTGCAAAATGGGCAGCTATGTATGGGGCCTAATTTTTTTGTGGGAACAGAGTGCCCTTTTTTATTTTTTTTTTCAGGTAAGAGTGGAATGTGAGGTACAGGAAGTAGGTATTATTTGGGGAGGTAGGTTGGGGAGGTTAAAAGACAAGACACACAAGATGCATACAGGGGCGGAGTATGACACATGTGGGGGGGGAACACAAATGACGGGGACGGATGTTTGGATATCGCAAGCCCATGAGCCCACAGATGGCAACAGAGTAACTGAGATCCCCACCCATGGGCAGTTACCACTGTGTCTTCACTGCCCAGGACGGGGCTGTGCTGGGGGCTGTATAGGATGGGCAGGCACACCCATGAGTTGCGCCACGCTCGCCTCAAGCTGGCATAGGGGATCAAGCACAGAACGCCTGATCTCGCTACGCACCACAGATCGGACACTATGGAGGGTGAGTGGACGTTCTCCTCTGGCCATGATTGCAGAGGGGGGACGAGCCCCATCCCCTGCAGCGCTTCCACCTGAAGGTGGCACAGGGCCACCGGAGGAGATTCCGGCCTGGGCACTGGTGCCAGGTGCACTCGCCAGCTGAGGTGGGAGAGGTGGGTCCGCTGGAACCCAGCTTCCCTGTTGTCCTATGTTTAGCAGTATTTTATGACATTTTGGGTTAGTAACAAACAACACCATTCAAAATTAGTTGTAACAGCATGCATCAGTATTCCCATTAAACAAACACTCATGAATTCCGAACATTGAACAGCAAGAATAACACATGCATATTTAGAACAACAGTATACATTCCAACAGCATGCAGGGTTGATTGGTGGCAACAGGCCATCAGGTTTGGATATGTGAACAGGGCACACACATCAACGTACATGCAGATATGTATGAACCAACAGGACACATGTCCATGGGAATTAATTGTGTATACACATACCCAGTTTGGTGTGGAATGGCATCATTTGTGAAAATAGGGTAGGGTGACGAAATATTACATTAACAACTTAAACTACATATACATATGCTGTACATTCCTAGTATATATCTCCTACATGTATTAGTACAGTTTCCTATATGTAACCTTAGGAATGCTGGTGATGGGAATGTTACTGCTACATTAATATACATTCCATTTTTATTCATACATGCTCATATCTGGCTGTGTTCAGGTACAGCATCCTGCTACATTTGATTTATATGGCTCTAGACAACTGTGGATGTTCAGTATTTCATACAACCATACTATCTCCATATTGCAAGGGTACAGCAACATATCCAAATTGTGTGACAGACACATTCCAGGTTCAGTACTTTATTACACACATTTCACTCTTTGGTTGTGGCTGTCTCATTCGTTTCATTATGTACTCACTGCAGTATAACTTTATTCCAGACTTATTACAGCTTTCTTGGTAGATTCATACCCTCTTTCTCACACTCTCACTTGTTTTATTTTTACATTTCAGGATGGTACTTAATTCTAGGCGTTATTAACATTTCTTACTGGGTTACAACAATCCTTTCCAACTGACTCACTTATTTCATATGGCAGATTTTATATGGGATGTATTTGACACATGTCTATCCTTTGTTGATTGATTACCACTCATTTTCAGGCTGAAGCAGTTATCTGATATTACAATACAGGTGGAGACTCTCTATTTGAGACTTGTTTAATGTTTATTTCTGGATTACAGGCTGCATCACTTATCTAATCTTACAATACTAGCAGAATCTTTCTTTTAGGCTTATTTGAACTTTATTAATATGTAACAACACTGAACTCTTTTACTGGCTGTCTCACTTATATTCCATAACAATTCCAGCAAAATAATTACTAACCTGCCTGGTGGCGCAACCTCACGAGCCTATCAGCATAGGCTCACTGATTCATGGAACGGACACCTGCAGCTGTAATATAAATGATGTAATATTGGAACATACATCTCCATACTATAGGCTAGGATAATTTCTTACATACTTCATTACATGGATACTTACTCAGTAGTGGGGCATTGGGCATTTGCCGGGCCTCCTGGATCCAACGGTTCAGTTGGTCCTGCTTACATCTCTTCAGGTCCGCATGGTGGTGCCGGACCTGTTCACCAGTCCTTGGAATGCCTGTGGCACTGGTGAGATCATGTGGCAACCGGTTTCACGCCTCTGCCTTGTATGCACCCCAGTGAAACTGGCCCTGCATGAGTTGTGCCTCATGATCATGGACTAGGAGCCAAACCATATATTTTGACTCCTCAACACCCCACCTCTGTGCTCTAAAGTGACTTCCCTCTCCTGCACCTGCCATCCTGACTGCAAATGGGTACCACAATCAGTTATGCTGTGTATTCCCACCTATGGGGCTTATATATGCCTGTTTTCCCGCACTTATCTGTGATTGGCCATTTTGGATATTTAGCAGCTTAAAAAACCTGCTTTGTCATGCTTCTATTTCCACTCATTCCTATATATATATGCTAATACTACATTTCTCAGTACAACTGTCATGGCTTAGTGGTTCAGTACTTTGACTATGGTGCACAGTATCCTGGGTTCGAGCCTGGGCATTGTTTTTTTTTTTTATTTTACTACTGTCCAGACAGGCTAGGAGGTGTGTCTGTGTAAAGGCAGCTTTGATATAGCTTGCTCAACGTTGCCCACCGGTAAGCTGGTTGGCGCGGTGCGCAGCTCCGTGCAAACGGCTTACACTGGGTAATGCGTTATTTGGCTATGAACACTCATATTACGCTGTGTGAAGCATTGCTCAACTACGGGCACTCATTTTAAGCGTGTTAAAGCCCTGCTCAAATCCGGGCACTCATATTACACCTGTTAAACCGCTGCTCACCTGAGGGCAGTCATATTAAGCTTGTTACAGCACTGCTCACCTATGAGCACTCATATTAGGCTTCTTGAAGCCTTGCTCAGCTATGGGCACATAATCTTTTTTTTATATTTTATTGTGTCAGATTTATTCAAAAATACATGGCCTATTTCATTACATTTTACTTAATTATAGTTATATATGCAGAACCCGGCATTCGGACACGCCCTCTACTTTCCTACACGGATGGTGTTAGCCTAGGGTATAATTCAGCATGCCCTCATGAATATGCATGGCATGCTGACATCATACCATTAGACTGCAGCCTCCGTGTAAGACATATTAACTCTTACACGGAGGTTTCGTGAATCCTGCTCACCATCTTTCTCCTTTAAAAATAATAAGCCTCTTAAAAGACAATTGTGCTACAAAAAAATAGATGAGCCAAAGTATGTAAAGTCTGATAGGATGGGTATGTTTGCCTGCAGGAGATGTAGATCATGTCCATTAATTTTTGGTGGGGGACAATATAAACACCCTGTCAGAGGTTTCACCATTGATACACACTTCTATGCTGACTGTCACACTGCAAAGATAGTATACTTTAGTTTCTGCACAAAATGCCCTGCCTATTATATAGGTAAAACAAATTGATTATTGAAGGACAGAATTTTAGAACATATGAGAGATATTAGAAACAAAAAAGAAAGCAATGCATTAGCAATGCATGTGATGCAAGAGGGGAACACACACACCTTTAAGTTCCTGGTTCTCCATATTGTCCATATTGTCCATAGAAATAAAAGAGGTGGAGATATCACTAACAATACTGAAGCTGTGGAACAAGAATGGATTATTAAGTTCCAAGCAGACAGACCACCTGGTCTAAACTCTAAGGTTTCTCTTAAACCACTTCTTAGAAACAGGTCCTTGAAGCACTGATGCTCCAGCTTATCTATTATTTTTTATATTTTCCATACGGTTGGGTGGGCATTCAAAAGACATGCGTAAATGGGGGTGCCTTCACTGAAGGTTGAACGTCGAGCTGGCACCTCGACGTTAGTCAAAATCTACTGCCAATCATTAGCGGACCGGAGTTCCGCTGTGGCAACCCCTAACCAGGAAAAGCCGAAAGACAACAACAACAACTTATAGCTTTTAATATTGTACCAAGAAAATTTTAGAAATGCGTCCCACATTTTTATACAGCCTTCATATGTGTTTTTTATATGTGTTTATATATATATATATATATATATATATATATATATATATATATATATATATATATATATATATATATATATATATATATATATATTTATACCATAAGCATTATTATTTGGTTTACTGATTTTAACATGGAATTGATTGGTTGACACTATGATACATCACTATTTAAATGAAGTTTTAACTGTTGTAATATGTCTGATGAAGCAGAGAGGACTCTACAAAAGCGCTCACATATTTTTCTAATAAAGAGTTATGTGCCGTGTGTATCCAGCGAGTTTTATTTTGTTTATTGTTTCTTCTTTATTATCGCTTGTTACTTCATCCAGAGTCGAGGACTTTATTAGTGTACCATGAGTGTCTGTTACTGCCAATGTTCAGCTTGTAGTGCCACAGTTGTTGGTATGTTATTTGTCTTCATATTTAGCAGCAAGCACCTGGTAATTTTGGCAATGCTGTGCCTGGTGTGTCCGAATTGGGATTGGGACTTCCCATCTCCTCATTTGGATGTCATTATTTAATTACTAGTCTTCTTTTTCTCATTAGGCCACAATTTGCCTACCACGTTTTCTAAGCTTTTTGGCCCATTTGTCCATAGTGCTACATGGCTCTGTGGATTGGTACATGGCTCAGTTGTGCTCTTTTGTTAGTGTGTACAAATACCCTCAGGTTTCCAGCACCTAAAGGACCCTTCTTTCTACAAAAGTTGGCATTTCTAAGAATCCAAATTAAGGAGTGTAACTGATACTGTACTCTGTACCATTTTGGAAGGAAGGACTTCAACAGAATAGATCATGTTCTCCTCATTTAAAAAAAGATTCAGCTCTCCATGACTACTGCACATTTTCAGTAGTTCACAAATTACACTTTGATATACAAATGTCTGGTTAAAAAATCCTTTCTTTCATTATTGGGATGTTGGGGAGTCTACTTTAGGCCTACTTCTTTTACCACATTTGCAAACAACCTATTTATCGGTTTCTTAACCAAAACATGTCCCTTTATGCAGACAAATCTGTTATTGCTATTGTCAGTAAACCTTAAAAGCTATACAAAGATGTTTATAAAAATATTATCATTTTTTTTCTATCAGGCTAAATAGTAAAGGCAGTGTTATTGCACAAAAACAAAAGTCATGATTTTGCTAGTGCCCAAGGACTAGCTATTATTTGACAGGCAACATAACTGATAAATTTGGCAATAAAACCAAATGTATTATTATCTGCTAATAGTTAATCTACTGGCTTGACATGGCATTAATTATTAATCACCTCTGACAGTGTTGAACTAATCACCAATAATTGTCTAATGTAACTAAATGCAAACCATAAAATTTCTAACAGCCTTGCTCAATAGTTACACACTGCTATCAGCAAAAAACATGCTTATCCCAGTACTAGAATATGCACTCCATATATGTTTTAGTCTAATTTATAATGCCTAACTCATACAAAAAAATTAATTAACCATGTATTCATAACTTTAGCATGTCCAAACAAACACCACCATCCTTCACTCAGGGTTAATAGTTTCCCTTGGAAGTCTCAAGATCATAAATGCAATCCTTGGCAAAACAAGAAAGCACATGCAGATATGAGGAAACTATACCGATACAGATACTGTGATATCTTGGAGTATTTCTCTCTCCTATTAGGTTCAGCAATGATGGGGTGATTTAAAAGTAGGATAGATGAAAGAGTAGTAACAATGTTTTGAATTCACATTTCTTTTGTCAGATGTTTTGTAAAATCACACTTTAATGTTTAAATTGTCAAGACTCATTATTGTGTTTTGCTTTTCATGAAGATCACTCACAGAATGGGCATAGTACTTGACTCCACTCTCATATAAATGAGTCTTGTAGATTTCATCTTTCTAAACCTTATTTCTGGAAGCAGTATGTCTCCAGAAGGGAAAATAAATTAAAAATAACGACATCCTGTCATTTTCTGATACAATAAACCTGTTGTTTAGCATTTAATACTTATTGCACGCCATTATCCAAATGTCTCTATAATTACTTATTTTGCATTTCCAGTTCATTCTGACATCCTACAAAGAGTATGAAAGAAGAGTTGGTGTTACATATTTGTACATCTGACTAGTGACATGGCTGAAAATAACTCTCAGGTCAGGCCACTTCTTCAGTAATTACTTTCTGTAGGTAGTGGGATTTTTCAACTCACAAAAATATGTTGTACCCAGAGACTACAGAAATTGTATAATAGCAGTACTGTGGGTGATAATACAAGAGTATGAAACAGAAGTACTAAACACCTTGGCAGACATCATCAACATACAACAAAAAAATTATTAGCCTATACTTTGTCTGGCAAATGTAGCCTTGTCTTGGTTCAGGTTCTAGTATTTTACCTGACTCTTAAACTAATCCTCTCTTAAAACCATGGCACAAGTGTCAGAGCTGCCACTTAGCATAAGCAGGCTGTAGTGGTCACAAATGAGCTATATCTCATTTGATAGTCTACTACACAACATACTTCACAAATAATGTTGCAGCAGTCCCCACCAAAAGCTGAAAAATAAGAACAACTTGAGCTACCATTTAGATAAGGTTCATGACTATGTTTCAGCAGCTTTTTTTTTTTTTTTTTTTTTTTTTTGCAATTTCAGCTTGACCGTTTTCATACACATCTTTGATTGCAGGTATTTTTTTGCAATGACACATGTTTTTTTTCCATAGCATACCTTAATATAAAAACACAAGGACAAAACAGGGCAGTTACATATCAGTAAAGCTGCAAGACATTAAAAAGTGGAGAACTCACAGGGAAAAAAAGTTAGGTCAATGAGTCAATTCTTTTGCCATCAAATTATGTGAGTGATGACTAATTCCAACAATGACAAATGTCCTCTGCAGTTTATGAAAGAATGTTTACATAATAAGCATTTACTGCAACAAGAAGACTGTGTGAAGAAAATCATAAATGTTTTATTACTCTACATATAATCGATTACTGAAGTGGGAAAATGCTCAGCCTTTGAAGGGAAAGTAGAGTTGTGTATGTAAACAGTAGCTTTAGTATATAAGAAGCATATAACAGCTGGACAGATTTTGAAGCTTCAGAGCACCTTTGTCATGTTTAAACTGTTAGGTAGCTTGATCTGAGCTGTCTAAAAAGACAGAGTGACCAGCTCTTCAGAGTTTTCATGCCAACTAAGAGAGGGAAGCTGAGCACTAAGAGGACATAGCTATGAATAAAAATATAGACAAATATATCTATATATATATATATATATATATATATATATATATATATATATATACATATTTATCTCTCTCTCTCTTTCTAAAGATATATCTTTATACATATATATATATATATATATATATATATATATATATATATATATATACACACACACACACACACCCTGGAAAAACAACATTCTGAAAAAAACTAAGGGGGGGGGGTTGAAGGAGGGAGCGGCAACTGTAGCAGAAACATTCAAGCTTCTACTGTTATGGTAAGTTTATTTATACTTCTGTATTACATTCATTATATTGATCACTACTGTTGTAGTCTTAGCAATATCAGTAGATTCCCCTAGCTTACAACATTACAACATATGGGAGGTGGAAAGGGAAGGCTCCAGGAGCCCCTAGAGAATGGTCCCAGCAAATCCTAACCTAGACCTAGACAAGAGATCAAGCTAGTAGTGCTTTGTTAAAGTATGTACAGAGGTCAAAGTTGCTGCTCCTAGATTATTTATAGAATCCAGCCCTTTGACATCCAAGGAAAGGAGTATCCTTTCTCACTCATTTTTGGGTTCAGGAAAGACAACAGTAAGATGGATAGCTTGGCTTAAATTAAACATGGATACAGCTTTAGGCATAAAATACGGATTCATTCTCAAAGAAACCCTGTCTGTAAAAAATGAGATAGGGATGACCAACCATAAGACCTTGCAATTCAGAAACTTTTCTTGCAGAGGTCAGAGCAATAAAGAAAATGGTTTTCCATGTTAAGAATCTCAAGTCACCCTAATGAGATGGTTCATATGGAGAAAGGGTTAACTTCTCTAACACAAAATCAAGTGCAAAACTACATTTAAAAACATTTTCACATAAGACTGTATTGAAAGAGGGAGTTCCATGGGCAAACATGCTAAAATGACTGAAAGTGAACCTTGATGGAGGAGTAAGAAAGGCCACAGGATAGTAACTCACACTAATATTGCAAAATCAGAGAAACATTAGTCCTACATTGCTGATGGTGCTGTTGCTGCAGTCAACTAGGAAACATTTTCCATTTGCTAATATATTATTTTCTTGAAGCAGGCTTTCTTGCCTCCCCTAGTATCTACTGCACATCCTCAGGTGCCTAAAGGAAATTAAGATCCTATCACCCAGGCAGTCAGCTGAGGATGATTGATACTGCGGTGTATCAAACATCTCTGCTCTTGTGTGAGCAGATCCATTCTGTGAGGAAGCTTGTGGTAATTACCCCTAGCCATTTCCATATGAAGAGAGAACCACTATTGCCTGGGCAAAAAGGGAGTCACCAGAATGATCCTGGGAAGTCATTTTGAAGTAGAAAGGATAGAAAAGCATATAGGAACATTCCTGGCCAAGGAAAGGAAAGGAAAACGCATTTGTCTTCCAGGCCTTCTTGAATTTTACCAGCTGATTGTTCAGAGAGAAGGCAAAGATGTCTACTTGAGGAAATGCCTGCAGATGGATCAAGTATTGGAAGACCCCCTTATCTAGTTTCCATTCATAAAAAGTCTGCCTTTGTCCTGCTAAGGTTGTATGGCACACAGTTTTGCTCTGATGGGATGTAGAATGCCTGTAGAGTGAGATTGTGCCGGAAAGCTATATTCCAAGCTAACATATCTGTCTAAAAAGTGGAGAAAGTCCTGGTTCTCCCCTTGCTTGCTGATGTACCACATGACTGTGGTATTGCCTGTAGTAACTTGAAAACGTCCAGAGGACTAAAGATGATTCAGAGAGTTGAGTGCCTTGATTAGAGCAAGCATGTTTTTTATATTCATGTGCCTGCTTCTGTCCTTGTTTTCCAAACACCTTGCACTTGTATACCTCTTGAAAATGTTCCCAAAGCAAAGCCTGAAACAGTTGTAGTGAATGAGTACTTTGGAACAAAGGACAAGGCAATACCTGGATTTAGGGACATTTGCTGTCTCCATCAAGCAATTTCTCTTCTAACAAATCCCAGACTTGGGATTTGAAAAGATAACAGGTTTTGGTGCTGGGACTAAAGAAACTTCACATACCATGCTATCTTTCTCATGTGGAGTCTTGCCAGAAGTATCATCAGAATCAGATTTATTTATTAATTTATTGACATTTTATTACCGGGAAAGTTTGACTGGGTAGAAACCCATTTTCAGTGGAGGCCCAGGGAGAAAAGCTCCAAATTATTATAAAACATTTTAAAAACAATAATTTTACAGTTTTCAGAAATAAAACAAAACATCTGCAGTTTAAATAAATAAAAGAAATTAGACATAATATAAAAGTATAACATTTACAGAAATTTTAGACAGCTTGTAGAGAAATTAAAGTTGTTAGTCTAATACAGGTAGGAATTTCAATATGAAGCCAGGGAAAATCAGGCTTATGGTATATTTAGAGAAAGTCAGAGAACAGAATGAGATAGCAGTAAGGAAGTAGGTGAAGAAGTTAGAGTAAAGAAATATAAGGAATGAAAATGTACTTGTTCACATTTAGGGATATAGTTTATTCTGGATTTGAGCAAGAACAGAGCCAGATTTTAGCTAGGATGTCTTTCAGAGCGGTTTTGAAAGATGGGAGGGAGGTTATAGACCTAATGGATATAGATAAGGAGTTCCATATGTTAGCATCTGTGTATGAGTTCAGACAGTGCCCAGCAGATTTGCTAGCTTTGTAGACAGCCACAAGTTTTTGGTCACAGGATTGCAATGACAGACTGGGACTATAATTCTGTACAATGCTTTTTAGTGCTGGACAGGCATATGGATGCTGGCTAATTTTATAGATGGTAAGATGTGTATATGTTAGTTGATGTAGCAGTTCTAACCAATTTAGACTTTTCAGTGCAATACAGTAGTGGGTTCTGAATGGTGTATGTGCTGTAAATTTAGTAACCTTACTACAGCATTGTTCAAGTATTAATTTTTGTGAAGCCTAGGAGTTAGTAAGGATGAGAGTGCCATAAAGAAGAGGGGAAGAGACAGATGGTGACAAGTGTCATTTGAGTTGCATCATTGACAAAGTTTTAGCTTTGTAAAGCATCCCTAGCTTTTGATGAGTTTTTCTTAAGCAATTTTGTATATGCAGGTCGAATGTAGAAATTTCATCCGCTATCACCCTTCATAGCTCGCTATGAGAAGTGACTTCAATGGTTGTATTATCAACAGAGAGGGCTCTAAATTTTGTTTTTTTTCATGAGAGGGATTTAAGAAAAAATGTGTAGTTTAATCGTTTTTGGGGTTGAGAATGAGTTGTGAGTTACAAAGCCATGTTTCAGTGGCTGTTCATTTTTTGGAGATGTACCATGTTGTCAGATTTGCAAATGTAAGTGGAATCATCTGTGTATTTTACTAGGGTGGCCTGTTGTGTGGAAGTATAGAGGGTGTTGGTGAAACTGTTAAAGAGGAGGGACCAAGGATAGAGCCTTGTGGTACATCAATGGTGACTGAGAGGTAAGGAGAGAGTGTGTAGTGCCATTTTACTGACTCATACCTACTGGGCAAGTAGCTTTTGAGCCACAGAAGAGTGAGCTGAACGAGACCTTGTGGCAGAGCTTCTGCAATACTGAGGTCAGATTTACTGACCTTAGACTATTAAACACTGAAAAAATTATCAGGAAACACACAGGTGCAGGGCCTTGGGGCAGAGCTCCTGCAATATTGAGGTTAGATGTAGCGACCACAGGCTATTAAACACTGACAAAATTATTAGTAAACTTGTAGGCATAGGGCATTGTGGCACAGCTCCTACAATATCAAACTCAAATGTATTGACAGCAGGCTCTGCTTTATGAAGGAAGATAGTAAGAGTGTAAGAGGAGACACAGATGGCAGGAGATGCAAACTCCTGAAGTACTCCCTTGTACAGACTGAAGTCTGGGTAGAAAACATTAGAAATATATCTAGATAATTTTTTTTGTTTCCTGTGGATGAAAAGCTCCATGAACTGACATGTCTAGCAGATACCCCAGGAATACAACTCTGTGTGATGGAATAAAAAAAGTCTTGAATGTTCTCTTGAAATCTCAGTTTGTCTAAGCAATCTCTTACACAACTGACAGATTCTTAATACCTTGAAAAATAGATGATAAAGAAAAGTGGGGTGTAGAAATCTGGGAAATATAGATACCCTTTAGCCTGGAATGAGCTGTAACTACAGCTAAGTACATTGTGAACACTGTTGGCACAGTGGGTAATCCAAATGTTAAGGCAAAGAACTGATGAACTGATAATGTGATCAAGATACATAAAAATTAAGAACATCTGAAATATGGATGAATAGTGATGTTATGATAAGCATCTTTAAAATCTAGTGTTACCAGAATATGTAAATGCGGAAGAAGAGGTAACAGGTTGTGAAGGGTTTTCCCCAAAGGGAACTTCTCTGTCCAGAAATGGAACAACACAAGACAACTGTTGAGCCTTGAAAGCTCACAGAGGAGCACTATCTTCAGAGCAGGTGAGCTATGCAGGGCTTGGTGCTCAAACCTGTCTTTTTATGCAACTCATCGCAAGCTGCCTAACAGTTTGAGTATGGAGAAGGTGTGCTGAAGCTCTGGACACTGGCCAGCTGTTATATCCCTGGCAGGATCTAACCCATATAGCTAAGGCTACTGCAGCAGTGATCAGTATGAAGAACATCAATCTGTGATAAAGTTTTTATACTGTTGAATATTTGTATATTGTAGACAAGTGAGTGGTTGAAAGATGCCAGTTCCTTAAATGGTTATGACAGATTTATCAGAAGTATGAATGAAAGATTATACTAACATGAATACATGGCGCGGTGGTGGAGCTGCAGTAGCGTTGTCACCTCACAGTAAGACGCTGTCCAGTTCGATTCTCAGCTAGAGCGCCTTCTGCGTGGAGACATGAGTGAATGGACGTACCTTCGTTGAAGGTTGTGTGTCAGGACTGGTAACTCGGCACGTAAAAATCAACTACCAATCATTAGCGGACCGGAGTTCCGCTGTGGCAACCCCTAACAGGGAAAAGCCGAAAGGCACAACAACAACTAACATGACTACTTTGACCTCTTCTGTATTTTCTTAGCCACTGTAATCGAAAACCTGAACTACGGTAGCTCTGTACTATGTCTTGTTGATATCTGACTAACATTTGATTTTTCTGGTTTAAATCTATAAAAATCTGACATCCTTCTGGCCATTTCCAGCAAAGATTATTTTTCATTTCATAGTTGTTTACTAGGCTAACGACCATGAGGGCATTTTTAAGCCTAGGCATTCACACCAAATTTAGAAGAATATTTTGTTCTTCCTTTAAATATCTAAGATAAATGTGTTATTTATTCTAAGCAGCCATTTCAAACAAATGTGTTAATTGTTCTAATCAGTCAGTTTTTAAGGCTATTGGCTTCCTTGTAAATTATTCTGTAACATGACAAGAAACTAAATGATAAGTAACTTATCAAATGACGACATGGAAGACATGTTCTTATGTATACTGCAGAAGGCTATTATGATGAA
Organism: Protopterus annectens; assembly: GCF_019279795.1. Lineage (NCBI taxonomy): Eukaryota > Metazoa > Chordata > Ceratodontiformes > Protopteridae > Protopterus > Protopterus annectens. Next base: position 374,531,378 of record NC_056729.1, on the reverse strand, counting down.
AAAAAGTAATTCAGCCCTGAAAACTGAGATGTAATTGTGGCTTTTGGTTAATAACTTTCATTGTTGATATCATATATGTTATCTAAGAACCAACAGCTTTATTGTGCTGTTTTGTCCTTGAATATCTGAGTGTAATGCAATGTTAACGTTTTCTGAAAAGCTTCAGCTTTGTTTTGCTGTTTTGACCTCAGACATCTGTCTGTGACACAGCATGCTGATTTACTTAATAAGAAAAGACTAGTCAACAGTCTGAGAGAGAGTACAGCAGTGTTGTAGAAGAAAACAGGCTGAGAGAGAATGACAGCACATAAGAAAAGAGGAACACGGTCACAGAAAATGTATATATTAACTAACAGTTCAGAAAACAAGAGGAACAGAGATGCAAAAGAGTTTGATTTTCACCTGAGACATAAGCTTTATTGACCATCTAGTGGCAAGGAATGACTCATGTTGGTAAACAGTACCATTACAGATTGAGCAAACTAAAGTGTGGGATTACTTCATTGCCTCTTTAAAACTGACTAGTCTCTTCTGTTCAATATACTTAAAAAAAACGCTGGCAAGCAATTCAAAGTTCCATACAAATTAAGTGCCCAATTCAGACATGAGAGATGAAATGATAAATGGTACAATGCTTCTTTAAGGCAAACTGTTGTAAAATGGTGCTGTTTTCATATCCGTTAAATTGTGAAAGGTAGCTCTTTGCGTAATGCCAAAAACTAGTTGATGTTATTGACTTTCACCAGCTAACAACATCTGCCCCCTTATAGTTTATATTTAGAGACTCATTTATACTAATGGAATTATATTAATTTCTGCTAGCATCAGGTTGAACCCCAGAACTAGGGTAAGTCATAATGTAGATGAAAATGGTTCAAGATTTATTCCTGTAGAACTCTAGTCAATGTCCACTGCAAAGGCAAGTAACAATGTACATGCACTTCTGTAGAACTTTAGTGGACTGGCTTCAGGCTAATCCTGTGAAATGAAGCAAGTTATAATACATGTGCAAAGAAAAAAATAAGTTCAAGTTTTATTCCAATGGAACCCTTTCAGTATCCATTGACATCATATGAACCTGAGGACTGAGACTAACTATAGACGTAAAAAATAAATAGTTTGTTTCCTTCTCTTCAGCAATCATAATAAACAGAAGTACAAGTGAATGGAATTCTAAACTTTGAACTACATGGAACCAGTCCTTTAGGACAGTCTGTAAAGAACTGTTTATAAATTTGGGTGTCTTGAGATAGCAAGCTGCTATCAAAATGGTTGTGGTGTCTGAAGAACAGCAATTAAACTAGGCTACATTTTCTAAAATGAGCTCCTTCAAAGGTTTGCCAGTGTGGCCAAAACTCATGGCAGCTCAGACAGTCATGTGCAGTTCTTGGACAGCCTCTGCGAATCTTGTGGGTTTGCACTCTAAGCTGTATCGCTATGTTTCAGAAGACTGGTGTTTGAGAACAACATAGCCAAGGACCCAAGTTACTTTTCAGTGCTAAACATTGAAGGCTTAAAAGTGCGTCTGTTATTCTCATACTTATATGCCACTGCTATGGGGAGGTTTTGTGATTTTACTGATGGCATTATATTGACTTCTTCTTCGATTTCTTTCAGCTGTTCCCATTAGGGATCACCAGAGTGGATTATATTGACTAAACAGACAATATTTATTACAAAATGAGTACAAAGCGGCAAACTACCTCTGTGTCATTTCTGAGACATTTGACTCCCAGTCTGCTTCTCCTACTTTTTAGAAGTATCGCTAAGGTTCTGGAGTAGTGCTGCTAGTGGTTTGGTTTCATGTTGCTCTATGGGTCAAATGCTACAATGAAATGTGACAGTTAACCATGACAACAGCATTTTCAGCTCTTTAGCTAACTGTAGGCAAAGCCCTACATATATAGTTTGTCCTTTTCTACCATGAGGACAATGTCTTTTTATCCTTAAGCTCTTCACTAGGCAATTCATAACCTTATTAGAACAGGCAAAATGCTAAGAGTGCATGTTTGCTGTGTTAGCTACCAAATGAATATGTGTTAACATGAATTAGGTATTCTGCATGCACAGTGATACTGGCGCAAAAATAATGTTTTCCAAAGTAAAGATTATAGGTATACCTGAAAACTAGGACAATGAGCACATCTTACAAAGCTGTTATTGATTGCCTTCAGTTAGTAATTATTCTGGATTCAAGAAAATATAGCCATGAAAACAAAGACATTCTAAGAAATGTAAAGGGAGAAAATTAAAAGCCATAAAGACATCGGTAATAAATATAAGCATACACATATACACATGTATGCAAATAAATGCATATAAATGTATCTGTGTATTTATATTTATACTTGTATCTACCTATATCCATGTGTTTGTATCTGGATACGTCTGTGTGTGTATGGGAGTGTGTGTGGATAACCATTTGGAATGTCAGGATCTACTAGAGTGAGTCCTGAAATATGCAGACTAAATGGCAGAAAGACTGGATTTACATATACTAAATCTGAGATGCCATTTCTCAGAATATTCCCTAACTCTGACGTACGGTGATGTCAGAGTTGGTATATATAAGTTCAGGGGGTGCAGGAGGGCTGCCCCCCCTTGCAAAAAAAAAAGTTTTAAAGGGAAGAGTGATTTTCAACATTCTCTCTTCTCCTGTGTTTTCAGTATTTTTTTCGACACTTGGCATTTTTAATGCATACATTACAATAGGAAGCTGAGTGTGTGCATGTGTTTCATATGTATGTATATATACACACACACACACACACACACACACACACACACACACACACACACACACACACACACACACTACTTACAATGTATTGCAATCTTTGCAAACAGATGTACAGGATATGGATTTGCCATCTGTGAGAGGCAGAGTGAGATGGTGCAGGTGTGGCATGTGCCAGCATAGTTAGCTGGAGTTTTGTAAATAATTTTGTGTCATTTGATTGTCACTCTGACATGTACAGATGCTTGTGTAAAAATCTATCAGCACCTTACCTTGTGGAAGTAAGCATCTCAACATCTAATCTTGCCTTGTATTAATTAAGTTAGCTAAGGAACAGTTATTCTTTAGACAGTTATGAAACACAATGAGATTAGTTAAGTATTTTTTTCTGCATCTGTGTGAATCTGTCCAACTGTGTTATTTTATTTCACCTGGGATTGAAACACTGGTGTTTATTGTACTTAGATATTTAGTATTATCATGGTTTCTATTTTATTAATTATTATTTCATTGTGGCTGGTCTTTTAGAGAGTAGTTTTAATATCTTGAGAGTACTTGTGTTTATTTTACTGATGCCTTGGCCACTTTGAAAACCCTGGCTACTTTGGTTACACTCTACCATTTATGTTAATGATGGTTTTACTCAGTATAATTGGATACCCTTGTAAGTAAATGAGAGTGGTTGACTGGTGGCAGCATGGTTACCTCATAGTCTGGGCAGAAGGGGTACAGCTAGTAAATATGTACCAGCCTTTCTCAGGAGTGTGTGTGTGTGTGTGTGTGTGTGTGTGTGTGTGTGTGTGTGTGTGTGTGTGTGTGTATATATATGTGGGAAAATCAGGTACCCAAGTGTGGGTGTGTCAGCTACTTGGAATTGCAACACAGTGCTCCAAAGTGAGTCTTGTTTGGGATCTGGAGAGACAGAGAATCCAGTCCCAGGTCTGGAGTGTGTTCCCTGTGTGTCATTGGGGGAAACTGTGCTTGATGCAGAGACATGCATCAGCAAATACTATGTAAATTTATTCCTGTTTTTAATGACCGTCTCTCATCACATAGACATGCAAACATGGCATAAATCATATTTGCATATAGTGCCAATAGTTAATATAAAATTTCAAGTACATCATCATGTGACAAACTGAAATGCTGCCAGCCAAGCTAGCTGGGATTTTGTAAATAATCATATGTCATTTGTGAATATTAATATGATCCATAGGCTTATCTTACAAATGTAAGAGAACTTAATGTTATGTGTATATTAAACTACTGGTGCAGAAGTGTGTGTTGAACTGTATGTTATGTACCGGGCATCAAAACCGCATTGTACTCTACTGGAAAAGAACAGAAATGTATATAAACTATTTTAATAGCAGAAGTTGGAACATACAGAGTTAACTTCAAAACTTCTGGAAAATAAGTGTTTTACGATGTGCTATAATAAAAAAGTTAGTTTCAACAAAGCAAGAAGACGGGATGTCTACAGCTAGAGGTTTTCTATTGTCTGGAAACAGAAATAATTACTAGGTTTCAAATGTAAAAGTTTTAATTGTTTTACGACTTCCAGTTCTAGGCAAACTTCTGAGAGACAAGTATTTTTCACAGAGAAATGTTAAATTCTGTTGGTATCTGTTTAACCTGAGAACTGGAGGCAGGAGAAAAATAGTGATGTCATCCAGCTGACCCAGCAGTAATATGTATTATTAATTTATGAACTATCTCTCAGAGAAAGTCTGGGCATTTTGTATTTGTCTTTGGACCTGAAAACATCTTCAGCACTTCTCCTCTGCATTTGCCTTGCTCTGTAAGTAAGATGTTGGTATATTATTTCTTTTAGAGATAGAAAGGAATATAGTAAACATTAGTTTAAATGTTTTCTGTATTCATTTTACATTTGTTGACCGGGATAGTCCAAAAGGATCATCATCTTCTTTCGGCTGTTCCCGTTAGGGGTCGCCACAGCGGATCACCTGTTTCCATTTCTTCCTGTCCTCTGCATCTTGCTCTGTCACACCAACCACCTGCATGTCCTGTCTTACCACATCCATAAACCTTATCTTAGGCCTTCATCTTTTCTAGTTACCTGGTAGCTTCATCCTTAGCATCTTTTTCCCAATATACTCAGCATTGCTCATCAGCACATGTCCAAACCAACGTAATCTTGCCTCTCTGGCTTTGTCTCCAAACCTTCCAACCTGGGCTGACCCTCTAATATACGTATTCCTAATCCTGTCCAACCTCGTCACACCCAGTGCAAATCTTAACATCTTTAACTCTGCCACATCCAGCTCAAACTCCTGCCTTTTTGTCAATGCCACTGTCTCCAAACTGTATAACATAGCTGGTCTCACTATCCTCTTGTGGACCTTCCCTTTCACTCTTACAGGTACTCATCTGTCACAAATCACTCCTGACACTCTTCTCCACCCACTCCATCCTGCCTGTACTCTCTTCTTCACCTCTCTTCCACACTCACCGTTACTCTGAAATATTGACCCAAAGTATTTAAACTCATCCACCTTCGCCACCTCTACTCCTTGCATCTTCACCATTCTTCTGTCCTCCCTCTCATTCACACACATATACTCTGTCTTAGTCCTGCTGACCTTCATTCCTCTTCTCTCTAGAGCATATCTCCATCTCTCCAGGGTCTCCTCCACCTGTTCCCTACTCTCACTACAGATCACAATGTCATCTGCAAACATCACAGTCCACGGGGACTCCTGTCTGATCTTGTCTGTCAACCTGTCCATCACCATTGCAAATAAGAAAGGGCTCAGAGCTGATCCTTGATGTAACCCCACCTCCACCATAAACGCATCTGTCACTCCCACTGCAGACCTCACTGCTGTCACACTACCCTCATACATATCCTGTACCACTCTTACATACTTCTCTGACACTCCTGACTTCCTCATACAATACCACAACTCCTCTCTTGGTACCCTGTCATATGCTTTCTCTAAGTCTACAAAAACACAATGCAACTCCTTCTGACATTCTCTGTACTTCTCCATCAACACTCTCAGAGCAAACATCGCATCTGTAGTGCTCTTTCCTGGCACGAAACCATACTGCTGATCACTAATCATCACGTCCCTTCTTAACCTAGATTCCACTACTCTTTCCCATAACTTCATGCTGTGACTGATCAATTTAATCCCTCTGTAGTTACTACAGCTCTGCACATCACCCTTATTCTTAAAAATCGGTACCAAAACACTTTTTCTCCATTCCACAGGCATTCTCTCACTTTCTAAGATTTCATTAAACAATCTGGTTAAAAACTCCACTGCCATTTCACCTAAACACCTCCATGCTTCCACAGGTATGTCATCTGGGCCAACAGCCTTTCCATTCTTCATTCTCTTCATAGCTATCCTTACTTCCTCCTTGCTAATCCAGTGTACTTCATGATTCACTATCCCTACATCATCCAACCTTCTCTCCCTCTCATTCTCTTCATTCATCAACCACTCAAAGTACTCTTTCCATCTCTTTAACACATTCTCCTTGCTTGTGAATATGTTTCCCTCATTATCCTTTATCACCTTTACCTGCTGCACATCTTTCCTAGCTCAGTCCATCTGTCTAGCCAATTGGTACAGGTCCTTTTCTCCCTCCTTAATGTCCAACCTTTCATACAACTCTTCATATGCCTTATCCTTAGTCTTTGCCACCTCTCTCTTTGCCATGCACCTCATCTCCTTATACTCCTGTCTACTTTCTTCATCTCTCTGACAATCCCACTTCTTCTTTGCCAACCTCTTTGCCTGTATACTTTCCTGTACTTCCTCATTCCATCACCATGTCTCCTTGTTGTCCTTCCTCTATCCCGATGTGATACCAAGCACCTTTCTAGCCGTCTCCCTTACTAGCTCTGCTGTAGTTACCCAGCTATTTGGTAACTCTTCACTGCCACCCAGTGCCTGTCTTAACTCATCCCTGAACTCCACCTCACAATTACCCTTTTTCAATTTCCACCATTTGATCCTTGGTGCTACCCTCACACTCCTCCTCCTCTTCTTGATCACCAACGTCATCCTACAAACCACCATCCTATGCTGCTTAACTACACTTTCTCCGGTCACCACTTTACAGTCTCCAATCTCCTTCAGACTGGCCCTCCTACATAACATATAATCCACCTGTGTGCATCTTCCTCCACTCTTGTATGTCACCCTATGCTCCTCCCTCTTGTTAAAATACGTATTCACCACAGCCATGTCCATCCTTTTCCCAAAATCCACTACCATCTGACCTTCTGCATTCTTTGTTTAACACCATACCTACCCATCACTTCCTCATTCCCTCTGTTCCCTTCACCAACATGCCCATTGAAATCTGCTCCAATCACCACTCTCTCACCCTTGGGTACAGTCATCACCACTTCATCCAATTCACTCCAAAATTTTTCTTTCTCATCCATTGCACACCTCCCACTTCTTCTTCACCAGCCTCTTCCTCTGTATACTCTCCTGTACTTCCACATTCCACCACCAGGTCTCCTTGTCCTCCTTCCTCTGTCCAGATGTCACAACAAGCACCTTTCTAGCAGTTTCCCTTACTAGCTCTGCAGTCATTGTGCTGAGTTATTAAATATTGTCTTATTGTTTTATTATTTATTATTCAATATATTTAAACCATTTGCAGCTAGTTTGTTTAGAGATATTTAAGCTCTTAGCGTACTTGCATATGTATATGTTGACACTGTACAGGCCACTCTTAAATAGACTTGCAAGTCTTGATCACACTAACCATTTTGATAATAGTAACATTACACAGTAAGATTGGGCACTCTTTGGTAAGGGCCTTTATAGTAGCTGATATGTAGTGGCTGGTGGCAGTGACAACTACCTTATAGTATAGGCAAAATGGGGCATAGCTAACAATCTTGTGCAAGCCTTTCCCAGGAGTGTCTTCATGTTTGTATATAAATCAAATCTCAAAGTGTGTGTGTGTATCAGGTACTTGGGCAGGGACACAAAACACTGGTTGGACAGAGAGGGTGCTGGAGGTTTTGGCTTGACCACTCAGCTGAGATCTTAACCTTATAGCTGTACTTGTGGGGAGTCTTAGTGGGGATGTGGAGAAAGAAGGAGAAACCAGCCCTAGACTGACTTGTGATCTTTGTGTGGTCTTAATGGAAATTGTACTGTACTGTGTGTGTACTTGTCATCCTCCTAATGTGCATGTCCCTCACTTGTGCTAGTGGTGAGGACTGAGGCTCCTTGATTTCTGCACCAGTGCAGGGGCATCACATATTAATTGTTTGGCAGTGGTGGGATAGCCACACCACATATTAATTGGTTGATAGTGGTGAGTTAGCCACATCACATATTAACTGGCTTGTAATGTTGTGGATATTGAATTCCTGTAGCCCGTGTACAGTTGTCACTGAAGATCCATGTAGTCTGAATCAGCCATGCAGTGAACATTCAGAGTTCATATCACAATTGTTTTATTTATTTTTTGTTAGATTAGTTAGTCAGGGAGAGCAGGCAAGCATGTCAGCAGAGGAGTACGGAAAGCTGACGAGTAGCCAGTTGGCTTTGATGTACCAGGCTAAATTTCTGGTTCATGCCAACCCGACTAAAGTGGACATGACTGCAGCTTTAGTCACAGCTGCATCAGAGAATAGCAACCAGGAGGACAATCTGACTGGCCATAGAGATGTACAACTCTCAGAAAATGGACAGCTTAACCTTTCCACAGAGGGCTTAAAAATCCGTCTGGAGTTAAAGAGACTTGAAAGGGAGACAAGGGTTTGGAAATAGAACAGCAGAGAGATTGAGACATCTTGAGGCTGAGGAAAATGGGAAACTGCTATGCCTGGAAGCTGAAGAGAAGAAGAGGCAGACGCAACAGGAAAAGTAGATGCTGACACTTTGCCAGAGTCATGGAGGTATTGGGGAAGGGAGTAACTGAACCCCAGAAGCAACAAAAGTCAGTAAATTTCTTCCACGGTATACAGAGAGGGATAATTTTGATAGTTTCATTCATATGTTTGATAGGGTATGTAAAGACTATAATGTTGCCCAAGGGCTCTGGGTACGGTTCCTGACCCCCTTACTCCATGGTAAAGCTGTAGCTCTTCTTTCCAAACTGTCTGATACTGACTGTTTAAATTATAATGTTGTAAAGAACTGTTTGCTAGAATTTTTTAAGTTAACTCCTGAAGCTTATAGGAAAAGATGTTGTGAGCATAGATGCAAAGCAGATGAAAGCCTGTGTGTGAATATGTTGCTGAACTAAGCACTTATTTGCATAGGTGCGTGAGTGGATGTCAAGTCACCACTTCTGAATGGCTGGCAGGCTGTTTGGTGAGGGAACAAGCCCTTAGCACTTTGCCTGAGGACATGAGAATCTGGTTAGCTGATGGGCAATGCACTAATTTAGATGTATTGGGGAAGAAGAGAGACCTATACCTAGCAAGCAGGATATGACTGCACAGGAAAGGGACACCCAGTGTTGCTCATGGGTCTGAGGGAACCCACTGTGGGAAGCCCAGACTGCCCTAACATAGTCTGCCAGTAGCAGGGGAATCCACTAGTCCAGGTACACATCCAGGATCAAGCGTTAAATGTTTTAAATGCAACCATTGGGGCCATGTAGCATATAGATGTCCATGGAGGCAAGGTGGGGAACAAAAGGTGGGAGAGTCAGTAAGTGGGAATGACAAAATACCAACAGTAGGTTGTCTCGAGACAACAAGGGTACCAAACTACCACAGGAGGCTATATCCTATCTTAGTAAATGGGAAAGAGGCCATAACTAAGAGAGGCACAGCCTCTGACTTAACCAATATGAAGCCTGCAATGGTTACAGAGGAGTACTACTTCCTTGGGCAGTCTACTCCCATCAGAGCTTTAGGAAGGACCCCATTCCAAATACCTGCAGATATCCTGATAGGGAATGATTTTGATAATGCAGTACCATGTGTGCATGCAGTTATATGCAGTCAGGATTGGAGACAAGCATGTGAGTCTGGTAGTCTGAGGGAGACCCAGACAGACTGCACACTTGCAGCCAGGAGTGGTGAGGTGGTTACTTCAGAGAGGGGGCTACCCTGTAACAGTGAGACTTTAGTTGAGCCACAGCTGCTTGTGGGTACTGATGTTCCCTTGGACAAAGTGACTGCAAGGGCAGAGGTGAGTAGTAGTACCCAGGCTGACAGTGTGGCACTGCTGTCAGAGGATGCCAGACTTCCTGTGGAAGGGGAGCCAGGAAGGTTTACAAAGAGAGAGAGTTGAGACAGGCTCAGCTCTCAGACCCTACATTACAAGTCCTGAGAGAGGTAGTTAGTGAGGCACCTAAATCTCAAGAGAAAGGGGAATCTGTCTACTGAGACAAAGGGTTACTGTATAGAGTGTGGACTCCTGAGGGAGGGCTAGAGGGTGAGAGAATACAGCAGTTGGTTGCACCCAGAGCCTGCCATCTGGCACTTCTAGCCATAGCCCATGGTATTCTCTTTGCAGGTCATATGGGCATAAAACATACAAAGAGACTTATTAGGCAGAACTTTTATTGGCCTGGGATTTAAAGAGATGTAACAGGGTACTGCAGGACCTGTGAGCAGTGCAAAAAGGTAGGCAAGGCAGGAGACTAGGTGAAAGCTCCTTTGATGCCTTTGCCTGTGATAGAGGAGCCATTTCAGAGGGTAGCTATGGATATTGTGGGGCTTCTGAGTACCCCAAGTTCCAGAGAGAAAAAGTATATCCTAGTGGTGGTAGATTATGCTACCAGATACCCTGTGGTAGTGGCTCTGTCCTCCATTGAGGCAGAAAAGGTGGTAAATGCTTTGTCAGAAAATTTCAGCAGGTAGGTTTCCCAAAAGAAATACTAACTGACAAAGGTGCCAATTTCATGTCAAATCTGCTGGCTTGACTGTGGAAGTACTGTGGGTTGAAGCACCTAAAGACCACGCCCTACCATCCCCAGACTAATGGTCTTGTTGAGAGGTTAAACTCTACACTCAAGATGATGCTACAGGCATCTGCAGAGGAGTTTAAGAGGGAGTGGGATAAATATTTGCCCCATCTCTTGTTTGCTTACAGACAGGTTCCCCAAGAATACACAGGTTTTTCACCCTTTGTGTTGCTGTATGGGCATAGGATGAGGGGACCTCTAGATTTAATTTGAGATGAGTGGGAGGGTGAGCATAAATCCCACAAGGAATCTGTTGTGGCTTATGTCGTAAACCTCAGGACAAGGCTCAGGGAACTCATGGGCCTGGCCCAGGAGAACCTGGCAGAAACCCAACAGCAGAAAAAGGTCTGGTATGACAGGAATGCTCAAGCTAGAGAGTATGCTTTAAGGCAGCAAGTAATTGTTCTCATTCCTGTCAGACACAACAAGCTGCAGGCAGCTTGGGAGGGACCCTACAAGGTGGTAAGGAAGGGCAGTGATGTTAACTGAATGGCAGAACTGTTAGGCAGGAGGCAGGGGAACAAATTGTACCATGCTAACATGATGAAACTCTACCATGATAGGGAGGCCCTTGTGCTAGGTAATTGGGAATAGGAGGCAGGAGGAGTCTGAAGGGAATCTATGGATACAGGGAGCCAGACAGTAAAATCCCAGATTACTATGGTGGTGCCCAGGGTTGCAGGCATATGATGGGACAGTGCAGCACAGTACTAGGGTCAGCAATGTGAAGGCAGCGGGACTCTCAAGACAGGGAATGGGGTAAGGTATTCCAGATAGGCTCAACCCTCTCAAGCAACATTTCTTAAGGGTCACTTGAAAAACTAGCTTGAGCTCTCGTGGGGGAGGGGGAGTGGAAGTGTGACAAACCAAAATGCTGCCAGCCCAGCTAGCTGGAATTTTGTGAATAATCATATGTCATTTGTGAGTATTAATATGATTCATAGGCTTGTCTTACAAATGTAAGAGAACTATATGTTATGTATATATTAAACTGCTGGTGCAGAACTGTGTGTTGAACTGTATGTTATGTACTGAGCTTTATGAATGTAATCACAGTGTACCCTACTGGAAAAGAACAAAAATGTATATAAACTACATTAACAGCAAAAGTTGGAACATACAGAGTCAACTTGCAAAACATCAGGAAAATAAGTTAAAAAGTGTTTTACGATGTGCTATAAAAAAGTTAGTTTCAGTACAGCATGAAGACAGGAAGGCTACAGCTAGAAGTTTTCCTACTGTCTGGAAACATAAATAATTACTATGTAAAACAAGTCAGCAATAACCAGGTACTTCCACACAAAGAGCAGAAAAAGTAACAAATGGTGCCTCTGTCTGTTTGTTTATACCATAAATAATTACTAGATTTCAAATGTAAAAGTGTTAATTGTTTTACAACTTCCAGTTCTAGGCAAACTTGTGAGAGATTTCTTCACATTTTTATATATTTTTCACAGACATATGTTACATTCTATTGGTATCTGTTTAGACTGGGAACTGGAGGTAGGAGAAAAATAGTGATGTCATCCAGCTGACCCAGCAGTAATGTATATTATTAATTTAAGAACTATCTCACAGAGAAAGTCTGGACATATTGTATTTGTCTTTGGACCTGAAAACATCCATCTTCACCACTTCTCATCTGGATTTGCCTTGCTCTGTAAATAAGATTTAAGTATAGTATTTCTTTTAGAGATAGATAGGAATATAGTAAATATTAGTTTAGATGTTTTCTGTATTCATTTGAGACTGTCCTGCAATGTTGTTTTAAAATATTTCCTGTGATTCTGAATTCTGTAGTCACTGTGCTGAGTTACTGAATATTGCCTTATTATTTTATTATGTATTATTAAATATATTTAAACCTTTTAATTGTGGCTAGTTTGTTTAGAGATATTTAAGCTCTTAGCGTACTTGCATATGTATTTGGTGACACTGTACAGGCCACTCTTAAATAGCCTTGCAAGTCTTGGTCACACTTACCATTTGGATAATAGTAACATTACACACTAAGATTGGGTACCCTTTGGTAAGGGCCTTTATAGTAGCTAATAATTAGTGGTTAGTGGCAGTGATAGCTACCTTATAGTTTGGGCAGCAGGGGGCATAGCTAGTAAACCTGTGCCAGCCTTTCCCTGGAGTGTTTGTATGTTTGTATATAAATCACATCTCAAAGTGTGCGTATGTGTCAGCTACTTGGGCAGGGACACAAAGCACTGGTTGTACAGAGAGGATGCTGGAGGTTTTGGCTTGACCACTTGGCTGAGATCTTAACCCTACAGCTGTGCCAGTGGGGACTCTTATTGGAGATCTGGAGAAAGAGGAAGAAACCAGCCCCAGACTGACTGTGATTTCTGTGTGCTCTTAAGGGAAATTGTACTGTACTGTGTGTGTATACTTATCCTCCCAATGTGCACTCCCTCACCGGTGCTAGTGGTGAGGATTGAGGCTCCTTGATTACAGGCCCAGTGCTGGGGTGTCATACATCATTTTGATTCCGTCACATATATTTTACTCAGGCTCTAAGAAAGCACTTCTGTGATTTGCACTAGCAAATGTTTCCATCATGTATTTTGGTTTAGTCTTCAACATGCTTGAGCCATAATCCTTAAACCAAAAAGACATAATTCTCTGTTACTACTTCACCTTTGGATATATATCTCTGGAATAATCAAGAAAATATGACAATAAATTTCCAATGGGGCACTTTGAAATGTTGCTTTCTCCTGCTGCATTGTAAAATGTATAAATTAACTCTACCAGTTTTCATGACACTGTTTGCTGAAGGGATTTAGCCCAACCGAATTTTGATTCATCGCATGTCACTTGGTAATCAGCTCATGTAAACTGTCAGATTCACAACAAAAGAGCTCCTCATCATGCTGCTGAAGTCCTGGAGCACCAGAAATACTGCAATTATCTTAATCGTTGTGTTGTCCCAGTGGTGCAGTAACAGGGTGTCTGAATATGCTGAAAGCAACCCAAGTTCAGGAATGGTCTCAGAAAGCTGGGGAACCGAAAGAGTCGGAGTGAGGCTTTTTACACTCAGGGGAGGGGAGGGGGCTTAGCAAATCAGAATGTTACCTATAACTTACCATCCTTCATGTACAGTGGAATGGCAGAATAATAAGTAAAGACAGATTTGCATCATTGCAATGTCCATGCATGTCACCACAAAATACAGGAGAAACAGGATGCAAAGCTCCATGGTACACATACCGCTCCAACCATCTGTGAGGGGGGATGGAATCTGCAGTGTGAGGCACCAGGTGCAGAGGTCACAGAGGGCATTTTATGTCAGAGAAAACAGGAAGAAGAGTTTTCAGGGCATAGGACTTCTGACTAAACTATCTAAAAACAAGCAATAATACTTGCCCTATTACTGGATTAATTGGATAAACCTGATGAGAAGATTATTTTAACACAAAGGGAAAGATTTTTATGTAAAAGTTAGAGTTTTGTAATATTTATCAAAGTGCAGCCTGAACAGTGGGAATAAGAATATAACAAGAGCTTCCTGAAGGATGAACTGCTCTACAACTGCATGTCTGAATCAATAGCTCAGATCTACTGAAACCTACAGCACATTATAATCCACTTAGAGGTGACTACAAGTTAATAGAAATATTTATTTTCTCTGAGCTGCTATTACTTCAAAATTGATTACATCAGGTAACGGGGTATATTTGTATGTGTCTCAATGCGTATGCATGCAAGTGTGTGTGTGTGTGTGTGTGTGTGTGTGTGTGTGTGTGTCTGTGTGTATGTGTGCATGTATCTATGTATTTATGGATGTGTGCGTTTGTGTGTGTATGCGCGTATGTGTGCGTATGTTTGTGTATGTTTGTGCCTGTGTGTGTGTGTGTGTGTGTGTGTGTGTGTGTGTGTGTGTGTGTGTGTGTGTGCTTATGTCTGTATGTCTGTGTATCATACCTCTCAACCTGTTAGACTCTGGACAAAGGCACAAATAATGTGGGGAAAGGCCTAAAAATAGGGACACTTTAAATATTACTCTTACAAACATAAAAAGTTGATAGAATAACAGGTTATGCGTTGGCATGAATTTTCTGAAAGATATGAAGTATGAAACTCAAATGGGTGTCTATTTTTTGACTTCAATCCTCAATGATTTGCCAGAAAAACACAATTTTATGAGACACAGACAAAAAATATGAGCAAAAACCTGGGCATTCTACAGAAATCTGTACAATTGAGCAGTATGCTGTGTATGTGTGTGCGTTTGTGTGTGTGTGTGTGTGTGTGTGTGTGTGTGTGTGTGTGTGTGTGTGTGTGTGTGTGTGTGTGTGTGTGTGTGTGTGTGTGTGTGTGCATCTGTTTATGTGTGTGCATGTTTGTGTACTGGAATGGTACAGGCTTAGCTTCTGCATAAAATGATGATTTCATTTTCTACTACCTCCTCTGATTTAGGAAGATTCATGGTTGCAGAACGGTTTCATTCTTACAGCTAAAACCTGCGTATCTGTTGGTGGTGTGCGAGAACTTGCTTAAGTGTTTATGATTGACTGTTTAAACAGATATTAGATGAACATCTCATGTTATCGCTGCTATCACATTTTCACCCTGCGAGTCTCCTACCTTGTGAATTAAACTGCTTGTGAACCAATTGACCCTGCAGCACATTTGGAACCATCGCTGTTACAATACTTAACGTATGTTCACTCAATTTTTATTCTTAACTAATTTCTACTTTCACATTTGTGAAGAGCAGCACACCACTGTGATCCTCGGGAATTCGCACTTCCTTATTAATTACTAATTCTCCTCATGCCTGCCCTTCCCATTCCACCAGAAGTAAAAGACAGTTAACATGTTTGCTGCTTCAATCAGTCCCTTTACTTCAACCCCTTATATCTTAAGTTTTCTAAGACTCCATTATCTACTTGTTCTAAGTTGTTCATAGTAGAAATTGTTCTAACTTTTGTTGTCAATTAATGTTATCTGCTACCCTGCCCTTCACCCCTTCTCTTCTCTACCTTTGCCTACAGTGTCTTTTCAGCCTGAAGCATCTAATAGTTCAAATGCTAACCCAGTTCAGGTTTTCTGCATTACTCATAGTTTTTTGGAAGACTGCAAACAATGTGAAACAGGCCCATTCATTTTTTTTTAGTTATCCCAGGAACCAATTAGCTCTGCCTACCCCCTCCTCTTCCCATGATGCTTTGCGTATTAAAAAACTACCTAGCATCAGGTGCCACCTGTCCAAATAAACTATTCCAGCTAAAACCTGTGCATCTGTTGGTGGTGTGCGAACACCTGCTTAAGTGTTTATAACTCATTGTTTAAACCAACCTTTGATGAACCTCTCAAGTGGGAAAAACTTATTTCATGATTTTATTCATAGTTAGTATACTACAAAACATACGAGTACTGCATTTTTGGAACAGGAATGGTTTGTTTCCTAATCCTCACCCATTTAAGGTTTGATTAATGTGCCTTAAGACATTAAAACAATCATGCTGTAATTCATTATAGTAACTGTTCTAGCATGAAAACAATGTTCTATTCTTATGATGTCTGCCTACACTGTCATATTAGTTTAACAATTGTAAACTCACCAACCTTATTTTCTCTTTCTTTCCTAATGTACCTCAGCTTATTTTATCTGTGATTTTATATACTGGTTTTACATAACCTCTCTTCTTTCCTCCTGTCTGCATAGGTTATAGCTGCTATCACATGTTCTCCCTTACGAGTCTCCTACCTTGTGAATTAAGCTGTTTGTGAACCAACAGACCCTGTGGCACATTCAGAACCAGCATTGTTACAATACTGTATGCTCACTCAATTATTATTCTTAACTAATTTCTACTTACACATTTGTAAAGTGCAGCACACCACTGGGATGCTTGGGTATTCCCACCTCCTTATTTCATACTAATTCTCCTCATGCCTGTCCTTCCCATTCCACTATAAATAAATAACACTTAACATATTTGCTGCTTCAATCAGTCCCTTTACTTCAGCCCTTTAAATCTTAAGCTTTGTAGGACTATATTCCCTACTTCATCTAAATCATTCATAGTGAATGTTGTTCTAACTTTTCTTGTCAGTTAGTGTTATCTGCTATCCTGCCTTTCACCCCTTCTCTTCTCTACTTTTACTTAGTGTCTTTTCAGCCTGAAGCATCTAAGAGCTCAAAAGCTAACCTGGCTCAGGTTTTCTACCTTACTAATCATTTTTGGAAGACTGCAAACAATGCAAAACAAGTCCACCTCACTCCGTTCCTCCTCACTCTGCTCCTCTAACCTTCCCCCATTTCCACCCTCCCCATATCAATTACATTTATTCTCACCTTAGCCCTGCCCAATATCTCACATCATCTAAACACACACATTTTCTATCCACTCCGACTTTAATCTCATCCCTCACCAATAACCCACTCTCACATACAGCAAAACTCAAAAGAGCTGAGGAAATGACTAACATAAATGAACCAAAATAACTAATTAAGAGCTTCTGTTCCCCTAATTAACTATGGAACTTCATCAGAAAACATTAATTTAAAAATAACCCGGCTTTAAAAAGTCTGCCATAAATCAAGTGTGGCTATAAACCAATCAAAACCCAGGAATGAAATAAAATAAAATAAATCAGTAATTTTAAATAACTAAATTCAAGCTATTTAAAATCAAAGCTTACTGGCACTGATAATAAAGAATAAAATGTAAAACAAATTCCTGAAGCCCAAATGGTAAAATTATTACAATCTCTTCATCAAAAGGAAGCATTTTTAAATGAATGTGGTAATTCAGACAGGTGATTTATCAGCAACTAATATGATCCGCCATTCCACTTCCTTATATTCAAGAAAAACATTATAGTTCCTTTTAAAACTTTTAATCTCAATTGAGTTAAGCACAAAAAAAATGTAAACTTATTGAAATTGTTGCACACTAAGCATGCCTAGCTACAGCATTAATGTTATCTTTTTCTTTATAGCCATATTATGCTCATAAATTCATTTAGGTAACTTTCTAATAGTTTTGCCAATGTAAAAACATTCACGTTTCACAACTGGCTAAGTAAACTACTCCTGATGTGTTGGAGTTATATTTTTCTCTGGCTGTAATAACTCTATTAGTGTTTGTCATGAGGGCACTTGAACTATTGCTGATAAATCTGTAAAATTTACAGCTGCCACACTTAAATGTGCCAACTATACCGCTCACACTAGTTCCAGTACAAATCTCTTTCTATAAAATACTTTTAATGTTGGTCAACATCTTGTAGGTGAAACAAGGTTGTTTGCCCAGAATGTCAACTAAATCAGGATTCTCCAAAATAATTTTCCAAATAACCTGGATCACTTCCCTGATAGTTGACAAATTTGTCGAAATTGGCTAAGGAAGTGCTCTGAAATATTGAGCCACTTCTTGCTGCTTAACATTCCTTACATGTTCATCTTTAAAAGTCTCTTTTTGGTCTCCCAAAGAATCAGCTTAGCTTTGTTCTTCTTCAGTCTTATGACTTTGTCGGTGATAGAATCAATCAAAGCAGCATTGTAACTTCTAGAAATAAACATGTATTTTAAGTCACCAGTTTCAATGAAAAATTGATTGTCTGAACTGGTTAACCTGCTAAGTCATATAAATTGACCCTTGATGATGCCTTTTTTCATATGTTGCAGGTGCAAACTGGCTCGATGCAGGCAGATAATTGTTAACAAAGGTGTCCTTCCTGTAAATGCAACTTTGAAGGAGACCACTGTCATTAAAAGTCAAGGTCATAGCCAAGTAATTAATCATTTTCCCAATACCACTAATAATAAAGTTTAGGAAGCTGGTGCTTTTATTGAGAAAATCAAGACATTCTTCAGCTCTTTTGAGTTTTGCTAGTTCTTCGGCTCTTTTGAGTTTTGAAGTTTAATATTTACAATGTTAAACTTTTTGTGGCACTTTCACATACTACCCACTAATTAGGCAATTAATCCCTACTTAACCAGCCTTATCTTCAGCAAAATGCATTTTTCTCTTAAACACTTTCTAACTAAATACCAACAACCAAGGTTCCCTATTACTAACACCCTCCTCTCCTAATACGTCACTTATCTCTAATACTATACTCCGCACCCTGTCTCTACTCTTATTCCTCCTACTAAACTTAACATCACTCCAAATAACTTACCCTCCCTACAAACCTACTTGTATAATATCTACACAAATGCAGTGTCTTACCAACTACAAAGATATATGCCCTAGCCTATATGCTACAGACATACTTTTATACTCCAGTTTAAAAATTCTTCCTCTACACAAGACCAAAACAAACCTTGCTCTAAATTATCAATACAAAACAAAAAGGAAATATCAGCTCATTTCTCTCTCACATACTTATACTAAATTACTCCAATGTGGAGACATACATCCCAACCAGGACCCATCTCCTCCTCTCTTGACCCCCATAACATCCATAAATCACTTAATCTGACCATGCTTAACCTTCAAAGTATCAGAAACAAAATCCTTGACTTACATGCCTGGATAGCCCACAACAAACCTGATATTATAGCTGCTACTGAAACATGGTTAAAACTCTACATAAAAGATGTCCAATTTCTACCCCCAGCCTACACTTGCTTAAGATCAGATAGACCCCACAAAAAAGGTGGAAGTGTCAGACTCCTATACCCAAACTCCTTCACTATTGTCCCATACTCTAAATCTATCCCACACTTCTCCACAGCCAGACTATTAATATCCTTCCTAAAAATGAATAATTGCAAAAGCCTTTGCTTCATAATCCTATACATTCCTCCAGGAAATAACATTCCCTTACTAGATGAAATCCCTGCCTGGACAATAAATAATATAAAAATGAAACAATCTACCTGGGATATATAAATATTAACTGGCTAGACATCCCCCATCACCACCCTTCTCCAATATCAACCTATATAACTTTGCTCAACTAATAACCAACATAACTAGACAGAATAAAAACAATGACAGTGGCTATCTCTTTGACTGGATCATGGTCTGCGACCCAAATAAAATCTCCTACACTGGTACATTACCTAGTATTACCTGTCATTATACTACAGCAAACTACCCCAACACCATGCAAACAACTGTATAAGCAAACTAGGGACTTATCTCACTTCTGCCCAACCACCTTTAATGACACTTTACAAAGCATTAACTGGGATGTACGTAAAGTCCTTCCCCTTGAAGATGCGGTTGAGTTCTTTAACTCAACATTTCTCAGGATCCTAAACCATCTAGCTCCACTCCAACAAAACAGAGTAAAAAACAATCATACCAGCTGGCTTAATAGAACCATGAAGCAGCACATGACTGCTAGGGATAAAGCATGGAAATTATGGAAAAAAAAATTCCCTGTGACCTCATTGAATATAAACAACTCTGAAATCAAGTAAACCTTCTAGTCATTAAAAATAAAAAGAACACTGCGTTAGTCTACAAGGCCACCATAAGCAAAATCTCTATCAGTTCTTTACTTATCCCTGGCTCAGATAAGAATCCTTGTCCAAATCCAGATAAAACACCCACTGAAATTGCCTCACTCTTCAAATCAAACTTCATCAATACCATGGATAATCTCACAGCCACCTTTCCTCAAACCAACACTGATCCTTCAAATCCATCCATACATGACACATTTACACTCCCTCTACCCAACTTTTCTCTTTCACTAATACCTACCTCCACTAAAAAATTGCTCCTTAAACTCAAACCACACACCAGCACCCCTGACAACCTTCCTCCATAATTCCTACAAGTATCAGCTAACTCCATTGCTTACCCCATTAGCATACTTCTAAATAGATCTATTCAGGAGTCCCATGTTCTAACAATTTGGGAAAAAGCATTTATCCTCCTCTTCACAAAGGTGGAAACAACTCAGACATTTCCAACTTTCAACCTACTGCTATCCTCTCACCCATCTCTAAGATAATGGAAAAATGCATTCATACTCAACTTCTTAATTATCTGCTTCACAAGCAAATCCTTTTCCCACTCAGCATGGCTTTAGGCCAGGTCACAGGACCACCACAGCTCTTATATCCTACTTGGACACAGTTAAGCATGCCAGAGACGCTGGAAAAACTGTTTCTTCACTCTTTCTTTACCTTTTTAAGGCCTTTGATATGGTCTTCCACCCTCTACTTCTCACTAAACTCTCTAACTTAGACATTTCACCCCAACCCTAAACTGGTTTTCAAACTACCTCACAAATAGGCAACACTCAACTAAATGGCAAAATTATTTTTCTCCTTTCCTCAACACAACCACAGATGTTCCTCCAAGGATGTATATTAGGGCCTTTACTGTTTAGCATATTTATTAACATCTTCCACAACACTCTTATTCATGGTACTGTCATGCAATATGCAGATGACTCAACCATCATCTGCACTGTCAATTATACAACAGAACTATAGCAACTTACCCAATGTCCCATTACATCTACAGAAATATGGATGACAAATAATCATCTGTCCCTAAACCCCAACAAAACTAAACTTGTACTATTTACTCCTAAAAAAACACTTCCCTCAACAAGGATGAATTTACTATTCATTCTCAAAATAACACTATCATTGAGATTGTAACCTATACAAAACTACTAGGCATCATCATAGATGAAAACCTAACATCTGCTCTGCATATTCACAGCAATATCAAAAAACACATCAAAAACTAGGCATGCTCTATAGAAACAAACACTTCCTCAATTGCTCCACATAACTATCCCCAGCCTCTTCTTTTCTGCTACCTTGTCTTCTATATGGTGCACCTCTCCACACAATATCCAGTCCTCTCTGAAATCCAAACTTGATATGTGCTACAATAAAATTGCTAAATTCGCAACCAATGCAAAATATTCATCCCACAACTTTCCCTCGCTACACCTACTAAACTGGTTAGATCTCCCACATCATCTCATATACTTACAATTAAGCATGGCACACAAATGTATATACAAACAGGAAAATTGCCCTGCCCTTACTTCTCTACTTACTACATGCCATTCAAATAGACCTCTCTGATCAGAAAACCTCCTGCTCGTGAACATAGTGAAACCAAACCTTTCACCTGGACAGATTCTCTACTCCTTTACTATTGCAAAACTATGGAACACCCTCCCACCCTCAATCAGGACTATCAGCAATGCTGCTCTCTTTAAGAAAACCCATAGACTACACCTTTCCTCTCTTTGACAGTGCACTTGTGCCACAACTCTACCTACCAAATCCTGACTCCCTCTTCTAATACCTATTTGTTTTTTATTACCTTATTTTTACTACTCTGTTACAGCTTCTCTGTCTCAAATTACCCAGTTAATAGGCTGTCATTTTCTAACATATATTTAAGCAGAGGATATCACAACTATTTATTATTCATACTAGGTTGCCTCACAGTAAGATGCTGACCGGTTCAACTCTCAGCTAGAGCGTCTTCTGTGTGGAGACATGCGTGAATGGGCATACCTTCATTGAAGGTTGTGTGTTAGGGCTGGCAACTCAGCACATAAAAATCAACTGCCAATCATTAGCGGACCGACTTCCACTGTGGCGACCCCTAACCGGGAAAAGCCGAAAGACACAACATACTAGGTTGCTTAAACCTATGCTACTAACCTGGGTTACTTAATTATCCATACTTGTTATATCCTAACTTGTGTTATTCCTATTATATAGACTACATTAACTTCAATATTGTATTCTAAAATTGTATGCTAATGTTCACCTTGTTCATTCAACTGCTACTCATGTACTCAGGTACTGAACTGTTACTCCTACAATGTATGCAACTGACCATGTTGATTTATTGTTCATGATTTTACTGTGGAGCTTTTATCCCCGGGCCTCTACTGAAAATGTGCTCATTTTGGCCCAGTGGATCATCCCGGTAAACAAATGCAAATGAATAAATAAATACATACATACATACATAAATAAATGTACTTTGGGGCTTGCAGATCATGCATTTAGCTCATAACCTTACTTTACTCCATGCCCAGATTTAGTTACAACCCTTTCAAAATAAACTAACTTACTTTTAAATCTTCTTCTTTCAAGTAAAAAACTGTCATTTTCCAGGCTGTCTGAATTCCACTTTTCTAAGGTTGTTATTATAAGTGAGTTAAACGATATGTGAACATATTTGCTATAAAAATCCACAGCAGCCAAGGAAGAAGTAAAAGTCCACAGTGGTAGAATATACCATAAATGATGAAAAGAAAACCTACTGGACCAACCATGACAAATTATAACTTTTATTTAAAACACAGGTAAGCGCTTTCGAGCATGTTCTTCATCAGATCTAAAAATCATTTAAAATCAGCCATATTTAAACAGATAACAACAAATCAGGATCTATAGCAGAACCTACGCTTCTTCAATAGGGGTTTTAAAGGCATACAACCATTTAACCCAGGTGTATGGTTAGCTTGTAATTCAGCTATCCATTTTAGCTCAACTAATTCAGTGCTATGTATAATGTCCCCTCCTCTCATGCTCTCTTGTTGAATGTATAACACCATAAACTGAAATGTATGTTCTTTGTTTATTTCTATATGTTGATATAAAGCATTACTTCTCAAGCATAATCTAATGTCACTCATATGTTGCAGTATATGTTGTTTTAACATTATATTAGTTTTTCCAATATAGAATACTTGGCATGATGTGCACTCAGCTAAGTACACCACATTTTTAGTTCTGCAGTCTGTCTGTAATCTGGGTATATACCTCCGACCTGACACAGGGTGCACAAAAAATGTATTTTCTTTAACATATTGACATGCCTTGCATTTTCTACATCTGAAGGTTCCCAACTTCTTCCTGTGTGGATTAGACTTGGTAGGAAGTATGTTTTTACATAAAATTTTGTTTCAGATTCTGGCTGTTAGTATAAGCAAATCTGGGGTGGGGACCTACTAATGCTTTCAGTTTGTCATCAGTATGTAAAATCTTCCAATTCTTTTTTATCACTTGGAAAATAGCATCAGTGTCACTGTTATAATGTAAATTTATTCTTACCAATGGGTTATTCAATTTCTGTTCATTGGTAATAATCCCGCTGTCAGAATTACCTACATTGCATTCAAAGCAAGGCATGCCTTTATTCCTTCTCCAACTTTTCGTCCTAGCTATTGTTCTCTTAATTCTTTGTGCTGGATAACCACGACTGGCAAACATATGCTGCATATAGTTTAACTCACTTTCATATATATTAGCTTCAGTACACAATCTATCGATTATTAAACCCCGCCCACTCATTATATTGTCAATAATTCATGCGTTGGCACAGTGGGAGGCTACCCATCTTTTATCTAGAACTTGCCCTTGGAAGGCAAGATTAAAACTGGACCACCGATTTGTGGATAACATATTTATTTTGTGGAGTGGTACTACTGAAGAATTATTGCCATTTGTTAGTTATTTGGAAAACACAACAGATTTTTTTATGTTTTACTGTTAGTTATTCTATTGAATCAATAGTTTTTTAAGATGTGAAAATTTACAAAGATTTGACTGGCAAAATACAAACTAGAGTGTATAGGAAAAGTTGCTGGAGAAACAATATGTTAATATATGACAGCATGCACCCACGGCACATTTTTGACAATATAATGAGTGGGCAGGGTTTAAGAATCTCTAGATTGTGCAATGGAGCTAGTATATACGAAAGTGAGTTAAACAATATGCAGTATATGTTTGCCAGTCGTGTTTATCCAGCGCAAGAAATTAAGAGAACAATAGGGGAGGGGACATTATACATAGCACTGAATTAGTTGAGCTAAAATGGATAGCTGAATTACAAGCTTAAAACCCCTATTGAAGGGGTGTAGGTTCTGCTATTGATCCTGATTGGTTGTTATTTGTTTAAATATGGCTTATTTTAAATGTTTTTTAGATCTGATGAAGAGCTAATGCTCAAAAGCGTTTATCTGTGTTTAAAATAAATGTTATAACTGGTCGTGGTGGCTCCAGTGGGTTTTCTTTTCATCATGAACATATTTGCTGGTAATTCTAATCTTGCTGCCTTTTCTTAACTCTTAGGATATTAATCATTGATTTATAACACTAATTTGCCCAGGTGAATACAGCTGTAATCTGCTTTCTCGGTGCTTTGTCAAAGTCTGCTTTCCTGACATTTGAATTACTATCACTTTGCTTTTGTAGTCAGTGTCTCAGTATCTTGCATACTTTTTACATGAATATGCTATCATGGATTCTCTGATATCATGCAAGTCTGAAGAAAAAAAGAAAGAAAGAAGTAAACTTTGTTTTCCCTTAGTCTCCATTTTTTCTGAGCTTATCTGGAATTGGTGGTTGTCTATTTACAGAGTGGGAGTGCAGCTGGAAAACACATTTAGAATACATGGAATAAAGATCCTGAAAAATGCTTTTTCTTGGATTATGTGATGTGTTTCTGCAATTTATACAGTCACATTATCATTTAGAGTGGGGCCTTTCCCCAGACGTTTTCTAGTGTGATTTCATTAGTTTCTGAATAAGAGTGCTCCAGTTTCCTCCCACATTTCACAGACATGCAGTAGAAATATTGTTCACTCTAAAATGGCCATAGGTGTGAATGTGCATGCATGTGTGTGGTGTGAAAGCACAATTGCAAGAGAGCTAGTCATCTGGCAGTGTGAACATTGGCTGTTGATCAAAGACACAGTTGAAGTGACACCCCACTCCCATATGCAAAAGTGGGAAAATGGGTTGGGGATGAATACAACCAATATTATAATCATCATTGATCCATGGATAGCATATAATTTCCCCACAAACAGAATGGTTTTCTCACTAGCATGATGTCCATGGTACAAAAAACACAGAGAATAGATACATCTGGCATCCCTCTTGACTGAACAATGATACTTAGTGTTACACTTGGCTACTTTAAGATAATATTTTCTTATTTAAATGACTGTACTTCCTGCATTTGTTTCCCTCTGCTGAAATGATTACATGGAGATATGTGTGTCATATACAAGTACTACACATGACTGTGTATCATACTATTGTGCCCAATTAATGCATGTGAAGTTTGTTTGCAAGCAATGGATGACAGCTGTGTCCAGACTCACTGTTGTAAGCTTTAATTAACATTTTACTGTAACTGCCTGGGAATGGTACTAGATATTATTAAAGTCAGGTGAAATAAAGTTGCTTCATTTGTTATGAGACTGGGCCTTGTGTTGTATTGGTGGCAAGTTCAAATGTATTTCCTTCCTAAGTTAAACAGATTTTTTTGTAGTAGAAGCTCTTAACTGACCCCATTTAACCTATCAAAAGTCACATATGCATTGCTATTTTCAGAGGAAATGCATCTCTGTCGTATTACTCTGCAAGTCATCGTCTTCATCCCATCTACACTCTAATTTTATTTTCTTTTGATTTTTTTTTCTGTTGTACTGTACTTTGTCCTTTCTTTTATGATCTCCTCAATAATGCACCATTTTCTACGGAGTTTCTCTGCAATGTACTATACAATGCCTGTATTAGTTCTGGACATTTAGAATGTATTTCCTCCTGAAATGTCTCTTTCTTTTTCCAGTTTCCTTTCCTCATTTATTGTTAAAGCAAATGTATTATCATATCTAATTCAAAAGTCTTTTTTTTTCAAATCTTTTCAAACTTTTTTCATTTAGTCAAAGTTTTAGATATCCTGTTTCCTATTACTAGCACATAGCATTTGTCTACCTTTGATTAAAAATCAGTTTTTACAGTTTCATAATTATCAAGAATATTCTGCAATAATTCTGTATCCTTTTACCTTCTTATGATGACTCCATTGTATACCAGTTACATATTTTATGCACCTTATTCTGTTTCACATATTAAGAGTGTATCACTTCATCATACAATATATACAGTATATATTCACACTGTGGATAAATAAATAGGAAACTCCTATATTGCATTTTTACTGTACCCTAAAACTCACATAACCTTCTCATTTAAATGCCCTGCTGGTGAAATTAGGTGATATATGACTGAGGATATACTGCTTGTCAATCCACAAATTAAAGCAAATACTTAACACTATTATTTTTTTTCCACAATCGTATTAACTATGCATTGGTTTTATGAGTATTTTATAGAACTGATCCAAACTCGTCAGGCCTGATAAGTTAAAGTGTGTGCGTGTGTGTGTGTGTGTGTGTGTGTGTGTGTGTGTGTGTGTGTGTGTGTGTGTGTGTGTCCAGAACTGCCAGTATTGATATGATGAATGTCTAGGAATATGTATTTCTTTTTGGAAGAATATTTAAACTTGATGTAAAAAAACAAAGTAAAGTCTTATGTAGCACTCAAGTCATAGTTCCCTGCAAGCCTTAGAAAAGCTGCACTGGAAGAATGCTGATTTTTTTCTCCTAATTATCATCTGTATCAGTCTACTCTCTTCCATCTGTCCATCACACCCTCTCCATGTAAACCCTACAATCACCCCTTGCCCTTTGTGATAATAAACTGTACAAAATGTAATGCAGCCATATGCTGTAGGGCAAAAGTCTGTTCAGCTGTTCTCAACAACCCATTCATGTTCTAACAACTCTTGTCAGGTGATGTTCTAGGCCATAATCATGGCACTCATACTGCCATGCTTAATCCTAAGACAGTGCCCAGGTCGACATGTCTCTGCTAAAACATCTTTATGTGAATAATAGGAATACTATCAAAAAGGTAGAACTTCATTGGCCTCGCAAACCTCTATAATGCTGCCACCTTGGCTGCTGTGAAGATCTGCCTTTAGTCATAGGTTCATAGGTTCATACTAGGCTATCTGCCCTGGGGCAATTATAAGCCTAGCCCGATTCTGTATGGCTTACACCACCCCTTGATTTGAGTATACTGTGCCCTTTTTAAGGTTTAGTTTACTGTGCCTCTGTCTAATAGTGACACGGGAGTAAACCCTGAGACAAACCTATGATCCCCCATCCACCTATCGAGATTCTTCTTGAAGAGATTCAGTGAGGTGCTCTGCCTCACATGAACTGGAATTCTATTCCAGAGCGAAGGGAGCCTCTGGGTTATGAACCTGTCCCTCCAGCAAGTTCTATTTATTTCTGTGCTGAGGTTCAAGTCCCTCCAGCGTGTGGCTCTAAGGGATTTAGATTTACTGAGGTGGAGCATGTCCATTAATTCTGGATTTGACATAGCTTTGTATGTCAGGCATAGATCGCCTCGAAGTAGGCGGTATGCAACTGAATAGAGCTGGAGTTTTTTTAACCGAGCAGCATATGGCATCTGTTTGAGACCCTTGATCCTCTTGGTGAGATACTTTTGGGGTCTTTCTAATTGCTGGAGGTGTTGGGTAAGGTACATCCCAAAAGGGGCATTGTATTCCATGATGGGCCTGATGAGGGATGAATAAAGGGGTACGATTACCTCTCTTGATCTAGATGTGAAACCCTTCATGATGAGGTAGGCTATGTAGAAGGTCTTTCTAACCACTTTGGCAATGTGGTTTTCAAAGGAGAGATTGCTATCAACTTGGGTCCCCAGGTCCCTAACAACTATCTCTGTACTTAATGGGTTTCTGCCTATGTGGTAATTTGTGGGCACATTGTTTTTGCCAAAGGGTATGACTATACATTTTTTGGCATTTAGCTTTAAACCATGGTGCTGGCACCAGTTATCTGTCTCTGTGAGACCTTTTTGAAGGATGTTTGTGTCAGCTGGAGAGTCGATTATGGCACCCAGTTTGCAGTTGTCTGCGAACTTGGTGAGCCATAGTCCTCCCACGTTTGCCTGTACCTCAGAAAAGTATATACTGAACAAGAGTGGTCCCAGGACAGAACCCTGTGGGATGCCACTTGTGACCGGTTTCGAGTCTGACATGGCTCCAGCAACTCTCACTCTGTGGGTTCTGTCTTTGAGCCAGTTTGCGACCCATCTTGTGACATAGGGGTTTATATTTAAGCTGGCTAGCTTATCTATGATGCCCGAGTGGGGTATTGTGTCAAATGCCTTTGCAAGGTCCAGATAGGCTGTGTGGACTACCTTCCCTTCATCTATGGCTTTGGTGACTGTTTCAAAGAAGTCAACCAGGTTCAAAAGGCAGGATCTGCCCTTGACAAAGCCAAACTGGGTAGGATCTAGTGTCTGTAGGTCCCCAATGTCTTTGTTTATGAGCTCCATGATAATCCTCTCCATAGCCTTGCAGACTAAGCTAGTCAGGCTTATGGGGCGATAGTTTCCAGGGTCCGTAGAGGCTCCACCTTTGTGGAGTGGGACCACTATTGCTGTACTCCATTCTGTGGGCACATATCCTGTAGTGAGGCTGAGATTGTATAGCTGTTTTATTTGAGGGATTAGTTCCTCTTGGAGTTCATGTAGGACGCAACCTGGGACACCATCTGGTCATATATTGCTCTGAAAAGTAGTGACATTACAGAGCATTCACTAAGGTTAGTTAGCACTTCAAAAATATGGTCCAAGGAGATTATTGTTAATGCATGTCGCATTTACTAACTCTTTGATGTGCAGTGATCACAGAGTTATAAAACCTAAAACTACTGCTAGATAATTCCAGCCGACCGAATTCTGAACCAGTGGACAAAAGACTAATAGCAGTCTATAAGGCAGCAAAACAGTCACTATGTAAAACTAATTGGAATGATACATTCAGCGGAAAGACAACAGAAGGAATGTGGAAAGTTTTGAAATGGAACTTACTTGAATGCAAACAATTGAACAAATGTTTGACATTAGGATCTAGGCATACAAGGTCAGAAGGATATATTTCTATAAAACAAGACATTTAAGATGAGAGATAAAACTATAAGAAATGGAAATGAGGTTGAACTATAACTTTGAAAACAGAAATAAACAAAATGGACAGACAAGTTAAACAGTGTGAGGCAAGATCAGGAAAAATGTATTGAACAATTATTTAAATATATTGAGTATAATAGGAACCATTATGTAGATATAAAATATATGATAGGAGAAAATGATAAAATGAGTGTAGATTCTAAAATTTATTCTCAAACATCACAAATATTTACAGAATCCTACGTGAAAAAGTTTGGCTTGTCCACAAAGATAATTTGTGCTAGCAACATCCAGGTACCTTCAGAAACTGAAATTAAGTTGGATGCAATTTAAAAAGTACTAAACAATCTGGAGGTGCCTCGTTGGTACGGTGGTAGCGTTGTTACCTCACAGCAAGAGGTTCTCCCGTTCCATTCTCTGCTGGGCTTGGGAGTGCCTTCTGTGTGGAGTCTGCATGTCCTCCCCATGGTTGGGTAGCGTTCGAAAGACATGCGTGCGTAAATGGGCGTGCCTTCGTTAAAGGTTGAGTGTTGAGCTGGCACCTCGGCATTTTGTAAAAATCTACTGCCAATCATTAGCAGACCGGAGTTCCGCTGTGGCGACCCCTTACTGGGAAAAGCCGAAAGACAGACAACTAAACAATCTGGACCTGAACAATGCACAGGGAAAATACAGAATTAATACAAAGATCTGAGAACTCTTGAGCATAAAATTACATTAGCACTGCATGTGTGAGTTACAAGGTCTTTAAAGTGTGGCGAGATTCCTCAAGCTACGAGATGTGCACTTATTAAACACATATTTAGGGGTAAAGAGGGAAGAGGTCAGATCTGGAATCATATACTGTAGATGGATACACTTTCTCGTTGTGCAAAAACAATGCACAAGCTTATTTTCAATACATTTTTCTCAGAAATGGAAAAGTTAGGACTTGAAACAAAATGTCAGCATGCATATGCTGTGAAAAAGATCTAGAACTACCTGAAAGCTAATATTCTATAACAATATTACTAATAATATATTAACAGCTATAAACAACAAAAAAAAACTGTGATGTAATTTATACAGACATATCATCAGTCTTTGAAAGGGTCATATGCAAAACACTGATCAATAAATTAGAATGGTGAGATATTACTGTAATCTTAATAATATGGAGAGATGCTTCTCTTATAACTAGGAAGTGACAAATATCATACAGCAGATGACAGGTAAAATCCTAGGTTGCAGTCAGGGTGTCCCACAGGGCTCTGCCCTAGGCCCATACCTGTTTAGATGCATCTTTCAGATCCATACTTTTCATCTAAGGTGTTCTGTAGTCATTATTCAAATGACTTTAAACTGGGTAAACTGATTGCATGTTATACAGATAGGGCATGTCTGTAAAACAATGTGTCTAAACTGACCACTTGAGCAGAGAAGAATAATGCTGATGAATACAATAACAATCTAAAATTTGGGAGACATAGAATAAAGTGTAAAGATAAAATACAACACACAGTGATTAAAATTGTGGGTTCATTAAAGGATCTCAGTAAATCCAGCTTTCAATTTTTTCCCTGATCATATCAACAAATTGGTTAATGATAGTTATAAAGGCACAGGTTGTATAAAACGATTTAAAAAAATCTAGGAAATCAGAATGATAAAAATCATCATTTGTAAATTATATTGGCCCCAAACTAGAGTATGAATACGAAAACTAGTTTGAGATATAAGTAAAATGAAAAGGGTACAGTGGGGATATACCAAGAGTATCCATGCATGTGAAAATTTAAGTTGTTATGGAAGATTAAAATATCCAAATTTGTACAGTGTCTCATGCAGATATTTAAGAGAAGATGTTATTCAGGTACATATGGCATTTGGAGAAACTCCCTCTGGGAATGTTTGGGCTTGTCAAAGAGTAGGAGTGAATCATTAGACAACCTGTAAAAGAGATTATCTAGGAATGAGAGATTAACTCATTTGCTCTCTTAGAGATCTTAGAATGATGCTTGGAACAGATTAACAAGTTATATTAAAGCAAGCACTAGTCTAAAATATTTTTAAGAATGAATTGGTCACATTTTTATGGGGATTACTGTTTTGACATAGTAGCGGGCTTGCTTTGAATCTTGAGTAGATGCCTGGCTATTTTAAGACTCTGATTGCACTGCATTTTAGTTGATCTGTTTTTCTCTGTTTGTTGCAGTTTTACCACTTCTTTTTTTGCAGCAAACTGCAGCTTAGCTAAAATAGATGATAACTGTGCATGTCTTTGTCACCTGGTTATTTGTGTAGTGCTTTTCATTTGACTTGCAATTTTTTCTTTTTTTGTTCAACTTATTGTTTCATTAAATTACAGTTTTCAGTTGGTTTTCTAGATTGAGTATAAACTTGCTCAGAGCAGTAGTGGTTACTCTCTGACAAGGAGTAATTTGCTGCTGTTACTCAGGGGTATTCATTATTGGCTGGCAATCTAACTACTTTCTTATTAGTTCTTTCACTTTTCCACTCACCTTAACAGTAGGTAATGGTGCTTTCTGCAGTGCGGCACGACACTGTACTCAAACAGACACATGCACTTTCACTTTTTAATTCTTCTTACTAATGTCCTCTTCACAGATATAGCTGTACAAGCCACAGGGTTAAGCTGTGGCACATCTTTGTGTGTCAAAGGCAACTCATAATCAGTTTATACTATTTATTTTCTACATATCTAATGTGGTGCTCAAACCAAAATGCTTTAACCATTTTTATTAGTATACCCTTAATCAATAACTAACCTATGAGCCGAAACTCTCTCTCTCTCTCAACAATTGCAAGAAGAGCCTCTACGCTTTCACTAAGAGTCATGTTATCTGTGTGGAGACTTACGATTGCTCTTTTAGATGGAGAGCACTCCAATAAATAAACTTCAAACCCCTTAAGCACTATCCCCACCCTTAGCCATATTAGTAAGCATCTGAAACCATCACTTGCAGTTTCCAACCAGCTCTGTAGCCAACTTTGCTGAAACTGGCATTCTAAGGCAATGCAGCAATTTCCTCATGTTTACTGATGACCACTTAATACTTAAACTGTCATAGTATGTGAGAGAGATGTTGTTATACAATGATATTGAGGGCAAAGCTCTCACATGAAACCACAATAAAAAAGAAGGAGGTTGTTACTGCCACACAGCAGCACACTAAACTAATCACACACAGCATACCCCAAATAGATAGACCTACATATGCCAGGGCTTCTAAAAGTAAGCTACATAAACTACAAACAGCTTCTAAATATAACCTAAAGAGCAAATGTAACCTAAGGAACAAGTACCACCAGCAACCTAAACAATCTCACAAATCAACAACCCAGAAAGCATCCACCATGAAACATACCTCTAAGTGTCATGCTGATTTAATTCAAAAACCCATAAATCAAACCTCTATAGTCCTAGTCACAGGTGACTCTGCAGTGAAACAGACAGATTCACAACTCACTAGGCTGTGCAAGGACAGAGTCACTGTTAGTTGCGTATCTGATGCCAGGATTCATCACATGACGCAATCACTCAAATCCCTACACCACAAGTATTCATCACATCACAC
This sequence comes from Protopterus annectens, assembly GCF_019279795.1. Taxonomy (NCBI): domain Eukaryota; kingdom Metazoa; phylum Chordata; order Ceratodontiformes; family Protopteridae; genus Protopterus; species Protopterus annectens. Next base: position 374,498,359 of record NC_056729.1, on the reverse strand, counting down.
AATCACGCAAATAACCCAGCCACTGGGGATGCACAAGCCAGTGCATTTCTTTGTGCCATTCCCAAGCTTAGATAAATGGGGAGGGTTGCATCAGGAAGGGCATCTGGTGTAAAATTTTGCCAAATCATACATGCAGACAACATTACAGAAATACATACCGGATCGGTCGAGGCCCGGGTTAACAATGACTGCCACCGGTATTGTTGGCCAACAGGGTGCTGGCGGAAATTGGGCTACTGTTGGCCAAAGGAGGAGAAGAGGGAGAAGGCATGCCCAAAGGCAGGTAAAGGCTAGGACAGTGATAGCGAGGGTCAGAACTTTGAATGTTGGCAGTATGACTGGTATAGGGAGAGAGCTAGCTGATATGATGGACCGAAGGAAGGTTGGTATATTGTGTGTGCAAGAGACCAGATGGAAGGGGAGCAAGGCTAGGTGTATTGGAGGCGGGTTCAAATTGTTTTATCATGGTGTGGATGGGAGGAGAAATGGCATAGGCATTATCCTCAAGGAACAGTATGCTAAGAGTGTTTTGGAGGTGAAAAGAGTGTCGGATAGAGTGATGTTTATGAAGCTGCAAATTGATGGTGTAATGATGAATGTTGTTAGTGCATATGCTCCACAAGGTGGGTGTGCGATGGATGAGAAAGAAAAATTTTGGAGTGAGCCGGATGAAGTGGTGATGACTGTACCCAAGGGTGAGAGACTGGTGATTGGAGCAGATTTCAATGGGCATGTTGGTGAAGGGAACAGAGGGGATGAGGAAGTGATGGATAGGTATGGTGTTAAGCAAAGGAATGCAGAAGGTCAGATGGTAGTGGATTTTGTCAAAAGGATGGACGTGGCTGTCTTGAATACGTATTTTAAAATGAGGGAGGGGCATAGGGTGGCATACAAGAGTGGAGGAAGATGCACACAGGTGGATTATATCTTGTGTAGAAGGGCCAGTCTGAAGGGATTGGAGACTGTAAAGTGGTGGCAGGGGAAAGTGTAGTTAGGAAGCATAGGATGGTGGTTTGTAGGATGACATTGGTGATCAAGAAGAGGAGGATGAGTGTGAGGGCAGCACCAAGGATCAAATGATGGAAATTGAAAAAGGGTAATTGTGAGGTGATGTTCAGGGTGGAGTTAAGACAGGCACTGGGTGGCAGTGAAGAGTTACGGAATAGCTGGGTAACTACAGCACAGCTAGTAAGAGGGATGGCTAGAAAGGTGCTTGGTGTGACATCTGGAAAGAGGAAGGAGGACAAGGAGACCTGGTGGTGGAATGAAGAAGTACAGGAAAGTATACAGAGAAAGAGGTTGGCGAAGAAGAAGTGGGATTGTCAAAGAGATGAAGAAAGTAGACAAGAGTATAAGGAGATGAGGTGCATGGCAAAGAGAGAGGTGGCGAAGGATAAGGCATATGAAGAGTTGTATAAAAGGTTGGACACTAAGGAGGGAGAAAAGGACCTGTACCGATTGGCTAGACAGAGGGACTGAGCTAGTAAAGATGTGCAGCAGGTAAGGGTGATAAAGGATAATGAAGGAAACGTACTCACAAGTGAGGAGAGTGTGTTCAGCAGATGGAAAGAGTACTTTGAGGGGTTGATGAATAAAGAGAATGAGAGGGAGAGAAGGTTGGATGATGTGCGGATAGTGAATCATAAAGTGCAGTGGATTAGCAAGGAGGAAGTAAGGATAGCTATGAAGAGGATGAAGAACGGAAAGGCTGTTGGTCCAGATGACATACCTGTGGAAGTATGGAGGTGTTTAGGTGAAATAGCAGTGGAGTTTTTAACTAGATTGTTTAACGGAATCTTGGTAAGTGAGAGGATGCCTGAGGAATGGAGAAAAAGTGTTTTGGTACCGATTTTTAAGAATAAGGGTGATGTGCAGAGCTGTAGTAACTACAGAGGGATTAAACTGATCAGTCACATGAAGTTATAGGAAAGAGTAGTGGAAGCTAGGTTAAGAAGGGAGGTGATGATTAGTGATCAGCAGTATGGTTTCATGCCAGGAAAGGGCACTACAGATGCGATGTTTGCTCTGAGAGTGTTGATGGAGAAGTACAGAGAACGTCAGAAGGAGTTGCATTGTGCCTTTGTAGATTTAGAGAAAGCATATGACAGGGTGCCTAGAGAGGAGTTGTGGTATTGTATGAGGAAGTCGGGAGTGTCAGAGAAGTATGAAAGAGTGGTACAGGATATGTACGAGGGTAGTGTGACAACAGTGAGGTCTGTGGTGGGAGTGATGGATGCGTTTAAGGTGGAGGTGGGATTACATCAAGGATCAGCTCTGAGCCCTTTCTTATTTGCAATGGTGAAAGACAGGTTGACAGACGAGATCAGACAGGAGTCCCTATGGACTATGATGTTTGCAGATGACATTGTGATCTGTAGTGAGAGTAGGGAGCAGGTGGAGGAGACCCTGGAGAGGTGGAGATATGCTCTAGAGAGAAGAGGAATGAAGGTCAGCAGGACTAAGACAGAATATATGTGTGTGAATGAGAGGGAGAATAGAGGAATGGTGAGGATGCAGGGAGTAGAAGTGGTGAAGGTGGATGAGTTTAAGTTCTTGGGATCAACAGTTCAGGGTAATGCTGACAGTGGAAAACAGGTGAAGAAGAGAGTACAGGCAGGATGGAGTGGGTGGAGAAGAGTGTCAGGAGTGATTTGTGACAGACAAGTACCAGTAAGAGTGAAAGGGAAGGTCTACAAGAGGGTAGTGAGACCAGCTATGTTATATGGGTTGGAGACAGTGGCACTGACAAAAAGGCAGGAGTCAGAGTTGGAAGTCGCAGAGATAAAGATATTAAGATTTGCACTGGGTGTGACTAGGATGGGCAGGATTATGAATAAGTATATTAGAGGGTCAGCCCAGGTCAGAAGGTTTGGAGACAAAGCCAGAGAGGCAAGATATTTTGGTTTGGACATGCTGATGATGGATGCAGAGTATATTGGGAAAAAGATGCTAAGGATGAAGCTGCCAGGTAACAGGAAAAAAGGGAGGCCTAAGATTAGGTTTATGGATGTGGTGAGAGAGGACATGCAGGTGGTTGGTGTGACAGAGCAAGATGCAGAGGACAGGAAGAAGTGGAAACAGTTGATCTGCTATGGTGATCCCTAACGGGAACAGCTGAAAGAAGAAGAAAGAAGACACAGTCATGCAAATTCCTACACCACAAGTACCCATATGCCACAGTCACATAGTGCACATGGGTGTAAATGACTTGAGATGTACCTTCCTGGTCTATATGAATAGGGACATGAATATGTGACTAAGGCAGGTATGAATGTAACCTTGAGCACCATTCGACCAACACCAAGAATGATGACGCAATACAAACAAAAGATTCTTTATTTCTACAATTGGCTTAGCAATTGGTGTCACTCAAAGGAGGTTACTGCGAGGAGATGGCAGACAGCCCTAACTTGTTTATCGGGGATGGTATGTGCCTATTTCCCACAAGGCTAAAACCTTGTCTATCCCCACAAAATCTTTTTAGGCAATGGCAGTCACCTACAGCTTTCTAAATAACACAACACAACAGAATCTGGATAACATAAAGATATTACTACTCAATGCTAGGAGACTTACCAGTAAACTTCACTACCTACAGGCATTCCTCACCCTAGAAAACATTGGTATATGCATCACCATGGAGACCTGGTTCAAGAAAAATAGAAGCACAGGCCCACAGCATTTGATGAAGGTACTAAAGGCAGCAGTGTTTTCATATTCTTAAAAAAATCTCACCTCCAGACTCATTAAACTCTTCCATATCTAACTTTTTATTAACAAATCATCTTACCATATGATAGCTAACTGCAGGACAGGCTCTGCGTTCCCATCAGCCCATACCTACTGTTAGCTATTATGAAGTCTCTGGGCATTAAGCCAAAGACCATTCTCCTGGGTGACTTCTACAGCTTCAAACATGCATGCCCAGACATTTCTGGACTTCATCAATACAAATTCCCTGGACTAGTAATTTCACAACCAAACCAGGGTATCATACCACTTCATACTGGTAATACTGACACAGAAAGCATTATCCAATCCCTTGGCAGACTAGCCAGTCTCACAGGCTACCACTTCTCTGGTATAGTCTCCCCTCCATGTGAAGAAGAGTTCCTAACTAACCCAATTCAAGTGTAACTTGGACGACTGGATAGGGAACAGGAAATTCATCTCTGGTTTGACACCTATGTCTCTAATGGACACAGGCAACCTGTAAATGGTTCATCTCACAGGCTCCTGCTTGTAAATGTTTCATCTCCAAAGCCCCTGCTTAGTCTTATCAAGGGTAACAGAACTTGTAAGAGACTTGGGATGTATGGCTAGGCTTAAAAAGGCCCTTGGGATCATTAGCCTGGTAAACACCTATGAACCTATGGCATTTAGAGATTATGCTAAGGCTGATCTACTAATACTAAGTTTTGACTTGACCAAATTCAAAATCATTCTCAAACCGGATGACCCCACTGCATAAAGAGAAGCTTTTGCCACCAAATTCTATGCATTTGTACATAACTGCATAGATGCATCTGTCCCCTATAAAGTAAATACAACACACAATATAAGAATAAAACCCTGTGGTGTAACGCAAATATAAACACACTCTATAATAAAAGAAAACCATAATTACATGAAAAAACAGACTTAACTCACAAGATGCTAACAATGTACAAACTAAACTGAACAGGGAACTCTAAATCTTGATCAAATTAACCAAGGCTAGATATAAGGTAAAAATAGCCACCCAGGCAAAGAACAACCGCAAAGCCTTCTTTAGCTGTTTTAGAAACCTCAGAAACAATGGTCAGCACTGCCCAGAGCTAATAGTAAACCACACCACATACTCAGACCAGGAGGACATAGTCAATTTACTAGCAGACAAATTTAGGTCTAATTTCACTACCCCCTTCTACCCAACTATATTCCAAGATCACATACCCTGCATCTACACCCCTTTCTCAAATTTCCCAAGAACAAGTTCTCAAATCACCATCCAAGGCCAAAAACCTGAATTCCATGAGGCTGGATAACATACCCTGTTGCCTACTGATCCGCATGAAACAGGACTTGTCAGACCCCCCTACAATGGCCTTCCAATATCAGCCTCCAAACAGGTTTTGTGCCAGTTAAATGAAGAACAACAACAGATATCTACTTACACAATGGGATGTCAGTGGACCCAGGTAAGGCTATGGAAAGGCTATAGAATAAGGCCATATATAGAATAAATAAATAATGACATAAGCAACCTAAACTCTCTTGACCCAAACCATTTTGTAATTGTCAGGGACAGAGAATGCTTACTTAACCTGATCAATTTCTTTGAGCAGGTTATGAGGAAATGGATGAGGTCAGATCAGTGCACACTGCATATCTAGACCTTGCAAAGGTGTTTTAAAACCATCCTACAATTAAGTACTGTGGATAATATCACCCATCTAAATGTAAATCCCTATGTAACTCATCGGATATAAAATTGCCTCATAAACAGAACCCAGGAAATTAAGGTAGATAGCTCTAACTCCTCCAAAAGACCTGTCACTAGTGATGTGCCCCAGGGTACAGCCCTTGGTCCACCCTTCTTCTGCATTTAATTATTGGTGGTCAAAACAAATGTTAAAGGTTTATGGCAGACCAAGATTGCAAATAACTGTAAATTTGGTGTCATTTTAAATTCCCCAAAAGACACCAAGATCCTCCAAGAAGGCCTTTCCCAAACCAATATCTGGTGCCAAACCATGGACTGAAACTAAACACCAATATATGTACAACAGTATCCTTTAGCAAGCATGACCTCCCTTGTAACTATCAACTTGACAACCCCCCCCCGGAAGTTGTTCCCATAATCACTGATCTGGGAACCTATGTTAATAAGAAACTTTCCTTTGATCACCACATATCCACTACTGTGAACAAGTTATTTTTCATTACACATTTATATCTAAAGGCATGGCATCAAGTTCCAAGGATGTAATTGCTCCACTGTACTCAGCTCGCATTAGGCCAAAAAATGAATAAAGTGCTCCTTTCAGTATGAACCTGTTCAAACACATCACCACGGAAACAACCACAATGTTTTTTCACTAAATAATCCAGGGCAAAAATCATAAAAACTATCTAGATTTTAAGTCTTGTCACTCTGTGCAGTATCATACAGGTACTAAAAGGTGACATCTACCTTACATATGAAGCCTCATCTAACCTTATCCTATCAGATCGGTTACACATTTGCAAGTCCAATAGTATTGTGAATACCCACTCAAGGGATCGCAATCTCTTTGTAACATAAATTGGACTTGTTACAGGAATAGGTATGCATTGCAGTGTATACTACTTCGATAGATCCATCTGCCACTCCACATAAAGCAAAGCATTTCTCCTATTCTATTTGAACATAATTTGGACAACTGGATTGGAAGCCAGAAATTCACCTCAGTTAAGCACCATGTCCCTCATGGATATAGGCAACAAGTAAATATCCTGATATATAATTTCTGCCAAATCTGGGTTATTCATACAAAAATATATGAGCTAAAAAACAGCTCATGGAATATAAGACTTGTTTCTTATGATGTTGACAGACCAACAGCCTATTAAATACCTATAAACCTATGAAGATTCCTGCCTGTGCTTGAAATATTGTATGTATGAGTTTAAATATGTATGTATGTGTGTATATCTGCATACATGTATGGATGTGTGTGTGTATATATGTATGTATATCTGTATGCCTGTATGGATGTGTGTATGTGTGTATGTATGTATGCATGTATCTTTCCTGCTCCCTTATCAATCTGTAGCTTCTCTCTAAGCATGGCATACATTTCATAAACAGTGTCCCTAGCAGAAAAAATAAAAATACTAAAGATGCAATAATTCATGACCCAGGAAACTTTGAAATGGGCTACTGCAATTATGAAATCACTATTAATCATATCTGTGGCCTTAATTATTGACTGTCTCTTCCTCTCAAGACAAGGTCATGGTCTTGGTCAGATCAGAAACCTTAATATCAGGGCTGACATAATTCCCTGGCATTGCTAGTATGACTAACTAGTTATCCTGCTCTCCCCCTAGTAACATCTTAATTGGTAGTGATTAATCCAAGTCAATTAGTAAACACAGACTCACATCCGCAATATGGAATTACTCCAAAACTCCACACGATCACTGCCTATTAATGTGTTGCCCGTATACACATCCAAAACTAGATTGGGCTACTGTTGTCATATCCAATACTTTTTGACCATACAGAGTCAAAAAATGTTGTGCCCAATGCATGACCATACCTCTCAACCTGTTAGGACAAGAAATCTGGACAGAGTAAGAAATAATGGGGGAACAAAGGCCCCAAAAATAGGGATAGATTTTAGATATCGCTCTTATAAACTTAAAAACATTGTCAGAATAACAGATTTAGTATTACCATCCATTTTCTTAAGGATATGAAATCTGAAACTGAAATGTTTGTCCTTATTGAGTGACTTCAATCTTCAGAGATTTACCAGAAAACCACATGCCATGGTATGGCATCATGGTTAAAGTCTTTGCCTCATAGGTAAAAGGTACAGGGTTTGATTCTTACTTTGGGTTATTGGCTAGGTGTAAAATGGCCCTTGATGGCAGTTAGCCTAGTATTCACCTAGGAACATATGAAATTTTAAGAGGAACAGACCAAAAATATGAGCCAGAAATCTGGACATTCTGTGGAAATCTGGACAGTTGAACGGAATGTGGATGACCATAGACTTCTGTCATGATACTAGGGATAAAATAGGATTGACACATAACTATCGTACTACCAGAAACATTTAATTCTTACAGACAGTATAGAAACAGATGTAAAGGCCACATCTTTCATATGAAATAAAGCTATACTTCACCTATACCTTTTGGTGACATAAAAGTATTTTGATATATTCTTGGCACTGCTGTTGACCAGCTCAGAGCATATTTTTACAAGCCAGCAAAAAGGGCAAGTCTTGGATCACTGGCATATAAATCTTCTTCTACCATCTTTTTTGTGGTTTCTGCTATTCTCAAATTCTAGAGCTTGGTGGTGGTCGCTTATAAATCTTCTGCTGTTCATTGTCCAGAGCAGAAAGCATAAGGAAAGGTGGATCCATTACTTGGAAGTAGGTCATCTGTGGCTTCTCTTTACAAAGGCTGGCTTTTAATAAAATTAATACAGATCCGCAGTACTGACAACGTAGCCAAAGCCATTGGGTCAGTGGGGTATGAACAGATTCATACCTTTGTATACTGACTCTTCTCTGCTAGAAGATTGTCAGCACACATTGCTTTAGGGGCACTGAGTCAACATTACTATTGTTGCTTTATTGTTTGTCAAAATGCAAAAGGCCACTAATGTGAGCAGCTCCACCTCCAACCCTCCAACTAATCAGCTGATTGAAACTGGTTGAAAGCTTTCCTGTACCACTAGATTCAAGAGTTATTTGCAAATAAGGTGAAGCACTATGAAATATGATGCATGCCCAAAGCCTTACTTGGATCAGGGGGTCCTCAATAATTAATGTTGGGCCAACATGTCTTCTTCATATTTGCTAGTTTAACATAAAGCCAATGAGGTCATCTCTGATTCATGCAATCCAAGGATGAATGATTGCTCACTACACCAGAAATGACCAACTTTTAATGGTCGTCCATCAAGGGAGATCTAATTGAAGTGATAGGTACTGATAAGGTTTCTATGACAATTTTCTATTTTCTGACATGATTTCTTGAATTTGACAAAAATACAGCTTGACTATAGGGTGTTTACATCTTCTCATACTTTGTCTCCTGACACACCCTCATATTAAATTCATATTAAATTCATAAACTCCCTCAACTTTCTTAGACATTTTTATAGAGCCATTTTATACAACATAATTCATCTTATAGTTCCATATGTTTATATGCATGCAGTGCAGGAGACCACAGAGAGGCATAGCTAATTTTCCAATTGCTCCAAATCAACATAAGTCTTTTGAAGTGACTTCCCAAGGTCACACCACAGGTAAATGAAGACTGAGAGAATCAAACCCTGTACCACAAGAAAGTGTTCATTAACAGCTCATAGCCTTAATGACATTCAATCTGACCTGCTTCAGAGTGTTGTCGATACCAAGATGGCAGATCAACATTACTGTGGATTAAAAACACTCAACTGTCCAGAACTAGAAAGTAAATTAAAGCCCATTTGTTCAAACTGTTTGCAAGCTACTCCATGACAATAACAGCCCCTCCTAAGCAGCACGCTGTGAATTTCCATGGACACAGATTTTCCATTCTTCCTGGAAAAGTACCAGGAAATCCTAAATTTGACTGTACAAATATCAGAAAAACAGAAGATTTTCACAGAATTTGATTTTTAAAACACAGCGTTCATTCACAAGAACTTGTATGGTGGCACAGTAGCACAGTGGATAGCATTGCCACTTCATAGTAAGAGGTTCTCTGATTTATCGGCTGGGGTGGCTTCTTTGTGGAGGCTGCATGTCCTCCCTGTGTTTGGGTGAGTTTCTTCTGGATGCTTTGTCCTTCTTTACACTCCAAAGACATGCGGTAGGTGAACTAAACACAGTAAATTGGCCATAGATGTGAGTGTGCATATGAATGTGTGGTATGGAACAACAGCCTTGGCAGGGCAAGCCACCTGGCAGTGTGTTCTTTGGCCTAGTTGATTGTTACTGTTGAAGTGATATGCATGGGGAAGTGGTTTATATTTATATATATATACATACATATATATATATATATATATATATATATATATATATATACACACACACACACACACACACACACATATATATATATATATACACACATATATATATATATATATATATATATATATATACACACACACACACATATATACACATATATATATATATATATATATATATATATATATATATATATATATATATATATATATATATACACATACACATACCCTGCATACATTCAAAATAATCACAACATTAGGATTTTTTGGCAAACAGAATTGGCACAATAATTGTGTCATAACCTGATTGCTGCAGCTTTCATGCCATGAAACTTAGCTTCTAAATATTTATGCTCTTGGACTTTCTATGATACTTAGTCCAACATTTTTCTGACCCACCCTCTTTTTTGTTACTTATACCTCTTTTCTTCCTTTTTCTTTTCTAACTCCATTGATATTTTTGTATAGTATTATGAACCTAATATTATTTATTGTTTCTGTACAGCTTAGTATATTATGTCTGTACTACTATGCCAACCTTACATATAAGACAGCATTGCCTGCATCAGGTATCCATACTCTCTCTCTCTTTCGAATTGCCAGGTTAGGGTTCGCCACAGTGGAACACCTTGTCCGCTCATGATTGGCAGTGGAGTTTTACAGTGTCGAGTTGCCAGCCCGGTGCCCACCCTTCCACAGAAGGCACATGCACATGTACGTACTCACACCTATGGCCAATTTTAGCATGTCCAATCCACTTGCAGCATGTCTATGGGGGTGTGGGAAGAAACTGGAGCACCCAGAGGAAACCCACATGCCCACAGGGAGGACACGCAGACTCCACACAGAAGACACCCCAGCCGAAGATCGAACCAGAGAGCCTCTTGCTGTGAGGCAACAACTCTAACCGCTGCAACACCACGGCCATCCATACTGCTGATTCTAAATTCTCATCTAAATTACATTTCCTCTATTCAACTGCATTCACCTGTGTGCTTACATTTAAAGCTAGAAATATGTGTGTGTGAGCAAGTTATAACCAGATATTCTTTTATATCAGGTATGTTTTTTAATAGACATTCTTCCCTTATATGACCCATTATTGAGTACAACATCCATTTTGGCATGTACCTCACAAAGCAGATGCAGCAGCTGGAGAGACCACAGAGGTTCCTCACCCAGAGAATCCAGGGCCTCTAACAACTACCCTACACAGATAGGCTAAAAGCCCTGTCCCTCTTCTCAGTCTCATACAGTCTCCTCAGAGGTGACCTCTGTCTGGCATACAAAACAATCTCAGCCCCTGGCTTGATGGGACTGCTGCATATCCATAAGTCAAGCTCCACTCAATTAACCTGCACACGCAACCTCAATCTCATCTGTGTCATCAATAGGAATCGTTGCCGTGGCAGATTTGTATCTCAGAGACTCCCCCTTCTGTGGAATAGACTCCCTCTCCATGTCAAGCAGAGTACCTCATTAACCCTTTTTAAGTGCAAACTGGATAACTGGATGGGGAACAGAAAATACACCCCTGGGATTCCACCTGTGTCCCTGTTGGACAGGGGCATCGGGTGCTGACTTGTTGGAACATGGGCTAAATTCTTGGCTAGGCTTGTAAGGGCCTCAGGGCCACTAGCTTAGTAACTTCCTCTGAGTCTATGATATATCTTCATATTTACATTTCCTTACAGGAAATCATTTGCATATATGTATAGCTATTCATGTTAAGTGCAGTATGTATTATCTTCCAAACTTTTAGGATTGTATTTATACTTGTTTGTGTATGTCCTGCTTAATTAATTTATATTAGGTCTTCAGTGAAAATGTGCTCCACCCAGTTGGAATGCCTAGATCTCAAAATATGAACAAATAGCAAAGAAATAATTTTCTTGTAGAGCTAGATGTGACTGTGTGTCAGCATACAGACTCCAAACTATTATCCTGAATGTTAGAATTTCTCATACAAATTGAGTGTTTCTTTTCCCTAAATTGACAACCACATATGTTAACACTACAACATTTGTCAATATTTGCAGGTAAAGCTAGATCTTAGGTGATATTAAGGATTCAATGGTCAAGAAGGTTATTCAATATTTGAAATTAGGAATGTCCCTTGCGAGTGATGATATTTTGGATGAATACAAGTTATTTTGGGATGATTTGGCACCTCATTTGGTCTGGGTGTTTAACCATTGAATGTTGGGGGCTTGTATGCATTTCTTTTTTAAGATCTCAGATAGTTTTCCTTCTGATGGCTTCTCAGTATAGGTGGTCCCCGAACACTGTAGCCCTGTATTATTGATAAAATGCTGATGCAAACATTTTAGCTATGGTTTCAGCCAAACAGCTACAAATACATATTTCAAATCTGGTCAAGGGTGATGAAAGAGGTTTTGATGAAGGTCATGTTAGTGAATCTGACAGGTAGATGTTAAAATGTTTTCTTACCCATTTCTTCAGAATTAAAAAAGCATTTGATTCAGTGAAATGCCCTTTTTTATTTAAGGTCCTGAGGGAAATGGGGTTCAGTGCAAGTTTTAAACTGCATATCTGCCTTTTATAAAGATGCAAGGCACAGCTGATAATCAGTAGACACTTAACTGAGGTCATCTCTATCTGTAGGGGGATAGGGCAGGATTGCCCCCTGCCCCATCAATGTTTTACTCTGGTTGTGGATCCACTGGCACAGTGTGCACAAAATCTTCTGCAAAACATCACATGTAAATGTAGATTTTCCAGACATTTGCAGATGATTGCATGCCAGCCACTAGTAGGCTAGATTTGATTCTCCCAGAGATTAAACCAATAAGGGTTTTAAGATTAATTCTGCTTAGAAGTGCATTTGATATAAAACTTTTCATGCTCAAGCTGGTTGAATCCTAGACCATACAGGTGCACGCTGTATAGCCAGATAATGGAATTCTAATTGTTTGCGTTTGGACATTAAATTGGTAGAAACATAAGAGGCTCTAATTGAAGTGAACCATTCTGGGTTATATGAACAGACATACTCCTTGTTAATAAAATGGTCCAATAAAGTGTAAAGATTAACTTGTTGGATATATTTAATTAAGAAGATGATTATTCCTAGGGATTTATATCTGTGCAGACATTTACCTTTGGAAGGCAAAGAATACATATGGCTACATAATATTCAAGCCATTTCTGATAATTACATCTGGGGTGGAAGGTCATGGAGAACAGGAAAAGAAAGAGCATATCTACATAGAAAGTGGGAAGGATGGGATGCCAGATTTTGACCTGCATGCTTTAGCCACTGTAGTGGCAGTTATTCAGACACAAGATCTTTTTCCTCTAGTGTGGCTTGAAGAAAGTAAAGGGAGCAAAAATAAAGCCTTTGAATACTGAAAAGATTTAGTAAAGAGCTTGAGGTGATTCTCGGGTGCTTGTAGGGCTTTTATACATGGATCACTGGAGGAATCATTGCATTAAGATTGAAGGACTAGCTGTCTACTGGAAGAATTGGCACATTCGCAGAATCAAATTTATAGGTGATGTTTTCTGATAGGAAAAGATGAAACAATAGGATTTATGGATTGGTCCAGTTTTACAGATGAGCAAAATTTACCTGAAAGGACGTGGTTGCCTTATCAGCAACTTAAGCAAGTTATAAGAAGTTGGGCTAGAGAGTAAGGTTTAGGTGATATTCTTGGGAAAATGGATTGACAGAGTAAATATAGTTACCCAGGTATATAATGGGGAAGAATAGTAAGCTGATATGTGGTAGTTACATGGATTCCTTATGAGACATACATAAGTATGGTAATACGACGGAGAGGCTAAGAATAAAGTGGAGACAAAGTGAGGATCTCAACTTTTTATCTACTCAGTGGAAAGAATCTTTAAACAGGATAAGCAAGAGGAAAGACCACCCCATAATCTGGGATTATTATAAATGATTGATGCATAGGAGGTATGGAACCCCAAGACAGACATTTAGAAATACAGAATGGTGAATGTGGAGCTAGTGAGGCTGGCATTATTGATATGTTTTGCAACTGTGCCTCCATTACGAAATTGTGGGATGCTTGTATTGTGGAATGAGAAAATATTTTTGGCAAGTCAGTACCCTCTAACTATGAGTTTTGTTTGTTAGTTCTAGCTGGAGAGGACAGAGGCTTGACTTGACATAGAAAAAGTTACTATACTTATGTTGGGCGGATAGATACATAGGATTATTTAAAAAAACTGGAAGGGGGATCAGAGTTGGATTTACAGTGTTATTAGGGTCAATTATATCAGATCCCATCACCATGCCTTGTGTGTACAAGATAGTATAGGTAAAAAAGTTGGGTTACTAAGGCTTGCAAAAAGGTTAGGAAGTTTTATTAGTTAAAGGAATAGACAACTTTAGCTCACTTTGGTGATCATTTTGCCTTATATTGTTTGAACTGCAAATTTTCTACATTGCTGGTACAGTCATTTATATATGAGCAATATAATTATTGTACAATATGTAATGTTTACACTCTTTTCCATGTTTACAAAGTATATTTTTCAGCAAATCCTAAATATTAATAAATATGGTACTTATTTATTATTTCAACCAGATTGGGGACTAGGCATAACTCCTGATGTTATTGCAAAACAAGGGTTTTGTGCAGTGAAAAGGAGTGTGTGGACTGCAAATCAATAATGTTTTGCCTTGTCTGTAACAGAGGAACAAGAATTTGGATCTAATTTGTCTACCCGGGTCCGTCTTTCACCGCAGCGCCTCCATACAAAATGAAATGAACAGGACAGATGATAACAAGCAGCACTTTTACATTACCAAGCACAGACTCTTTCACAGTCAAAAATAGTTAGGACAGAGTTTAGTCTTACTGACGATTCTTGTCGAAAAACCAATTATCCCCAATACACAAGTCAATGCAATGCATATTACAACACGGGGATTATAGGTTCTTCTTTACTGTGGTCTTTTTATTTCAGGTGGGGGTGGGATGAGGACCTCCAGCGAGATGGTTGTCTGTCTGATCTCACCAGTGAGGGGGTACACCTCCCGTGTTGTGCTCCCATGTTCTGCATGATGAGATGATGAGATCAATATGTCTCCCTCTTTGTGGGATGGTGTTGTTGTGTTCCATGGCATGAGTTTTTTGAATTCCAGGTTTTTTTGGCTAGGGGGTGGTGTTTGGGCTTGAGTAGTGTTCCCAGTCTATATTAGGGTAATTGAAGTCACCTAGTATGATGGTGTTTGATTTATCCATTTTTGTGTTTTCAGGAAGGCCATGTGAGGTTTGTGAGGTGTGAGGGTGGCCTGTAACAATTTGCAGAGCAGCAGCAGTGCAGCCTATGGTTACCTGAGGTCTTGTCTCTCATGTGGCGCGTCGTTGCCACCCAGTCTGAGGTGTCAGGTGTCATGTATGATATCCTTGACTCCTTTCTTCTTGGTGGGATTGGGGATTTTGGGGGATATAAAAATGACCTGAAAAGCGATAAGTGCTGGGACTCTCAGTAGAAGCCTTGTTCTCCATTGTCCTCAGCAGAGTCACATCGATGATCCATACTGAATCCATACTGAGAAGGGCCTTTTTCAGCATTACTTGGCATTTTTGAGCAGTTGCTTAGTTTTTCCCTTTTTTTTTTTTTTTTGGTAGGTGTTCTAGGGTGGTAGGTTGCCTAAAAAAGAGCCTGCCCAAAAAGGCAAGATGGGGGTGAATATCTGGAATCTAAGATCTGACAGGTGCAGGCAAGACGCCCAGCGGTCGTGGCTTGTCCAGCATGTCATTGTGCAGACAGACCATCCCAGGCAGACATGACACCATTGTTTTTTGAAATTGTTCTCAAAGCTTAATCTCATTCTATCTTTGTATTCTTGGCATCATTCTTGGTGAAGGTAGGATACTGGGTCAGGTCAGGTACAGCCCTCAATATCTCAGAGAGGCCTCAATGGGCTCTCTCATTCATGTGGTCTAGGGTACATCTCAGGTCGACACCACAGGCGTGGACAATGACTGAGTCATATTACTGCTGCTGTTGAGAACCTGCTGGCTTGGCTGCGCTGAGCCGACGTGAACTAGTGCACAGCCAGCTCCTTACAGGCCTTTTTACTCAGTTCGCTAGGGCGAGTCAGTCAGTGGAGTCTGACCATGGAGTCACGTCAGTGTAGTGTGTCTGGCTGTGGCCTTGTGGCACTGACCTGTGCCTGTTTGACACTGTGACTGTGAGTGTATGTTGTGTTGGTGTTGTGGTGGTGGTGGTTTTTGTTTTGGGTGTTGGTTTTGGTGGCCTCTGCTGTTTTGGTAGATTTTGATCAGAGCCTCCAGTATGTCTTTGTGTGTATGTGTGTGATGATTTTTGAGTATTGGTTGAGGTACTATGTGAGACTGGTTCCTCTCTGTATTGCCTTCCTGTCCCTACTGGTCTGACAAGTCCTCCCCCTGAGAGAGAGGTTCAGCCTCGTTTGTACCGATAGTTGTCTCTCTCGCATGTATTTGTGTTTTGTGGGAGAGAGAGGGTTGTCTGTGTACATGAGGCAATAATAAAGGCACCTCAATGATCCCAGAGTTAACCAGCTGAGCAGGACTGACAGGAGCAGATAAACCCTCGACATGAAAGAAGGAAAAAGAAGTGAAAACTAAAAAAGATTCGAATGGGTGGGGTGACGTGATATGGGGAGTTGCCAGATTGCCTAATAAGTACTTATGTTACAAGAGTGCCAGTAAGGTAATAAGAAGACTGAAAGGAGTCAGTGCTCGTTTTAGAGATAGGAGATAGTGTCTACTTGAGTCATTGATAGATGGGATTTTTAAATAGATCTATTCCTCCCCTTTCTTTTTCCGAAGCCTCTTAGGTAGGATCGCGATACTGTAACCCCCCCCCCAAAAAAAAAAAAACATGGAAGGTTCAGCCCTACATAAAGTCGCATCCACATACAAACTTTAAAAATGCAGATATAAACAAACACAAAAATGAAAAGGCTGACTGCCTGCTATTACAGTCAAGCTGGAACTGTATGTCTTAACCAACTGTTAGCCTTAGTTACGGTAGTAAAGGACTCAACCCGGAAGGCAGAATTGGGCCATTCATTATTCCTGTCCCTGTTGCAGAACTGAGGTGATAGAAAAGTGAGTTGGACTTTAAACTACCCTTGCCAATGCAGGATAAATGATTTTTGGAATAACATTAGGAAGTAGGACGACTACCCAATCTGGTTGCGATAATACGTAAGTACCATAAATATTAATAAAAATATTTAGACCTTAGGTGGCAAGGAAGTCTGAAAGCAGTTACTTTCAAAATTGTTAAATACTGGAGAATACTTGGTTGTTTACATGAAAGTGGTTTTCTCTAACCATGAAGAACTTGCAAAGCAAAAGTTAAGTTTGATCCTAGTTTTAAATATGTTAATATTAGACAGTGCCTTTTCCCAATAATTGTGTTGTTTGTGGTACACAATTCAGAGGATCCAATTTATTCTCCTGACATCCATATCCTCAGATGGTAAAATAAACTTTTATTATTTAAAAAGCAGAATATTACATTGAACATCCTGCAACAAATATTATCTCGGTCTCCTTCAATAAACACATCACACCAAATGACATTTGACGACCTTTATTAAACTTCCATAAACATAACTTTGTTAACCAATATTTATTACAACTGAAACACTATAGCTGATATTAATTACTTTTCTTTCCAAATTCATTGAAATGAACATCCAACACCAGAGGGGGAACAGAGGAGGGCAAGCCTATCCCTCTTCTCCACCCTATCCAGTCTGATAAAATAACCACAATCCCCATTATTCCATCGAAAAGGGGGAGGGATGGCTGGTAGCTAGTTCATGCCAAAATGTGATTCCTTACCCAGCTACACTTGCATAAACTCCTTAAGCCTCTCCCTACCCTTACCTCATTTCCTCCCAAATATCCCTCTTTCCAATTAACCACCCTACCCCTCATAACCCCCCTCTAATACATTTATCTAACACCCTTCTGAAGGTGTCTCTGGACAAATTGCTTTGTTACCAAACCTTATTTGTCCTGGTCCCCTTCAATAAACACACCACACCAAATGACGTTTGACAACCATTATTAAACTTCCATAACATAGCTTTGATAACCAATATTTATTAATTACAACTGAAACACAGTATACCTGATTAAAATCACAGCACAGACATCTATGTAATGTTAATCAGGTAGCGTGACCTCGCTCATCCTGACCTAGTAAGCAGTGTCCATACCTCCACTCCCTTACTTTACTTATGAAGCAGTGTCCTACCACTACCACTCACTTCATTTACCATTAATTGAGCTACACATCCATTGAATAAGCAGCGTCCTTACCTCTGCTCACTTATCTTACTTACAAAGCAGCGTCCCACCACTCACTTCATATTACCACTTATTGAATTAATCAAACCAACCAATAAGCAGCATCCATACCTCCACTCACTTTACTTATGGAGCAGTGTCTTACCACTCACTTCATTTACCATTTATTGCATTACATATCCAACCAAATAAGCAGCGTCCTCACCTCCGCTTATGTTATTTAACAACAGCCTCCAACTGCTCACTTTCCTTTCCCAATTCATTGAAATGAACTTCCAGCACCAGAAAGGGAATAGAAGAAGGCAAGCCTGTCCCTCTTCTCTGCCCACCAGCCTGACAAGGCTGTTCCCCCTCTTTCATACCAAACTTCCATCCTAACTGCTCCTTAAAAAGCATTAAGCCAAACATCATTCTGTGTAGGGCATCCTACTCTTAAAAGTCGCACATATAACCTACAATCTCCTATCAGTCCAAGGAAAAGAATATAAAACAAACTAAATAACTTATCCATCAGCCCAGTCCTACTCCACCAGAGCTCCACAAATCACTACCTCTTTTTTTAAGAGATGAATAGTCCTATATATTGTCCCCACACTCCTTGATTCAACAGAAAATCCTTAAGAAAACCCCATCTATTATCCACATAACAAAATTAGTCTCACAATTCAGGATGCTGTAAATTCAACTAGCCAACAAGCCTTTCCTGTCTGTCACCTGTACAGCTGAATACCTACTCAGACATTTCAAATCAGTGTGTGAAACCTTCACAATATTGACAAGGCCAAGGCCGCATCCTACTGCAACCTCCATGCACTACATAAAACCTAACACCTTAAGAAACTTAACACCCAGAGGTCCCCTCACATGCAGGCAGTAAGCCAATAAAGCCTGAGACCTTACTTACTGTTTAAAATTCCTAATTTCATTATTCTAACTCCATATCCTTGCATTCTCCATTCCAAACCCCCCATTCCAGTAAAAGCAAAATGTCAAAAACCCTCAATGCCCTCAGCACGGGCCTAAAAATCAGTCATCAAGCTCCCAAAATCCAACCCAACCTCAGTTGTTATGACTCTACCACATACCCTTCTACCTTCCCATTCCAAATACTTCCTCCCAGTAAAACAAAAAAGTTGAAAAGACTTCCTTCGCTGCCCCTGGGCATGACTCTACCCCATCTGTGTATGGCCCCAACCTCCCCATGATTAAATCTAAACGCCTGCTTCACCAAGCCCCTGACATAGCCCATCCTTACTAGTCTCCACAGTACTCACATACTGCACAAACTCTCACACACCAAATTGAGTAGGTAAAATTGTATCAGTACCTGTGACCTCACTCTGTGCAGCTCCAGCAATCAAATACTCCCTTTGCAGCAACCCATCGCCTGATGAGACCACTCCCTTTGGCCCACTGGCTGATACAATGTATTGACATCATCTGTGACCCCATTGTGTAGCACCCTAGCAACTGAAACACTCAGCGTAGCACCACCATCTGCAGCCATCTCATGCAGTGCTCCAGTGGTGTGGAACATCCCCTTCATCAGCATCCCTTGACTGCCACGCCCGCTGTTCTGATTACCTTCTCCTCTTCCCACTAGACTCACTATGCTCTGTGCTTCTGTGACCTCCTTGCTCTCCACTCCAGTGGCTGGAACATCCACTACAAAATCATCCATTACCTTCTCAGTTGCCACTCCAGAACAGTCCCTTTGCTTGCAAAAGGATCCCCACCCATGCCCAAGTATGTCTCATACTGTGAGATCCAGCCATCTGTCAAAAGAAAGAAAAACATTATATCATAATATGTGAGGGGCAGGAAGAAAAAAAAAACACTGTCAACTCATCAAGGAGCAGTTGAAATCTGGACACCCTAGGCAATACAGTAAATGTCTCCAAGTGGTGGATTCAAACTTTGTAACTTAAGTTCTAAAGCTAAACCTCCATGACCCACCCACTTTTTTCCTCCCCCCTCCTTTCCTCAGGAGCATGCTGCTGTAAATGTTGGATTCAAATCTTGGCACCAACTGTTCTGAAGCAAAGACCCCCAACTCCAGCAAACTCACCCACAAAATCCAGACAAGGTCAGACAGCAAGGGGGGGGATGGGCAGCAATATCACAAGAGCAATGGAAAATGCAAGCCAAAGTTCAACATACCTCACAACCCCTTTTTATTTATTTAACATTTGTTAACTAGGAAAGTCTGACTTGGAACAAAGCCAATTTTCAGCAGAGGCCCAGGGAGAAAGGCTCTAGATGCATGTCTTTGTAACATGAGAGGAAACCCACACAAACATGCAGATGCCACACAAAAGGCACAGCAGCCAAGAATCAAACCAGAGAACCTCTTGGTGTGAGGCAACAATGCTACCACTGCACCACTGTGCCATCCGCTTAGCACAAGAAATCTGGACAAAACCTAAAGTAATCTGGTAACCAAGGACCAAAATAGGCACACATTTTAAATATCGCCCTTACAATCTTAGGAAGTTGGTTGAATAACAGGATTTGTGCTAGCATGTATTTTATAATGGATATGAAGTCTGCAACTCAAATGTATGTCTATTTAGTGAATTCAGTTCTCAACAAATTTCAAGAAAACCACAAATTTTATAAGGAACAAACCCAAATATTGGGAAAAATCTTGACAGTTGAGAGGTATGCTCAGCCCTGTGATATGCCACCATCTTCTTTTTTTTTTTAAATATCCTTCTCCACCCCTTAAATCAGCTGCACTTGGCATGCATACATCAACATTTCCAACATAAATAAGGAAGGGGTATCACAATAAAACACTCTAACAATGAAATAGTTTATGGGGAGAGAAAACGCAGCAAAACTATTCTCCACCTTGATGGACTGAAAGCAATGGCACAACAGGCTGTCTTAATCTGTCTCTGCCCTTACACTCTGTTTAATTACTGATGCACTTGCAGCCATTCAGACCCTCAAACAATTGATTCACCCATGCTTTTCCCCCATCATCCTCAATGACCCCAAATCCTCCAACAGATTCCAGCTGAAGTACACATGCACAGTGACCGACTGTTATTTGCAGGTATGATAGAGCCCACAATCAAAACCTTCAATAAACCAGGTTCTCCTCAGCAAAATGCCCCAGTAGGAAGGACAACCTAACCAGCAAAACACCATGAAACCACCAACTTAAACAAACATAACAATGACTACAATAGAGCCAATGAACCACATCACTGTCCAAATGCCCTAACGGCTATCTGCCACAAACAAAAGGTCTCTATACAACCAAAACAATCCAACATTTCTTAGGAATAATGAAAAAGTGATGCAAAAATGGCAGGAATCTCCTGAATGACATGAAATCTGAAAACCAGTTGCATGTCACCACATAGTGACTTCCATCCACAGATCATTCCAATGATTTGCCAGAAAAAAAAATTATGTGGAACAGACAAATCATGAAGCAAAAGTTGGACACTATGTACAAATCTGGACATCCAAGAGGTATGTTCCTGTGCATATTTTCCACCTCTTGGAAAAAGAAAAAGAAAACTGAACAAAGACGGAAACAATGGGGAAATCAAAGTCCAAACATATGGGCAGACTGTACTGTACCATCACTCCCTTAAATTTAGAGAGCTGCTAATAAGACAGGTTTGTCTTATGAGGCATTTAAAGAAGAGATGAAGTCTGAAATTCCATCAGCCAAACCCAGATGAACAAATGAGGCAATTCTGAGACAATCTGAATGTTGAAAGGCATGCACCACATGAGATCATCCCTACATCCCCTATCCCCTTCAACGGTTAGTCACGCTATACCCATGCTTGATTAAAGGCTATCACTCATGGGTACCTCAAAGCCCATGAAGAAGCTCTTATTAAACCACAAATAAATATAGGAACAGGAGTTGATATAAGCCATAAAGAGAATCACGGAAATGAAACACTCAGCCTCACCAACTACTACATCAAAGAAGACCTGCTGCTACCTTGCTCACTTTCCCAAATCAAAACCCAACCAAAACCTGTGGCCCTTAAAACCACAGACAACAGCAGCCAAAAACTCACTGCCATTGAGCAACAATTATATGGGCAGTTAGCAATGTAACAACAAGCAAGTGTATCTAACTGCTCTTAAGTAGTAGTATTTCATCCTTAAACATATTTTCCTTTTTTGTGTGTGTGGGGGGGCAAGGGGTGGTCATACAAGCAAAACTGCTAAGTTTTGCTATGCTAGCAACCACTTCTTAAGAAGCCATTATGGTTCTCAGAAACAAACTGTACTTACATTGACATGATTCCACTCCCCACAAACATACACTAGTTTATAGCGTGGTACAACATGTCACTACTAGTCACAGGCTCAACTCACTACGGTAAATACGCTAAAAGTTTATATATGCCAATTACCTCTGCTGGAACAGTTCTAACTGGATAGACCAATAAACAAAGCTTTTGCCCAATGCAGAATACAGTAAATCCGAAATTCAGAATGTACGAAATTTAACAGCAGTTAAAATCAATTTAAAAGGATGGGCCAAAAGCATTTCCATACCACTAGTCCTTTTACTCTTGTAATCCTACCACCCACCATACCTCTCCCAATCGATCGAGCAAGCCAACAGATGAAAATGAGAGAGGAAAAAAAAACTTTGCTAACCAACAGTACCCACCTCTTCCAAGCACATAATTATAACTCCTAGGCCTACCTGATACTGGAGTACCTACAGATCGACTTGTACGTAAGCCTGCACTGTAGCAAGTTCATCCCAAAATGTGATTCCTTATCCAGCTACACTTCCATAAACCCCGTAAGCCCCTCCCTACCCTTACCTCATTACCTCCCAATTATCCCTCTTTCCTATTTAACCCTTTCCTTCCCTCCCCTCTTAACTCCCACCAATATATTTATATACCCCCCTGCTGAAGATGTCCCTGGACAAACAGACTTATCACCAAACCTCATTTTATAGCAAATACAGTTTAGCTTCAGGAACCACGCAGAATAACGTGAACAGCTTGTGAACTCAACAGTTATATTTGTTAGTGTGCATCCAAATACCAAAAGCTACAGGCAAAACATCCTCTATCAAACAAGAAATACACACAGAATCAGATAAATAAATGATGCTTCTACATGTCTGTCAAGAAATGTCCAAATTATGTATCATAAATAAGATACACCTCTGAAATGAACATCAGTACTAATGCACCTTAGTTTAAATAATGTACACTGCAAACTTCACCTATATAAACAATATTCTTTCTGGATATTACCACACCAAAAACATAATGGTGCATACATAAGATACAACTGATCTGTACATGAAAAGCTCATGAGTACAATACACTATAGGCATCAAGGAAATACGGCAATCCACGACCCCACTACTGGGTCTCCTTACTTAATTACTTTAATACGGAGGATATCAGATGTCAGACAGTATGGAATACTTGGTTGTCCAGCAAAAGAGATTGCTTATTTGCCTCCTGACATTGTTTGACATCAGAGGATAATTATGTTGTAGGCTGTAGGTGCACAGTACCGCATATGAAAGTTACAGAGGAATTTGAATGCTACTATAATATAATCCTATTTTTTCTTAGTTTATTTCTCTAGTACAGGCTCATGTCAATTTGCTGTGCTCTGTATTTGGAATGCTATTTAGTGTTTTATGTTTTTGGATCATTTATTTTCTATATTGTACTTTCAAGATATATAATTTCTTCTACAGTTCATGTGCATACCTCTCAACCTCTGACAGCAAGAAATCTGGACAAAGCCATAAACAAAAGTGGGACAAAGGCCCAAAAGTAGGGACAATTTTTAAATATTGCTCTTACAAACTTAGCTGATAGAATAACATGTTTTTCATTATGATGGATTTTCTGAAGGGTATGAAGTCTTAAACACAAATGTCTGTCATTATTTTCTAACTTCAGTCTTTAATGATTTGCCACTAATTTGCCAGAAAACCACAATTTAGTGAAAAGCAGACTAAAAATATGAGACAAAAATCTGGACATTCTGTAAAAATCTGTACAGTTGAGAAGTATGACTCATTCATGAAGATGAATAGGACACAAATCTTGATGGACTATAATAACAGTTCATCTGTTCGATTATACTGTATACATATAAATTTGGTACATTACATAAAAGCAATCTGGCCAACAGGGTGCTGGCAGAAATTGGGCTACTGTTGGCTGAAGGAGGAGAAGAGGTAGAAGGCATGGCCGAAGGCAGGTAAAGGCTAGGACTGTGATAATGAGGGTCGGAACTTTGAATGTTGGCAGTATGACTGGTATAGGGAGAGAGCTAGCTGATATGATGGACCAAAGGAAGGTTGGTATATTGTGTGTGCAAGAAACCAAATGGAAGGGGAGCAAGGCTAGGCGTTTCGGAGGTGGGTTCAAATTGTTTTATCATGGTGTGGATGGAAGGAGAAATGGCGTAGGCATTATCCTGAAGGAACAGTATGCTAAGAGTGTTTTGGAGGTGAAAAGAGTGTCGGATAGAGTGATGTTTATGAAGCTGGAAACTGATGGTGTAATGATGAATGTTGTTAGTGCATATGCTCCACAAGGTGGGTGTGCGATGGATGAGAAAGAAAAATTTTGGAGTGAGTTGGATGAAGTGGTGATGACTGTACCCAAGGGTGAGAGACTGGTGACTGGAGCAGATTTCAATGGGCATGTTGGTGAAGGGAACAGAGGGGATGAGGTAGTAATGGATAGGTATGGTGTTAAGCAAAGGAATGCAGAAGGTCAGATGGTAGTGGATTTTGCGAAAAGGATGGGCATGGCTGTGTTGAATATGTAGTTTAACAAGAGGGAGAAGCATAGGGTGACATACAAGAGTGGAGGAAGATGCACACAGGTGGATTATATCTTATGTAGAAAGGCCAGTCTGAAGGAGATTGGAGACTGTAAAGTGGTGGCAGGGGAAAGTGTAGTTAGGCAGCATAGGATGGTGGTTTGTAGGATGACATTTGTGATCAAGAAGAAGAGGATGAGTGTGAGGGCATCACCAAGAATCAAATGGTGGAAACTGAAAAATGGTAATTGTGTGGTGATGTTCAGAAAAGTTACTGAATAGCTGGGTAACTACAGCAGAGCTAGTAAGAGAGATGGCTAGAAAGGTGCTTGGTGTGACATCTGGAAAGAGGAAGGAGGACAAGGAGACCTGGTGGTGGAATGAAGAAGTACAGGAGAGTATACAGAGAAAGAGGTTGGTGAAGAAGAAGTGGGATTGTCAAAGACATGAAGAAAGTAGACAAGAGTATAAGCAGATGAGGTGCATGGCAAAGAGAGAGGTGGCGAAGGCTAAGGATAAAGCGTATGATGAGTTGTATAAAAGGTTGGACACTAAGGGGGGAGAAAAGGACCTGTACTGACTGGCTAGACAGAGGGACAGAGCTAGTAAAGATGTACAGCAGGTAAGGGTGATAAAGGATAATGAGGGAAATGTACTCACACGTGAGGAGAGTGTGTTGAGCAGATGCAAAGAGTACTTTGAGGGGCTGATGAATGAAGAGAATGAGAGGAAGAGAAGGTTAGATGATGTGTGGATAGTGAATCATGAAGTGCAGTGGATTAGCAAGGAGGAAGTAAGGATAGCTATGAAGAGGATGAAGAACGGAAAGGCTGTTGGTCCAGATGACATACCTCTGGAAGCATGGAGATGTTTAGTTGAAATGGCAGTGGAGTTTTTAACTAGATTGTTTAATGAAATCTTGGAAAGTGAGAGGATGCCTGAGGAATGGGAAAAATGTGTTTTGGTACCGATTTTTAAGAATAAGGGTGATGTGCAGAGCTGTAGTAACTAGAGAGGAATTAAACTGATCAGTCACAGCATGAAGTTATGGTAAAGAGTAGTGGAATCTAGGTTAAGAAGGGAGGTGATGATTAGTGATTAGCAGTATGGTTTCATGCCAGGAAAGAGCACTACAGATGTGAAGACTGCTTTGAGAGTGTTGATGGAGAAGTACAGAGAATGTCAGAAGAAATTGCATTGTGTCTTTGTGGATTTAGAGAAAGCATATGACAGGGTGCATAGAGATGAGTTGTGGTATTGTATGAAAAAGTCAGGAGTGTCAGAGAAGTATGTAAGAGTGGTACAGGATATGTACGAGGGTAGTGTGACAGCAGTGAGATCTGCAGTGGGAGTGACAGATGTGTTTAAGGTGGAGGTGGGATTACATCAAGGTTCAGCTCTGAACCCTTTCTTATTTGTAATGGTGATGGACAGGTTGACAGACGAGATCAGACAGGAGTCCCCGTGGACTATGCTGTTTGCAAATGACATTGTGATCTGTAGTGAGAGCTGGGAACAGGTGGAGAAGACCCTGGAAATGTGGAGATATGCTCTAGAGAGAAGAGGAATTAAGGTCAGCAGGACTAAGACAGAATATATGTGTGTGAATGAGAGGGAGGATAGAGGAATGGTGAGGACGCAGGGAGTAGAGGTGGCGAAGGTGGATAAGTTTAAATACTTGGGATTAGCAGTTCAGAGTAATGGTGAGTGTGGAAGAGAGGTGAAGAAGAGAGTACAGGCAGGATGGAGTGGGTGGAGAAGAGTGTCAGGAGTGGAGAAGAGTGTCAGGAGTGATTTGTGACAGACGAGTACCAGTAAGAGTGAAAAGGAAGGTCTACAAGATGGTAGTGAGACCAGCTATGTTATACGGGTTGGAGACAGTGGCATTGACAAAAAGGCAGGAGTCAGAGATGGACGTGGCAGAGTTGAAGATGTTAAGATTTGCACTGGGTGTGACGAGGATGGACAGGATTAGGAATAAGTATATTAGAGGGTCAGCCCAGGTTGGAAGGCTGGAGACAAAGCCAGAGAGGCAAGATTACGTTGGTTTGGACATGTGCTAAGGAGGGATGCAGAGCATATTGGTAAAAAGATGCTAAGGGTGAAGCTGCCAGGTAACAGGAAAAGAGGAAGGCCTAAGATAAGGATTATGGATGTGGTGAGAGAGGACATGCAGGTGGTTGGTGTGACAGAGCAAGATGCAGTGGACAGGAAGAAATGGAAACAGTTGATCTGCTGTGGCGACCCCTGACAGGAGCAGCTGAAAGAAGAAGAAGACATAAAAGCAATGTGGCCCAGCTGTGTGTTAGGTAAGTTATATTCCTATTACTGTGATGTACCATAGTGGAAGTACTGCACTCTGTCTATTGAAAGATAAGTGGATATCTAACGGTGTCATGTACAAAGGGAGAGAACCTAATTAAAATTATGGAAACAAAATGTCTCAAAACAAAGAACTATCTGAGCTAAATATCCCACTCTGAATGCCATATCAGAAAACTATATGTGTCTGGTTTTGAGCTATCAATCTGAGCGTCAACCAGTGTTACATTTGTCACATCTCTAGACCAAAGAAAAAAAATAGCAGAACTAGAAGTGCCTTTCCTTGCTGTGGAAACGACGATGTTAGAAGCTGTTAGTTCTCCTGATTCTTTCTATTTTGAATTCTTCTCTAGAACAGTTTTCAAGGAACGTGCCTTCATTAACTGATATGTTAATGCCATACAACTGTGCCATACCCAGGTCTGTGATGGGCATTAATTAACCTCGTCTCCCTGGGCTGCATTTAATCTGATCATGTATAACACTCCAGGAGTGCTTCAGAGGAAAAGAGTTGTGAAAACCAACAGTTATACACTTGAAATTCAGCATTTAACAAGTCTCACCAAAGAAGTACTCCACTGTTAATAAGTCCTAATTTATGGTATGAGTAGCTGAAGTAACTACAGAAGTCTCCTTTTCCCTTTAGGTAGCTGAAAACACTTGGCAACAACACAGTCACTAACAGCTTCCATAGCAGAAGGTGAGAGAAGATAATTTGACAGACTGATGCCTGCGGGGAGAAGGTAGTGATTTGTTGCATGATATGCCCTTAAAATAAAGAAACAAAATCAACAGGTACATCTGTATGACTGAGAGGCACACAACTGGGAACAGAAATTGATTTTCTGTTTCTTTTATACCTAACTCAATGTTAAATCGGCTGGAAATGCCTCTCAGTTTCCGTTTTAATTCTGCACACAGCAGCATTCAATCAGCAGAGAAAAACAGTTCAAAATGAAATCTGGTGCTGGGTATGATTAGAAGATTAGAATAAGAATGACGTAACAGTAACGTACGAAAAAAGCAGATAACAAAAGAGTTTCTTCACAACATAAACGCACGTTTATCAAACTGTCAGTTGTCAAAGGGGATTAAAGAACAGACTGACTATATAGCCATTTCAAATGGCAACAAAAGAGTCACTAGCTAGATTTAGATGTTACAATAAGAATCTGATACTGTTGCAATCACCTCTATAATTCAGGAATGCATGCTTTCATTAAACTAATTGTGTACATTTTGAACCATTTTGTTGGGAAAGTATGCTGCATTTGTGATATTCAATATTCATCTACCTATGGTATAGAAAATAATGACTGGAATTAACAAAAAAGGAAACAGTTCAATAATAATGGATAACAACAAAATAAGTCAAAGTTGCCAAAACAAAAATATTCAGCTATAGGATGTTGTGCTGAAATATAGCTGAATTTTAACCCTAGTAACTTCAGTTATAGAGCAGACAGGATGCAGTGCACTCAGGCTTTGTTGACTTAAAAGAAAAAATAGAGATCTGTTTTTAATTGCTATCACACTCCCCACCCATACCCCAACTCTTAGTGGGTAAATTATTTCACACTGACTCCACTAAATCATTTATTAAATCATTTATTTAATCATCATGTATTCAGTCCTTCTAAGGTCTTTTTCCATTGCAGAAACAGTGACTTCAAAATGCAGTTTATCTGATGAAGACTGACCAAATTGGGGGGGGGGGGGGGTGTCTTGGTTTGGTTCATTTACGAGCACATTGGCAGCAATAAACCTCACTATTCAACATCAAAACTGCAGAAGAGAAAGTCTAATATCAGCTTGACAATTAATGGAAGGAAACATACATAAATCAAGCTTTGCTTCATGGAAAGAAGCCTTACAGCTGCAATGATCACCAAGTTGAAACACTAATCAGGCTGGTTTTGAAACACAAAGCATCACAGCTGATATCTTCACCTACTGCTAAGCACAGAAATTGAACTCCGCTTAGAAAGCTGAACAAAATTCTAAAATTCTACCCTCAAATACATGCAAGTGCCACTGTGTGTAATTATATATAAATATAAAAGCATTCTCAAATAGACAGCTAGATGCATGTATGCTATACCTGAAACCCATGTATCTACTTAAAATAAAAAGGAAAAAAAATCAATGAGCAATAAACAGGATGTAATATCCAAGTATCACTATATACACATTTGCACATGTGACTACATCCCTAGAATATCTCAAGACATGGCAATCAATCAAAAAGTTCCAATAGCAGTACATCATGTTATTTAGGGTTTTATTACATTTTGTAAATATTGCCATTGCACAGTGTCTCAGGATGGGTAAGGGATGTGTTGTGCATGTGGCACACAGTTTACATGGTAACACTCTTATCCATTATACTACATCCTTTTTACTGCACTTACTGCTACTTTTATTTTTTTAGGAAGATACATTTATGGGTGGAGAGCACAAGCTTCAAGCTGTCTATATGCAGATGCATACACCATGTGCAGAACCCATTGATACATTTATTATGAATATATATATATATATTTTTTTTTTTTAATTTGATCTATATGTAAATCCATACTATCGAGCATTGGTGTATGTTGGGATGAAATTTTACTTTTTAGCTTTTTAGGATATATAATTTAGTTTCTCAGCAGAGTACCATGGCAGAAATGGCTTACCCCCACCCAGACATAATGTATTACTTAAATAATCTCTTAAAAGGCTATCCTTGGTTCAACAGACTGGCATACCTTGGCAACAGATTTCTGAAAGCTGCTTTAGAGAACTATTTTAAGTCATGGACAACAGCATTAGCATACACACCAGCAGGGAGGTTTCTGGCATTTATCACGAAATAACTATTAAATAATTTACTGCATCATTCAGATGAGAAAACAATAGTTCCTGAAGTCTCAAATCATTTACACATGTAATAAGCTGGCAAGCCAATAATCTTCATATGAGGGTGGAGGACACCAGTATTTGTTATTACCTTTACCAAGTATAAAGACAGTCCTTAGGCATACTATACTGCATTTGTAGTTCTTCCAGTCTCCATGTGCATTAAAACCAATATACAGAAATCCTAGGAGTGGACAGAAACAAGTTAAGTTGTACAATTAATGTCTTTAAGAGTGAGTGATGAACTCAGGAAAAGCATGGGTAATGGATATCAATAAATCACATGATGCCTTAGAAATTATCCAGTGAATGCACTTTTACATTCTAAAGCATGCTCCCTAATTGCCCAGGGGTAATCATAGGTTTATATGTAGGTGTTAATCAGGTAATCAAAGTACAGCTTGTAATCTTAGCACTAGAAGACGTTTGGCCACTCAACAAGATTTCAAGTGACAGGACTGATGACCTTGCTTGATAGCATAAAAAATGACAAGACATTCAGTTTGGAAAAGTCTCCTCTGCAGAGTTTCTGCCTCTTCCTTTTTGTTGTGTCAGCATTGCAAATTAATAGTTAAGACAGAACTAGAAGGGGAAGACAGCAGCATACAGAGGCTTAAAAGTAGTAACTACTGCGCTCCCTACCCTGCACTTCGGTGATGTCATGTACAACCATATGGATGGCTAGCATACCTTTCAGAGCAAGAAATCTGGATAAAGCCAGAAATAATAGAGGGACAAAGGCACAAAAATACAGCAGGATTTTAAATAGCGCACCTATGAACATACAAAGTTGTTAGAATGACACATTTTGCATTAGTATGTATTTTCTGAAGGATATGAAGTCTGAAACTCAAATGTCTGTCATTATTTGATATTATTTAAATGATTTCAGTCATCAGTAATTTGCCACAAAACCATACATTTTATCAGGATAGACCAAAAATATGAGGCAAAAATGTGGACATTCCATGAAAATCTGGACAATGGAAAAGTATGGTGACCAGTACATCAGTTGCTGTTATCCAAGGTGGAAGAAGTGCCTACATAAAATCATTTTATTTAAAATTGTAAGCAATTTCTTTCTTAAATAATGCAAGTGTGTAATAGCATGCTTGTGTATGGGTAATGCAGGATATATCCATGCCTTACTTTATTTCATCACTCAGTTGTCCAAGTCATTTTTAAATGTATCTAAACTAGTGTATTAATATAGTTTGGTAATCTGTTCTATGCACTGGCTACTGTCTCACAAAACCAATTAGTACATACCTTTTTCCTATACAATATCTTTTTTTTTTAACTTCTCCAAGTCTTTTAGGTTTCTAATGCCCCATTACTAAGTCAAAGTACGATTAAAGTTCATGAAATTAGTATTGTTTCAATCTTTGATGTCAGCCAGAAGTGCTCTTTACAGCACCTGCAATGTGCCCAGTAATTACTTTATCTACAATTCATATAGGGTTATACGTATTGGTAACATATCTAAAAACAATTGCAGATTCTTTTTTATAAGACCCATTGCTTCTACTACTATTGGAACTGTCTGGGTATCTTTCTTCCACATTGTTCCCATTTCTGCCTGCAAATCCTGATATTTTATAACTTTGTGTCTCTCTGTACACAAGACACTGTAGTCACTGGGTGTGGCAATTTTCGATGATCAATGCTGTTTTTGCCTTTTTTTCGTGGACTACCATATCTGGTTTTCTAGCATCTGTCTTTTGAACTGTTGGTAATGGGTGATCCCATGTGATATAGACTTCATATTTTTTATAATGCTTTGTGGCTCATGTTTCCAGTGGTTTTTCAGCCACTTCAATACCATAATGTTTGCACAATCCCCAGTGCAACAGACACATTACCGTGCCTTTCAGTATACAGTCCTTCTGCCATTAGTATGTCACAACCAGCAACAAGGTGTGCGACTGTTTCCAATTCTGTTTTACAAACCCTACATTTTTCTGTTTCTCCCACATGTTCAGTGGACTTTGTAAACCAATTTGTACATAGCCCACTATCTTGTGCTGCCAATATTAACCTTTCATCTCTTAGTTTGAATTTGCCTCTCCTTAACCACTCTTGCATTTGATCCTGATCAACATGAGTTTCATCCAGAAGTTTTCCATACTTGCAACTATCTTTATACATTTTCCATATTTCTTGCCTTTTCATCTGGTCCTTCACCTTATATTCTTTCTTATCCCAGTGATAATAATTTGTCCTTTATCATGGCTTAATTGCAAACTGGTCTGCCACTGTTTCATGGTCACTGTAATATAGTTGATCAGTATAGGGTGCATATTTTTAAGTACTCTTTTATCCATGAATGTGGGATACTATCAAATGCTTTTTTTTTAGTCAATCTATGTCATGCTTAGATTCTTCCCCTTTTTACAGTTCTCCACTGTGACTTTAACAACAAATGAACTTTTGTTTTCTATGAATTTCTTTTATTGCCCTTTTGTTGTATTGTCATAATTGATTTGTTTCTAAATGACTCTTTCAGCATCGGTTGCAATGCACAGTTTGTAGGTCATCAGAAGGCAAGTTACTGGTCTATAATTTTTAGGGTAGCTTACAGATTCACTCTTAAGTAGGAGCATTGTTTTTCCTGTTGTTAGCCAGGTTGGTGTCTGTTTGGGGTGCGTATATAAATAGTTCTTACTCATGGCTAAATCTTCGTGCAAAGATGTTAATACTTTTAACCAGAAGTCAGGTACTGCATCTGGGCCTGGGGTTTTCCATTTAGTGGCTTTTCTTAACTTTGTTTCAATCTCTCTGGCTGTTACTTCATCCCATTTCATATCCTGTACCTTTAAACTTCTTATTCTTTCTTATACTTCTTCTATCCATTTAGCATCTTTGTTATGTTCCACAGGATCTTCATAAATACTTCTCCAAAATATATATATTTCTTCTTTTTTTGGTGGTCTTTCAATTATTTTTACCTTGTTTCCCAATTCTCTATAAAACTTTTTTGGGTCATCAATAAATTGCTTATTTTGTACTTTTCCTCTATATTTATCTGTGTATCTTCTAAGTTTTTTTGCCTGTGCTGAGATTTTTAGTTTATTTGCAATAGTGCATGATAGATCTTGATCTGTTCTAATACTGTGCATTGCTTTTATAATGCCTATCTTTTGACCTACATAGGTTGTCTGATAATTCTGTACTACTCTAATAACTGAAGCATTCCCAGAGGGAGTCATCTCTAAATACTCTATATAATTGAAAAGATTGTCTATTAAGTATCAATATAAACCCCCATATGAGTGTTTCTTTAGGGCAGATATTTAGTAAAAAATAGATGGATACATTTAAAATGCAGTCATATATTGCAGTACAGATACATATACATTCATAAGTATGTGCATATATGTTTGTCACCTAACAGTATATAGTGATAAAAGGGTGTGATGAATATGTATTAGTAGTTGAACAATATAAACATTTTTATCACCTGACAAAAGGGTGTGATAAATATGTGTGATGTGAACATTCTTCAAGAGGGCCTTACACAAACTAATGACTGGTGCCAGAAGCATGGCCTCAAACTGAATGCCAAAAAATGCATAATTATCCCCTTTAGGGAAAATGTCACCCCCACTAATTATCACATTAATAACAATGTACTAAGCATGCAATCAGTAGTGAGGTACTTGGGCACCCAGGTTGATAGCAACCTGACTTTTGACCACCACATTGCCTCCATTGTATGGACGGCTTTCTACATGGTCCACCTCATAAAGAATGGTATTTCCTCCAGGAACAAGGAGGCCATAGCATCCCTGTACCCCTCTCTTATCAGAACCATTATCGATGACAATGCCCCCTTCAGCATGTACCTTGCCAAGCACATGCAGCAGTTGGAGAGACCACAGAGGTTTATGACCAGGAAAATCCAGGGTCTCAAGCACCTATCCTATACAGATAGGCTAAAAGCCCTGTCCCTCTACTCAGTCTCATACAGACTCCTCAGAGGTGACCTGTGTCTGGCATACAAGGCCATTTCAGACCCAGCCTTGATGGAGTTGCTGCATATCCATAAGACAAACTCCACTCACGCAACCCGTATGCAAGGCCTTAACCTGGTCTGTGACACTAACAGAACTTGTTGGTGGGATAGATTTGGGTCCCAAAGATTCCCCTGTCTGAGGAATAGACTCCTTCTCCATGTTAAGCAGAGTACCTCTCTAGCCCTTTTTAAGAGGAACCTGGATGACTGGATGGGAGACATAAAATATACCCCTGGGATCCCATCTGTGCCCCTGCTGGACAGGGAAAACAGGTGCTGACTTTGATGGAACTTGGGCAAAATTCTTGGCTAGGCTTATAACGGCCTCCGGGCCAGTAGCCTAGTATCATCCTATGAACCTATGAATCTGTCAGTTAAAGGGTGGAAATATTTATCACCATATCAACAATACATGCCATGAATGATTTATCAATGTCTTGAATACGTCATCAACAAGTCAAGGTAAAGCATCACAAAAACTGAGCCCATTAATGCTTAAAGAAACTAAAAATGAAAATTCATACACTGTACAAAAAAGACATTTTAAAGATTCTACATATGTATTAAGATATAAAACATTTTATTTATTTATTTACTGGCATTTGTTTACCAGGATAGACCACTGAGACTTGAGGGCCCATTTTCAGTGGTGGCCCGGGGAGAAAAGCTACAACACATGTAACGATATGGAACAATTACAATAAGATAAAGAAACATATCAACATCAAAGAGACAAGACTGCAAACAACTGATAATTCATACATACATATGTACACCAAGAGCAAAAATAGAAAAACGTATTTTTACAAGGTAATTATCTTTGGAGGTGTAGCATACATATGAATAAGTAAGGCATGCATAGCATTCTAAGAGTAAGCACTTACAGATAATGGTACAGTAATGATAACTTTAAAGGGGAGAAATAGAGCTAGTAAAGTTGTAGAATTAGAGAAGTGGTGCAGGTAAAGGAGTACACAGAAATAGGGAGAAAGGGAAGATTTACAGAAGTAGAATAATGACAATGCTTTGAGTCGAAGTAGTAGTAATTGTAAAGGTGTACAAAAAGAGGATCTGGGAGACTTACAAAGTAGAGAGGTAGAGGGGAATAATGAGATTCTAGAACATGACGTGATGAAAAATTATTGTAAAAGGGAAGTAGAAAACAGGGCTATAAGATGGTTAGCGATAAAGATAGGGTAAAGAGGGATTAAAGATGAAGAAGAGGATTAGGCCTTAAATGTAGGGGGTGTAGAGCAGTTACATCTTTTAATGGAGGAGTAATAGTTCTGTAAGGACATTTTAAAGGGAGTAATATAAGGACTTGATCTATTTGTGAAGGGAAGAGAGTTCCAGAGTTTAACTACAGAATTGAAATATAACAGTTGGCCGGCAGGACATTTTGATTTATGTATTTGTAGCAGATGTTGATTTTTTTGATCTAAGGGATCTGTGGATAGACAGCTGATGAATAATGTTGCAAGGGCAGGGCATGCTGAATGTTTATGTACTATTTTGTGGGCTGTGGTTAATTGAATATAAGAGAGACAGTGTGGTAGTTCGAGACAATTTAGAGAATGTAAGGCTATACAGTGATGTGTAGAGTACGAAGCATTAACTGCAAATCTGGCACTTTTCTTGTAGCAGGTTTCTAATTTTGATTTTAAGAGCAACATATGTTAGTGATGGAAGGAGATAAGTGATGGCTAGTGTCTTTTTAACAGTAGAGTTAAGGAATGTTTATGTCTTTACAGCAGGCTGAGTTTTTTTTTAATGTTTCTTCGAACATACAGATCAAATTTTAAGTGTTCATCTATGATAACCCCAAGAAGTTTAGCATGGGAAACTATTATAATAGTGGTATTGTTTTGTGAGAGTATAGAAAATTGATCTTTGCTAAAAGGAGCATTTTTTCTTAGGGAGAAAAACAATTAGCTTGGTTTTATTAGGATTGAGAAGCAGCTGATTTTTGGTAAGCCAATTTTCAACAGCTGTAAATGCTTGTTGGTTTATATGCTGGAGCTTAGGTATGGAATCAGCAGAGCAAATGATTGGGAAATCATCTGCATATTACATAATAGAGCCATGGTTATGTGATAAGCATAGATTATTACTAAAAATGTTGAAAGGTAGGGGACCTAAAATAGACCCCTGGGGAATACCAGTAGGGTTAGGGAGATAACAGGAGATGGAGGAGTTCCATCTAACTGCTTGTTATCTATTAGATAAATAGCTTGAAAACCAGCTGTATGAATGGAGAGCGAGACCATTTTGTGAGAGTCTATCTAGAAGAAGGGGAATGTGAAATGGTATCAAATGTTTTAGACAGATGTAAGAAAGTAGATGTGACATATTGACCAGAGTCCCTAGCTGTATTGATTGTATCTAAGAAGGAGATTAAAAC
Organism: Protopterus annectens; assembly: GCF_019279795.1. Classification (NCBI taxonomy): domain Eukaryota; kingdom Metazoa; phylum Chordata; order Ceratodontiformes; family Protopteridae; genus Protopterus; species Protopterus annectens. The sequence continues at coordinate 374,461,877 of NC_056729.1, read as the reverse complement.
TGCCATTGTACTGTGACCTGGCCTAAAACCATGCTGTCTGGGTGACAGAATATGATTGTTAGTGAGAAAGTCAAGGAGTTGATTCTGTATAATTTTTTCGGAAATCTTGGAGATGGGGGAGAGAATAGAGTCTCCACCTTTATGGAGGGGTAGAATGAATGTAATTTTCCAACTCTTAGGGACATAAAATTCAACAATAGATCTATTTATAAGCATGCTAATAGGGTAAGCAACTGCGTCAGCTGCTATCCTTAGATATTCTCTAGGCAGATCATCAGCTGCCTTGGAGCCAGGCTTAAGTTTGTGAAGTAGTAGGTTAATAATGGCAGTGGGAATAGGTTTTAGGGAGAAGGAACATAGAGTGGTTTTGGAGATTACTGAGGATTCAAGAGAATAAGGTGAGAAAGGGGTGTGGGAGGGGAGGGAAGCAATAGCAGTTATAGTAGAGGCATTTGAGCCATTTTGATGTTTGATGAAATTGGAAGTGCTATTGAATATTGCATTTATAGATAAATTCAATTCTTCATTAACTTTACCACACCCTGATGCAACAAAATCCACTTCCCCAAATAGATCAAAGCCCAATTAATATATAGTTTTAATTTGTATAAAAAAATAATCAAAAGTGTGATGGGTTAATAAGAAAATTGCATTTCCTGGAAAACAGGTCTGATTCCAGACATCTAAACTAAGATTTATCTAACTAAAATGACTGAACAATGAAACTAATGTTTTTAACATAATCCTCAGTGCATTACTAAAATAATACAAAACTATCTGACAATATTACACTAAATAAATAAATAAGTAAAGATTACAGCTTACCTTAAATCTAAAGCAGAAAATCACCCACAAGACAGTCTGCTCATAAAATGTTCAGAAACTATGTAAACTGATATCCAATAAACAACATGCATCAATCAGTCCTGTAATTCCATATCCGCAATGTAATATAAAAATAAAATAAATAAATAAACAAATCTAACCTAGAACTTGTGACATATCAAACATATTCAACAATCCAAGCAATATTGCAGATGCATTCTCATTTCAGACCATCCCAAAACGAACTATTGCAAAACTATTAAAGAAGTTGAAACCCACTTCACTGGCAGCAGATAACTTACCAGCAGAATATCTAAAATTAACAGCAGATGTTATTGTCTTCCCTGTATCAATACTTATAATCTGCTCTATAACAGAACAGTATGTCCCAGCTATTTGGAAAATTGCATATAGTACACCATTACACAAAGGAGGTAATTCAACAGAACTAACAAACTACCGTCTCATTGCTATACTTTCACCACTTTCTAAAATTCTGGAAAGATGTATCTACTTTCAACTTCTTAAACACCTTCTAAACAATAATCTCCTCTTATCATGACAGCATGGATTCTGACCACATCATAGCACAACTACAGCTCTTCTAAGTTTCCCTAATACTATAAATAAATTCAGAGATGGTGGCAAAACAGTGTCTTCAGTCTTTTAGGACATGTCTAAAGCATACAGTATAGTTTCCCATCCTAAGTTACTGTCCAATCAGAAAAATCTTAATATCATCCCCAATGCTGTTAACTGGTTTCAAAGTTATCTATCTAGCTGCCAGCAAGCTGTGAAATGGAAGCAAGATATATCCTCAGTGCTTCCTGTTACACTTGGAGTCCCTCAGGGTTCAATCCTAGGGCCCCTCCTCTTCAGCATATTCATAAATGTTAAAGAAAGAGAAGCTTTATGTAACAAATGTTTAGTTAGAGGTTATCCTGAAGAATTAATTAAGGGTAAACTGGAAGAAAGTAAGATAAATAGAATAAATAATAAAAATAAAAACAAAATTATGCATAAACAAGGCTTTAAAGGTACAACTATAGGCAAAAATGATTATGCCATAGGTATGGTTGTTCCTTACTCTATAGATGGTGGGCAAATAAAGAAATAATTCAGACAAAATTGGAAAATTTTAGGTAGCTTTCCAGAAATAAGAAAGGTAGTAGGAGATTTTCCCATTATTGTTAATAAGAAAGGTAAAAGTTTTAAAAATATTTTTCAGAGTAAATTCAAATACCTTAAAGAAAAGAAAGGTAAATTATGGAAATGTTTAAATTGTAAGTATTGTAAACATATACATAGAGAGATTCAACAGAAATTGTTGTTAATAATATACAAGTGAAAATGGAGAATGCGGATGTTTGCAAGTGTAAGTTTGTAGTTTATATATCTGTTTGCTCACGATGTCTGCCATATTACATAGGTAGGACTAAAAGAGAGTTGTATAAAAGGATTAAAGAGCATTTGTATGCCATTCAAAAGTGTGACACAAATAATGCATGGAGAAAGCATGTTAGTATTAGTAAAAGTAAAGGTTTACCCAAATTCTCAGTGATAAGAGTATTTAGTTATGAAAATAAATTGGTAGCAGAGGAAGACCTAGATTGGAAAGAATACTGTTGGATTATGAAATGTAATACTAGTTGCCCGCCTTTTCTCGATAAGGAAAATTTTAAAATATATTTGAAAAGGAAAAAGTTAAAACACTGACCCAGATTTTTATACAAAAGAATTTCTTTACAAATGATTTTTAAGCTTTTATACTTATATTTATTTGTATAACTGTATATAGTAATTAAGTCTTTTAAAATGTTTATATGAATTGAGTTTTTTAAGAAAACATGTTATATCAATAGATTCTAATTAGATTAATTAGTTAATTGTATGACTGCTTAATGGAATGATTGCAATCTTGTTTTTGTACAAGTATGAATTGTGGTTAACCATTATTCAGTCTGAAGAAGTCAATTGTCTGACGAAAATGCTTACTGTATATTTAAAATTTGTGCTATGCTATCATTAAAGCTGTTTGTGGCCATATTTATTTTTTGGTTGGATATTCATAAATGATTTTAATACTGCCTCCTGTCAAACATCTAGCATACAATACGCAGATGATTCAACCCTTATATGTGGATCCACAATAACTCAATGTCTTACAGTGACACAAAAAGTCTTCTCTGATATTGAAATGTGGCTAGCAAACTCACAACTCATTGTCAACCCTAATAAAAGTAAACTTATGATCTTTCATCCATCTAAACCTAATAACCTCCCAGCTAACTTTTATATCACTGCCTGTAATAATATTAGGATTTTCTCAGATTCCCAAACAAAACTATTAGGTGTCAAAATTGACAACAGAGTAAAATTTGACATACACATTTCTAATGCAATCAAAAAGGTTCACAATAAAATGGGAACAATGTATAGAAACAAAACATTCTTAACAGACCCTGCAAGGATAACCATAGCTAGAACACACCTTCTCTCTTTACTCCTATATGCATCCCCCATACTTACCAACCTCAAAAAGTCAATACTAAGTAAATTAGAATCATGTTATAATAAGATTGCCAAATTTGCAACAGATTCCACACATTCAATCCATCACTGTCAATGCCTAAAAATCTTTCTTTGTTGAACTACCTTATATTATGAACTATAACCAGTTAATAATGGCTCACAAAATAATGCACAATCCTGACAACGTACCATCCCTAAAAATCTTCTACAACCCTACTCTAACATTCGTACCCTTCGATCGTCTAATAAACACTTACTCCAAGTAGCCAAAGTATCCAATACAGCAGGCAACTCTCTTTACTCTAACTTTGTTCCTAAAAATTGGAATACCCTTTCACATAGTATTAGATCCATGAGCAATCTTAATAATTTCAAAATATCTCTCAAAAGACACTTATTCGAATCCTGGCTTTGTACATGTAACACTCAATGTTAATTATTAACTTAGCATTACTTATATAATTTGGCTGTATGTACTAACTCTGTTAACATATCCCTTCTAACAACACTACTTCTCTATATGTAGTTACATTCCTAGCTGCAACTCTCACCATTGAAGTATTACTATGTACTACTTTGCCTAAGTGATTCACCCTGCTTAATTGGCTAACTAACGTTATGTTCCTCCACATATATAAATTCAACCATATATTTGTCTATATATGCAAGTGTTTAAAGTCATGTTCTATTTGATACTATGTATATATTTTTGTTTCTACATTTTTAACCTGTAAATGTGTTAACACACATTTTTTGTCAATTTTATTTATAATTTCTATTACTTGTTGTGATAATTTGTATGAAAGCTTAGACTGGAGCTTTTCACTCGGGCCTGTGCTAAAAATGGGCACTGTCACAGTCAGAGCATATCCCACTTTATGATTAAGGAACTCAATTTTGTAACTTGTGTCTTTGTAACACATCATAAACCTAAAGTACAAGACACTCATACATGTATATAAATGGACATTAATAAATGGGAATAATAAAGTATTTATTCAAGATATGCTATAGATATTTGTATTTATTTGTGACTCTGTACATCCCATCAAGCATCTATCACCACTCTACCCATGTAATCATTTGCCATTACTCAGCTCCATTCACATTAACATGTATAAACAAAATTCCACACACTGCACACAGAAATACAAAAACACAAAAAGAACCAAACTCGTATAAATCTATTCACCAATGAATAAACATATACAAGAAAATCAGATCTTCAGCAAACTAGTCAGAACATGGCATTACTAGCAAAATAGACCTGAATCTAAAACTTTACACTAATCATAAAATTAACCAAAATAAAAACTATGGTGCTATAACCTCAGTATGATATTAAAACAATACTACAAAATTGCCAACAACATTTTAAAAATGATTACAAATACCTCAAAATTAAAGTAGAGAATTATACTTTAGATGACCCATTCATGAAAATGAGCATAACCTACACAAAGTTCTGTCCAAATAATAAACTGTGCAGTTTATACATTCCACTGAAGTACATGGAAACCATAATCCAAACAAAAGAAATGTATAGAGAAAGATAAATGGAAAATGTGGTGTTCTTCATTGTGTGATAAATAACATATCTAAAGTTTTCCTAAACACCGCTAAGTGGTATGAATATGAGGAAATGTCCCATGATTATGAGGATGTCACACAAGTCTTTAATCCTACTTTTTAAATCAAAGCAGATACCTGCAGTGCTGTGGAAAAAACTTACAGAAAACAAACAAGGTGTCTTTCACTGAATATCTATTTCAAGTCCAGAGCACACAAGACAAATCTGCAGGTCTCAGCATCATGACCTGAGAGTTTCATTTGCTTGGAATGGATAAAGTTGAAGGTTAATAAGAATTAAACTGATAGGCCAATACTGTGATTGAGGAGTGAGTGTAGCTTAAAATAGAAAATAACCAACATTGTCATTTATATACAGGCTAGTGAAAGTATTACTAGAAACCCTGAGTGCTCAGTTGAATCTCCTGTGGCTATATGTGTGTTATGAGAATATTGTGTGGGGTATGCATAGTAAGAGGTGATAATGAACTCCAGAAAGTGCGTAGTGTCACTAGTAGTAAAAAGTACAGTTGTGTACACTTACTATAAATGAAGATGTTCAAATGTATGCACTGTTGCAGTCATCGCATTTGGGTTATCCCTGCCAGGGTAGCCCTCGGCCGGGCCGAATACCAGAGACTTAGTATTTCTGCATCGGTTGCTGTTGCTTGAGGACTGACGTCAGGTCATCAGTGGCATAAAGTAAGGCAGCCAATGCCATTACATCATTTTTTCTTGCCCTAACCTGTCAGGATCCCCCAAAGTAGGAAGTTGTGTTCTGGTGGAAAAACCCCACCAGTGGAAAATAAATACCAATACGTCCCTTGTAAGGAAAGGAGAACAACAAGGAAGAATGGTAATGAAAGTAAAAGAGAAGAAAGGGGATGAAACCAGGACTGCAACAGTGAATACAATTGAACATCTACATTTATGGTAAGTGTACACAACTGTACTATGTTCTTCGTGTTTCACTGTTGCAGTCACCACATTTGAGTAGATTCCCAAAGCTGAGGAAATGGGTGGAGACAGTGAATCTAGGGTCTGGCTAGGATGCCCTGCAAGACTGCAGAGGCAAACCCTGCCCTGGATTTGGAGAAGAAAGGCAAGTGGTAATGCTTGGTGAAAGTATGAACAGATGTCCAGGTGGCAGCCTCTAGAATGTCCTTGGTGGGGACTCCTCTGAGGAAAGCTGCAGAGGTGGAAACTGCTCTGGTGGAATGTGTCCTGACCCCCTTGTGGGCAGGCTTACCATGCTGTTTGTAGCAGAAACGGATGCAGTGTGCTATCCATTTGGAAATGGTTTGCTTGGAGATGGCTTTGCCTTCTGCCTCTGTAGCAAAGCTAACCAGCAATTGATCAGACTTTCTGAAGGATTTAGTCCTGTCCAGATAGTATCTGAGCTGTCTGTGCACATCTAGAGAGTGAAAAATCCTTTCCCCCTTGTTCTGGGGATTAGGAAAGAAGGTGGGCAAATGAATGGATTAGTTGAGAGCCACACTGGACACTACCTTGGGCATGAAGGATGGATTAGTTCTGAGGGATACCTGATCTGCATGGAAGATGATGAAGGGTTCCACAGCCATGAGTGCTTGCAGCTCAGAGACTCTTCTGGCTGAAGTGATAGCCAGAAGGAAGTCTGTCTTCCAGCAGAGAAATTTTAGCTCTGCAGAAGAAGCTGGTTCAAAAGGAGGCAAGGTGAGCTTTTCCAAGACAAAGTTAAGGCCCCAAGCTGGTGTTGGTGCCCTTCTGGGGGGCCTCAAGTTGCTAGCCCCTCTGAGGAACTGTTTGATCAAAGGGTGTAAGAAAACTGGCTGTTCAGTGGGAAAATGAGCAGAAATAGCAAAAGCATGAATTTTTATAGAGGTGAAAGAGAGACCACTGTGTAGTAGGTCAGCTAAGTAATCCAGGATGGAGGGATGTGCCATACTGGCCCCCTTAGCCTGGATCAAGGTGCAGAACCTTTTCCATTTATCTGCATAAAACTTTCTGGTGCTAGGGCATCTGGCCTCATGGATAACATCCAGAACCTGTTTACTGAGAATGGCAGATTGGTACGGGGTTAGGGAATAAGCCAAGCTGCCAAACTGAGTGTCTGCAATTGGGGATGCATCAATTCCCCTTCCCTCTGGGTTAGGAGGTTTGGAATATGAGGAAGATGCCATGGAGGCAGTGGGGACAGGCTGTGCAGCAAGGGGTACAAGTGCTGTTGGGGCCAGTCTGGAGCTATAAGAATGGTCCTTGGTTTTTCCTCCCTTATTATGAGCAGTACCCTGGGGATGACAGGAAGGGGAGGAAAGGCATAGACTGAGAGGTTGACCCAGGGGAAGGACAGGGCATCCATTTTCCAAGCCATTCAGTAATGCTCCCTGGTGCAGAATTTGCTGAGCTGATGGTTGGTGTGGGAGGCAAAGAGGTCGACTTCGGAGTTCACCTTTTCTGAGTTATTAAGGTGAAGGTACTTCTGTTGCACTGCCACTCGTGTGGGTCCAGAATGTTTCTGCTTAACTGGTCTGCCAGGGAGTTGAGAGAGCCTGGTAAGTATTGTGCTAACATATATAGTTGCATAGAAGAGGCTGTGAGCCAAAGGGTCATGGCCAGCCTGCATAGAGGGTAGGAGTGAGTCCCTCCCTGCTTGCTGATATACCACATCACAGTGGTGTTGTCTGTTTTTATCAGGAGAACCCCTAGAGGGAGAAGGGGTTTGAAAGCTATCAAGGTGTGCTGCACAGCCATCATCTCTTTTTGACTGATGTGCAGGGGGATTTGCTGTGGGCTCCATTGGCCCTGTATGCACCTGCCATCCAGGTGTGCCCCCCCCCCAGCATAGTCTGATGCATCTGTGGTGAGAGTCTGGGCAGTGGGGTGTGGGGAGAAGGGCAGTCCCTTGTTGTGGGAGCATGCTGTTGCCCACCAAAGAAATTCCTTTCTGAGGCAAGGAATTATAGGTAGAAGAGTTTCCAGGTCTTGACAGTGTTGACACCAAAGGCTCTTTAGGTACCAGTGAAGTTTCCTCATATGCAGTCTGACATATGGAATGAGGACAATGCAAGAGGCCATGAACCCCAGGGCTTGCAGGATTTTCCTTGCAGAAAGCTGGGGCCTGGTGACCAGTTGAGAGAAGTAGGCTTTGTTTCTCTGTTGTAAGGTATGCCATCTGGGATGCTGTGTCCAGACTTGCTCCCAGGAAGATTATCCTTTGGGTGGGCACCTGCTTTGATTTTTTTTTTGTTGACTGTGTACCCTAGGGAGGTTAGTAGGCTCTTTACAAAGGCCAGGTGCTTGATCGACTTTTTCTGGCTGTTTGCTTGAATAAGGCAGTCGTCTAAGTAGGGATAAATTTGAATATTCCTTTGTCTGCAAAACCCAATGGCTGGAGGCAGGCATTTTGTAAAAACTGTGGGAGCAGCAGATAAGCCAAAGGGAAGAGCAGAGAACTGAAAGTGTTGAGATCCAGCCCTGAAGCAGAGATATTTTCTGCATGATTCCCTGATAGGAATGTGGATGTAGGCCTCTTTTAGATCCAGGGCTGTTAGCCAGGAGTCCATGGACAGCATGGGTAGCAACTGCTGGAGGGTGAGCATTTTGAATTTGGGGATCACCAGGATGTTATTTAGAATGGATAGAGCAAGGATGGGGTGCCAGATGCCTCTTTTCTGGGCATCAGGAAAAGTCTGGAGTAGAAGCCTTGGCTTATCCATTCTGCTGGAACGTGCTCTACTGCCTTCAAAGGGAGCAAGAAATGGATTTGCTTTTGTGCCTCTGCCCACTGATTTGGTAGTAGATCTGGGAACCCTTTTGGGGTTGGAAGGAGAATTTGTATCCCTGAGACACAATGTTCAGAACCCATTGGTCCTTGGTAATGGTGGCCCAGATGCTTGAGTGGAAGGAGAGTTTTCCTCCTAGGGGCAAGTGAAGGTGTTTAGAAGGGAGGTCGAGAGGAGGTGAGTCATTGTGAGTTCTTACCATAAGGGGGTGGCTTAGAACTCCCTGGTTTTGAAGTGGAGGTAGTCCACTGCTTAGATCTCTGCATTTCCTGGGGCTGCTGTCTGGGGGGTGGGGGGTTGCTTCCATGGGGCCTAGGCTGGGCCTGTTTACTTGGAGCAGGAAAGGACCATTGCTTGGAGGGACAATGCCTGCTGAACCTAGGGGGCTGGACCTGTATGAAATATTTAACTGTTTGCATAGATTTTGCTTTTTCTTCAATCTTTTTTAAGACCTCTTCTGCGTTAGTGCCAAATAAGTTATCTTTGTGCAAAGGGACATCCAACAATTTAGATTTGACATGGTCTGGCAGGGGTTGTTCCTTAAGCCATGCATGCCTTCTAATGACAGATCCAGTGACTGCTGCTCTGCAAGAAGCTTCTATGGCATCAAAACCACAGTGCAAAGAGTGTTTAGTCACTTGACTTGCAGAATGCATTAAGTCTTGTAAATCTTTAGAGTCTGCCCAAGCAGGAAAGGAAGACATTTTTTGTTTAAGGAGTTGCAAGGTATGTTGCTGATATTTAAGCATATGGAACTGACAATTAAGTGTCCTGATGGCAAAAGTAGCTAAGGTGTATACTTTTTTACCCCATCTGGCCAGTGCTCGGGAATCCCTGCCTGAGGGTGTGGTATTCTAAGCAGTGGTTACGTTAATCCCTTTAGGCCCTTGAGAAATGACCTCAGGGTCAGCTGTAGGATTTTAAAAAAAGATATTTGTGTGAGTCAGGGACTTTGTAGTACCTGTCTGGTTTTCTGGGAACAAGAGGTAGGGCATCAGGAGTCAAGCTGGATTCAAGGAAAACATCATCCACCACATCCAGGACTGGGGGGATGGCCAAGGGTCTGTGTTGTGGGAGGTCTAAGAATTCCCTGAGTCTCTTTTTAGACTGAGGGTAGTCCTGACACTCCCATTGGAAATGCTCCCTTAAAGTATACAGGGTTTCCCCAAAGGAAAATTCCTCTGGGGGAGAGGCTGAAGAAATGGATTCCTCTGCATCAGAATCCTTATAACTGGAGAAGGGTTGCATGTCTTCATAGTCAGATGCATCATATTCATCTGACTCTTTTTCAGACAAAACTACTGAGGACAGATCTCTTTTCCTTTTTGAGGGGGTAGCTTGGCTTCCCCTGATCAGCATGATAAGGTCTTCCGCCATTTTAAGCATTTGAGACTGAGGCAAGGAAGCAGGTGCCTGCTCAACGGCTCCAGACTCATCCAAGGTAGAGACGACTGCAGGATCCTTCGACGGAGAAGAGTTTTGTGGCATACTGGACTCTGAAAGGATCTCGGTAGCAGCCTGCAAATCAACAGAAGTAGGCATCAGGGGCTGTGAAATCGCCTCACTGAGTACCAGAGGACTGACGACTAGCTTAACAGAAGCATCATCGGTAGGTTTGGACCTGTGCGGTCTGTCTCTGTCCTTATCTTTATGTTTTTTCAGAAGATCTGCTGTTGGATGGCTTACAGAAGCCATATTGGAATTCAAGGACTGTAAACAAAAATATCTGGCTACAATAAGGGCCCAACAATGGATAGTTCTGGCGTTAAAGCACAGAAGCGACAACGGGGGATGTCGTGGTCTGGACCTAGACAAGTGACGCAGTAAGAGTGGAAGTCTTGGTGTGGTATTTGCTTTTCACAGCAAGACAATTATTAACTTTTTCTGACATCGGTTAGTGCAAGAAAAAAGGATCCCCAACAGGGTACTTAGCTTTAGAAGACTTCAACTTAAATTCGGAAATGAAAACTCAGGTAGCGGCTGACCAGCACTCGTGTGAACTGCTTCTGCTTCGGGCTCCACGGCAAGAAAGACTGATGTAATGGCGTCGGCTATCTTACTTTATGCCACTGATGACCTGACGTCAGTCCTCATGCGATAGCAACTGACGCAGAAATACTAAGTTCCTGGTATTAGGGCTGGCCGAGGGCTACCCTGGCAGGGAGAACCCAAATGTGATGACTGCAACAGTGAAACACGAAGAACATCTGCATACTTGGAACTATATACACATTTTTGTTTTGAACTGGACTAATAATTCTAGAAAAGTGCCTTCTAGAGAAGTTAGGAAGAGCTGTGGATAATGAGATTGTACAGTACAGCAAGAATAATATCCTATTTTATATTGCTTACAGGACAGTGTAGTAAAACATTGTTTTTAGAAATGACATATGATGTTGGCCCACATTTCATTTTTTTTTTGTTTTTGTTTTCCTAGATGAATTTTCTTACCTTTGAATTTTGTGATTATTACTTTCATATTTATCCAAAATGTGCAGTTTTCTGTAATGAATGTTTTAAATAAAGGTCTAGCCAACTAAGTTAGCAGTGATAGTGGGGCACTATAAGGGACACATATGGGCAGTGTGCAAGTGTTTACCATCAGCAAGGAAGCAGTAATGCAGTTTGCCTTCATGAATTTAAATAATGAGAACAAAATTAATGCATGTAGCTTACCTACTGAACTTTATAATGGTCTCAGATAGGTCACTAATACTTAATCTGATGGGCTGGAATAGCTGTCATCCAAAATGTTAGAATTTGTGTGGAACTGGAGTCTGGCTGATTGAAAATTCCTGGTATTAGAAATGGACCTGCTCCAAGAAAAGAAGAATATGAAATGGAAAAAAAAGAATGAAGGCACTACAGAATTAATGTCTAGGCATGTGCTAGCAAATGACTCGACCAACATGGCATGGAATGGAACACTATGTGAGGTCTGGATTTGAAAGTTTATAGGTTCCAGACAGGAGAAATTTAGTAAGTGCAGCAGATCTGGTTAAGAGTAAGAGGTCTAATGACCCTCATAAAGAATGCATTACAATTCAGCAAATTCAAGGAAGAGTCACCTACCATGAGCAGTTACTTTCTGTGGCAGTTGTGATGTTCAGTTTGCTGATTTGCGATTTAGTGACTGAAACATGTCAGCCAAAAAAGTTGGTTATTCAAAGAATGGTCCTTTGTAATTCAACAACTATTAGGGCATCCAGAGCCTTACAACCTTTTCTGTATTGAATGAAACTTAAAAGAATTATAGTGTACATAAATTTCCTTTTCCCTTACAAATAAAAACACTTTCAATTTTTTTTTTTTGCATAAAGGAAATATATCATGGCTGGCTGTGAACTAATTCACTAATCCTAAATAAAGTTAAAACAAATGGCAAATCATTACAGTAATTTCACAGACAATAAATGTAAAATATTTTGAATAAGAAATCTTACAGAGCTACATGTTTTCTGATAGCTTTAGAGATCATCAAAAGCTATTTTTGCTTCACTTGTGAGAAAAAAATAGTCCTTATATAAGCATAACAGTTCACAAATGAAAACAGAAAATAATATTCTTAATCACATATCCAAACTATATCAGTCACTTGTTCGTTGTCTTATATTTATTCCTTATGCATTTCTTCTCAAGTAGTTAAATTTAACATATGAAAACAGAAAGTAGAAGGGAGTGCGAAGCCCACAGTAGCTGCTATTTAAAGTGCCTGTAATGATTAAAAAAAGCTTTTTTGGGGGGTGTGGAGGACTTTTACAATGTTTATGTTTAAAGCCTTCACCATAGCTAAATAACTGATTCAAATGCATGCCTACAGAGAGTAGCATCTCACTCATATAGGGATATACCAAATTCTCTTTTGAAAGACTGTAAAGTTACTGAAATATGAATGTTTAGCAGTCTGCAACAGCGACACACAGCCACGCTCCTCTTATTCCACACTAGGACAAAAGCGGGGTAGCTGTTATATAGAGTGGATAAGAGGATTACATCCTGGTCATTTTTGCCTCCATTTCAGCCCAACACGATGGGCAAACAACAGTACTGTACTTGTATGGTTTGTAAACACTCTCACTACATAAAGCTCCTCCCTCCCCTTAAGGATGGCTACCTTGCAACTTGATTTTAAATTATTCCTCTTCATACAGGCCAGCTGATCCTTGGGCTACCATGCCCAGTGCAACTAGACAGGACTGATTAGTTTAGGACATACATGTCTAAATAATTTGTGAAATATAACAGCTTAACTACATTTATGACAGAAACATAAAATTGACAATCAGCAGAAATTTTTTTGTTAACTAAAATTCATGTTAAATGACAATGTTAGAATGTCAGTTTATAATTATTTATTTTGGCTACATTGATTAATACAGGACTTCATTAAAAGATAACTATTTCAAAGTCTGGTGTACTCATGGATTTGTCCTTCCTGTCAATAAATGTATGCAGCTGCCACCTTAAACTGAGCACTTCTATTTGATAGCATCTATTGTGAACTGGAACTATTGCTTTTTAACAGAGTTTGGCAGTGTATTGCAATGTCATTATCTGCTGAAAAAATGCTGATTTGTGATTGATTCTGCATAACAATTCAGTCTGCCATTCTGTCACAAACAGAATGATAGAAGACTAAACATTATTTAGTTTTCCCAGTAATCTCATGTGAAATACGGTACAGTTTCAGTCTTTAGTACACATACAGCTAAATCTGAAAGAGTGAAAACAAGAAGCTAGATTTTCCTTTTGTCCAAATGGCTCATGCAGCAAACTGAATCATTCTGTCTTGGCTGTGACAAATGTCCTGCTTCTGTTAGGCTGAGGGCTTTTACCACCATGCAAGACCTGTGTAATCTAATTTGAGTCTACTTATCATGAAGTCTAAGTCTCAACCTGGAAATACCAAAAATCTGGACAAAGGCCCATGAAAAATAGGTACAAATCTGTACACTGATTAACATAAGATTTGCATGCATAATTATGTAACCCTGCCAACTCTGTTGGAATTGTGGGATACCAACTTTTAAACGCAAACTGAAGAACAGACAAAATATGAACATGAAACACAAAATTAACAGACTAGCGTTATATTTATATTAATATTTGAACCTGTATCAAACTTTGAACTTGTGCATACTGCAAAACTAAAATACAACTTTCTTTTATAAAAACAAAATGAATAGGGTTACCCCCTGCCCCTCTTTGCAAGGGACAGTCCCACTTTGGGCAGTTGGGTCCTGCGGAAAAAAAAAACTAAAAAATGGCAAATATCCTGAGATTTTAAGACAAAAGGTATTTCTTAAGTTTTCTTTAATAGCTGCATAAAACAGTTATATTGTATCTGAAATACTTAAATATTAAATGAAATAGCATAAGCACTCAAATGCTACAAAAATAAGCTTTTATTTTGGTAAAAAAAGTGAAGTTCTATCCTTTGCACTTGCCTTGGGTATATTTTGTCCTCCAAAATCTCACATTTGTATAAAAATGTCCCACTTAGGGCATTTCAAAAGGTTTCAACTCTAAAAATGAACTGCTTCAGCAACATCCACCCCCTTTAAAAGTACAACACAGTACAATTATCAGCAGTCTATCTACATACTGTGGGAGTAGAACCCACAACCTTCTGCATCAAAAGCAAGCATTTTACTTGTTGCGCTACTAACAACAAACGCAAAGGCTTGGCATAAGCAGCAGTAAACTTCTTTCCCCTGAAGAACTATGCAGCACAAGAAATCTGTAAAAAGACAAAATTTATTGGGGGGGGGGGGGACAAAGGCCCAAAACCAGGGACACATTTTAATCATTGCTTGCATAATCTTAGAAAAGTTGCTATTATAAAATGTTTTGTGTTGCAATACATTTTCTGAAAGATAGGAAGACTGAAACTTAAATGGCTATCATTATTTAGTGAATTCAGTTCTCGCTGATTTGCCAGAAAACCACAAATTTTAAGAGGAAAAGACCACACGTATGAGCCAAACATCCAAGACATTCTATAAAGTGGTTGTATGAGTAGAGAATTTAGGTTCTTGCTCCTTGTACCTAAGGTACAGTGTTTGAGTCTGAGTAACTGTAACTAACTATCAGTTACTCCTAACTGGAGCACACACACACACATACACACACACAACAGCAAATAAAACCTTAAATGAAATTACAATGCAGCATTAACCGTGGCAAAAGAGAGACTCACCCTTAAATGCAGAGCAAATGAACCAGTAAAACTTACAAATGCACAGCAAACCCACTATATATATATATATCTATATATATATATATATATATATATATATATATATATATATATATATATGGGTCTCGTACTGTTCCCCGAATGGCTGTTTCACCGAAACTGAAATGGCCAGGCATACTTTCGTGAAAGTGCTTTTCACTGAAAAAGCACTTTCACGGAAGTATGCTGAAAAGTAAGGGAAATCACGGGGGAATGGCTATTGCTGAGATCGTAGTACAGTGAGGATAAGGGAATATTCCCTTTTCCTCACTGTAGTGCAATCTCGGAGTGAGAATATAAAAGTAGGGGGGATGTGGGGGGTGTGGGGCATGCAGGGGGGCTTGCCCTCCTGCGTAAACATTAGTTGTCTGTTTTTTTTTTTTAATTTTTTGAGGGACTTTAGCGAAAGTGCTTTTTCGGTAAAAAGCACTTTTGCTAAAGTGTGTTCAGTAGATGTGGTTTCAGACTATTGAACTTTTCTTCAATAGTCATAAACCCATACATATATATATATATATATATATAGAGAGAGAGAGAGAGAGATAATGTGTGTGCATGTGTGTGCATGTGTGTGTTTATAAGTACATAACCCAAACAGTACCTTTGTCAAAAGTAATTGCATATTCCCAGTATTAACAAGAAATAACAATTATCCATGTCAAATCTCCACACCTTGGGCAGCTTTAATGCATGCTAAACCACAGAGGAAAATAATTTACGCCATTGCATAAAAAAATGCAACTTCTCTATCCTATGCAGATACCTAGAGCAATACAGTTACCTAACTGTAACTACCCCATTTGAGAACACCTCTCACTTTTGAAAGCCCCATTTCTTCTTAATAATGTAATCCCGGCAGTCCATTATCCTTCAAATACTTTACCTGGAAATTCATGCACCCGAGCCATGTAACCATTCAACTGCCTGCAATAGCACTCTGTTACACTCGAGAAAAAATTGATTTTTATTTAAGCACTAATTAATCTCTAAATGCTCTCCTTTAACTAATAAACCATTCTACGCAATAATGAAGTACCAAAGAACTCATCCAATTACTGGCTTCAAATATACTTCCTATCTTACACGTTCAACAAGCTCAGTTTTTTTCAGTTTCCCATGTTTTCAATCTAGTCCCATAGTCAAATTCCAAATGCACCGCCCCAAACGTAAAATCACAGAATGGTTCAAAGTGATCATTGCCAGAGCCTAGCACAATCATTCACCTACATTCGGCCACAGCCACTCTATAAAGAGTATGATCCAAATGAATCCAGGAAGCTGGGAGTAATCACAGCAGGCTAGGATATGGGGGTAAAATCACAGAAAAAAGAGGTACTGATGTTAGCATAAGCAAACGCGACATCCTACCATTTTTCTGATTACTATGGGCAGCCCATGGGGAGCGACAACAGAAGGAGGGTAACAGAAAAGAAATGGGAAAAGTTTGGAAAAAGTTGGACAGATGAAATTTTTTCACCCAGCTGCTACCACAGCCACAGTCTAGAAGTTTGTACTTCGTGTTCAGAAAATACACAATGTAAAGCCTTCTGCTCGATTAACTTTTCCAAACATTTAAACTAATATTTAAGCACTGGCCCTTTTTAACATTTAAAAACTATTATGTGTTACAGGTAGTTTTCATGCAGCAAAACATTTACAGTAAAGAATGTGTACACAGACAGCCTTAAACATATCACTATCAAAGTAACTCACTTAGGTGGGTGGCTGACATGATCAGAACCAAAACATCCTTTTTCCTGTTTTCCTCAGGGAACAAAAACAATAATGAGAAAAATCAAGCCGGGTCACATTTAAAGAACTGAGGATTGGGAATGGCTGGTGTTACCAGGCTAGAATGAAAGCGTGACGCTCCAGAAGCAAAATGTTGTACAGAACTGAAGCAGAAGACTGCAGATTCAATGACATGGGTGCATTGTATACCACTTAATGTATGCATTGGTACTGTAAAAACTAGTGTTTTTACAAGCTGCAGATATTTGACATTCTCCCTTTAAAGTAAGCAATACTTTTATGATGGATTCGCGTTACGGCAAGAAGTCCGGACCGCAAGAAATCTGGACAAAGCCTAAAATAAAGAAGGGAACACATGACATGAGTAAAAATAGGAACAGATTTTAAGTATTGACCTTATAAACTTAGAAAGGTGCTGAAATAAGACCGGTGGTAGGTGGGATTTTGTGTAGGATACAAAATCGAATACAGAAGACGCATTTTGTCATTACATACTGACTTCAAACTGCAAAAGAGAACCACAAGGAATTATCCATCTTTTAAAATCCAAATATTCATCTAACTATCATTTGTTTTAGTATGTATAAGTGAAAGTTCATGAAAAGCATATCAGCAAATAATTAACAAATAAAAAAGCACAGTAAAACAACTTAGGGTAGTACCCTGCCTGGCCTACTACTGTAACTGCAGAACGTAATAATTCCCTCTGGTTCTGTCTTTGTCTTTCCCCTCCGGTTCACTCGTAAAATAACATCCTCTTTCAGGAAAAAATAATTCCTTCCCTGGCTCAAGAAGTTATAACATCCAAGAAGTTATTTGCAATGCTCGCAAATAACCGTTTGAACTCCCGCTCGCTCGAAACAGCTGGAAATGCTTCCAGCTTCAGCATGTGATGGCGTCAGTTAATGTCTGAAAATTTAAAAATAGAGCTGGGAAAATTGGAAATTAAGGGGTGCCACTTTGGAATCGTGGCACCCCATTTTCTGGACCTGAAAACCATTAAGAACCAAGACATTTGGTACGGTTGAGAGGTATTTAAGCCTGTAAAATGACAGGAAATCTGTTTCTACTTTTTTAAATCTCCACAATACCAGAGAATTTCTTCCTGCACTAGTACTCTTAACTACATCACTTTTAGTTACTTTTCTAAATCTGCACAATGCCAGAGAATTTCTTCCTGCAATAGTACTCTTAACTACATCCCTCTATGTTTGTTTACCAATATGTATTGTTAGTTTAAAGTAGAATTCAACTAAACCCAAAGGAAAATACATTTATGCATTAGTAGAGATAAAATATGTTAGAGGAAGACAGTCAGCTCAAATGACTATTACACTTCTTGTAACTGATTGAACAAATTAAAGCGAAAATTAGGGAATGTTAGCTCATGTGCCATTTAACCAGACTAACACTCCATAATTTCAGCTGCATTTTGTTAATGATTCTAATAGTTATCTCCCCCAGTGCTTAAACCAGAACAACCAAAGGCTTTGAAATTACAAGGAGCAGCAATGTGGATTTCATTGTCATTAACCTCTGTAGCAGGGACACCGTACACTCTGACTCTAAAAATTTGTTGGCATTTGCATCATCTTAGAATAAATCTCTGCTTAGTGAGTATGAAAGTAAGCAAAACTCTTTGCTGTAGACAATTCCTTCAGTCAGTACAAAACAAACCTGGGATTCAGAAAGGGTTACACAGTCAAGAAGCACTAACCATGAAGTTTTCCACATTGCAGTAAAGCTGAGTGATTCAGAGACCACTCTCCTGCTAATTTTCAACTGGCAGTGGGCATGGTGCAGACATCAGCTTCACTGAAGAAGCCACATGCATATGTGGCAGACCTGGGGGATCCTTACTGTTAAGTAGCCATGTGCTCTTATGATGGAAATGGAGGCAGCTCCTGATTAACTCAGCAGTTATTTTTTCATACCCTGACTGCAGGTAAATATAGCAGAGTTTGTGTGTGTGTGTGTGTGTGTGTGTGACTTGGCTATCTTTATATGTGTGCATGTGTACCTTTAGGTTATCAAAGTATGAGAAGTTAATATGGGGGTGGTTGGCTCTGTGGTGTTTATGTGTAAAAGTGTATGTGTGTGTGTGTGTGTGTGTGTGTGTGTGTGTGTGAGAGAGTATGAGTCTGGGAAGATGTGTACGTTTGTGTTGTGTTCTGCCTATAGAATGGTAATGCATGGGCTGGTAGTTCATATCTGACAGCTCTGTGTTCAATTTAGAGACATGGCAATAAAACTTCTCTCTATTGAAATCATGACACCTGAACCATCCAGTGCCAAAAATAGAGAAAAAATGACAGTAACTGAGGAAAAAGAGTGACTATCAAACATGACTCTTTCCCTTCAAACTTTATTTGCAATCCCACCAACATCCCACTGTGGGGTGCAAGCCCCCCTTCCCCAAACTTATATATACCAACTCTGCGATCATTATATTTTGGTGAAAATTGAATATTCTGAGAAAGCAAAGAATTAGAAGGTCACACTGAAAAAATAATCAGAAAAAGCTAAATGAAAACTCCAGCCAAGCTAGAATTTTCAATGAGTGACCTTGCAAACCTCCTGTAACAGAGGCACATGGGATATATGCAAATGACCCCTATGAAAATCAGGTTTTTTAGCTATATGGCAATTCTGACTACCCATGACTTTTACATTTGAAATCATTTTAATAGATAATTTCAGGCCAATAAAGCCAAATCCCACTAGTTACAAATATAAAATCCACGGAATACAGGGTTAGGTTGCGGAAACACTATGACGCTTTTGTACTGAAGAAATAAATAACAAAACAGTTCTTCCACATCCAGTAGTGTTGTCAATGGTATAACAAAAGAACAAGGCAAACGTAGATAAAACGAACGTGTTTAATACGCTTTCACCCAAATGGCTTCTTCAGACGTTTTAATACAAATAAAAAAAGGGGTTGTATTCATATAAACTATCTATAATCCTATTGGATGTCATCACTACGTAGACTTAATTAAAACGACCATGCAAGCTCAAATATAACAAATAGATACAAAGATAATGAACTGCACAAAATACATTGTAAAATCCTGTTCATTATATGCAATCTAATTAAAAACATTATTAAAAACATATAGCAGCACCTGCATTGCATAAAACAAAATAAAAAAATAAAAAAGAAGACGCTGAACTAAGCAACACATATATGTGTGTGTAAGTATGATACTGAATGTGACGATATATGATAGGTACCTACAATATGAAATATTGAAATACCAAATACTGCAGTAATTTGTAAAAAATATATATATAAAAATAAATATAAATTATTTCCTCGGTCTAGGACACTTCCTATTTTTTAAAATGGGTTTTATATTAACTTTGTCATTAAGACCAGGGTGGCGATCTGCCTTACATCTAATTATCCACCGCAGTTCACATTCTAACGTGTGGTTAATTAGATCACCACTAATACTCTCAGTTACTTTCTGTATCACTAGGAATAAAAAATTATGCTCAGGACCAGATTGTTTAACATGTCTGGCCAAGGCATTAATATCAGAACCAATTCTGATGTGATACAAATGCTCTCTGATCCTTTCCCTGAGCATTCTATTAGTTTTGCCTATATAGTATGCAAGTGGCACCTAGCCAAATATATGACATTCCTAGTCAGACAACTGGTACCTGTGTTAAAATTGTACACAAAATTATTATGTGGATTAACAAAAATCATAGAAGGGTCAATCGCATCACATTGCTTACATTTACCACAAGGTTTTGTATTACATTCTACATTCCTAGGTTCAGCCTGTGTAACAAAGATATTCCTGTAACATAACATATTCCTAAGGTTTGGTTTATTCTTATAGACAACCCTCGGTCCATCACCTACCACTGTACTCAACTCAGGATCTAGCTTCAATATATGCCAATGTTTATCAAAACATCTTCTAAAATGAGCAGCATCTCTAGTGTAAAACATAGGCGCTCTCAATGTTGGAAACGTGTCCTCCACTATAACATTATTCCCCACAGAAACTTCAGAAAAATAAGGTTTAGCAGAGGAGGTTCTAAGTCCATCAACTTCACTGATTTTCATATCTAATGCTTCGACAGAATAACCCCTCCCCAAAAACATGTCCCTCAGATTATTCAACTCTTCTCGGTAACCTATATCACTGGGGTTCAGCCTTGAGGCCCTCATCAATTGACCTTTCAATACATTGTCAAAGACGTATCTAGGATGCATGCTCTGACGGTGAAGGAAGGTGTTCTTATAACAAGATTTCCTATGTACACAAGTGTTCAAAAGGCCATTCTCAAGCCTATATACACAGACATCCAAGAAATTGATTGAATCAGGTGAATAGCATAACGTAAACTTCAAAAAGGTGGTGGAACTATTGATCTTTCCAACAAAAGTAACAAGGTCTTGTATAGTACCATGCCAAATGAAAAAAAGGTCGTCCACAAATCTCTTATAACAACCCACATGATCATTAAATTCACTAGTGCGGAATAAAAATTCCTTCTCCCAATGAGCCATCACTATGTTGGCGTAGCTATTGGCACACGGGGTGCCCATAGCTACGCCATCATTCTGGATGTAAAAGGCATCACCAAACACAAAAACATTCTTCTGTAGAATGGTCTCCATAAAGAGACAGAGCATGTCTATCTTCTCCTCTGACATCGTGGAATGGTCTTGCAAAAAGTACTTCATATACTTAACCCCTACCTCATTAGGGATCACTGTGAAAAGACTCACCACATCAAGGGTGACTAATAAATAGTCACTAGAGTCAGTCATCTCTTTCAAGTATGTATATAATTCCAGTAGGAATTGCTTACTGTCTCTCAAAATATGGGGGACATCATTAATCAATGGTCGTGTGAAGTATTCTATATATACTGACATTGGTTCCGTCAGCCAGCCTTGACCAGCCACTATTGGTCTCATGGGTGGTTTAGTAAGTGACTTATGGACCTTAGGGAGACCTTGAATCACAGGTATCCTTGGGTTATTAACCTTTAAATAATCAAATAGGTCCTTAGATATCAAGTTAGATGCAACCAAATCATCAAGCATAAAGTACACTTCAAAAACCATATCAGTTATCTTCGCCATATCTATCCTTTGGTAAAATGCCACATCACCTAGCAATTCCTTCATTGTGCCTGTGTACATATTGGTGTCCATAATTACTATGGACCCGCCCTTATCGGCTGGTCTAATAGCTATGCTAGTATCTGTGTACATATTCGCCATATCTATCCTTTGGTAAAATGCCTAGTGACTATTTATTAGTCACCCTTGATGTGGTGAGTCTTTTTATTTTTATTCCGCATGGTACTATACAAGACCTTGTTACTTTTGTTGGAAAGATCAATAGTTCCACCACCTTTTTGAAGTTTACGTTATGCTATTCACCTGATTCAATCAATTTCTTGGATGTCTGTGTATATAGGCTTGAGAATGGCCTTTTGAACACTTGTGTACATAGGAAATCTTGTTATAAGAACACCTTCCTTCACCGTCAGAGCATGCATCCTAGATACGTCTTTGACAATGTATTGAAAGGTCAATTGATGAGGGCCTCAAGGCTGAACCCCAGTGATATAGGTTACCGAGAAGAGTTGAATAATCTGAGGGACATGTTTTTGGGGAGGGGTTATTCTGTCGAAGCATTAGATATGAAAATCAGTGAAGTTGATGGACTTAGAACCTCCTCTGCTAAACCTTA
Source organism: Protopterus annectens (assembly GCF_019279795.1). Lineage (NCBI taxonomy): Eukaryota > Metazoa > Chordata > Ceratodontiformes > Protopteridae > Protopterus > Protopterus annectens. Next base: position 374,439,465 of record NC_056729.1, on the reverse strand, counting down.
TTTTTCTGAAGTTTCTGTGGGGAATAATGTTATAGTGGAGGACACGTTTCCAACATTGAGAGCGCCTATGTTTTACACTAGAGATGCTGCTCATTTTAGAAGATTTTTTGATAAACATTGGCATATATTGAAGCTAGATCCTGAGTTGAGTACAGTGGTAGGTGATGGACCGAGGGTTGTCTATAAGAATAAACCAAACCTTAGGAATATGTTATGTTACAGGAATATCTTTGTTACACAGGCTGAACCTAGGAATGTAGAATGTAATACAAAACCTTGTGGTAAATGTAAGCAATGTGATGCGATTGACCCTTCTATGATTTTTGTTAATCCACATAATAATTTTGTGTACAATTTTAACACAGGTACCAGTTGTCTGACTAGGAATGTCATATATTTGGCTAGGTGCCAAGCTTGCACCGCATACTATATAGGCAAAACTAATAGAATGCTCAGGGAAAGGATCAGAGAGCATTTGTATCACATCAGAATTGGTTCTGATATTAATGCCTTGGCCAGACATGTTAAACAATCTGGTCCTGAGCATAATTTTTTATTCCTAGTGATACAGAAAGTAACTGAAAGTATTAGGGGTGGTGATCTTATTAACCACACGTTAGAATGTGAACTGCGGTGGATAATTAGATGTAAGGCAGATCGCCACCCTGGTCTTAATGACAAAGTTAATATAAAACCCATTTTAAAAAATAGGAAGTGTCCTAGACCGAGGAAATAATTTATTATTTTTTTTATATATATATTTTTTACATTCTACATAATTACTGCAGTATTTGGTATTTCATTATTTCATATTGTAGGTACCTATCATATATTGTCACATTTAGTATCATACTTACACACACATATATGTGTTGTTTAGTTCAATGTTTTCTTTTTTATTTTGTTTTATGCAATGCAAGTGTTGCTATATGTTTTTAATAATGTTTTTAATTAGATTGCATATAATGAACAGGATTTTACAATGTATTTTGTGCAGTTCATTATATTTGTTATATTAGAGCTTGCATGGTCGTTTTAATTAAGTCTACGTAGTGATGACATCCAATAGGATTATAGATAGTTTATATGAATACAACCCCTTTTTTTATTTGTATTAAAACGTCTGAAGAAGCCATTTGGGTGAAAGCGCTAACGTACATGTATTAAACACGTTCGTTTTATCTTGTTCTTTTGTTATACCATTGACAACACTACTGGATGTGGAAGAACTGTTTTGTTATTTATTTCTTCAGTACAAAAGCGTCATAGTGTTTCCGCAACCTAACCCTGTATTCCGTGGATTTTTTATTTGTACAGACTTTGATAACAGGGTTACGGCTCCTTTGGTTGTGTGCCTTCGTTTATGCTATTATTGTCTAGTTACAAATATGCATATTTCAGCCTTGGTATGACATCATTAGCATAGCATAAGCAAAGTTTTTGAGTTAGCATAAGAAACACAGGGTTGTTATATCCAGCTGATCTCCATTATCATTAGGGTGACTGCAAAATTTTCCAACTAACAAATTAAAACAAAGAGTTAGAAGGTCACACTGAAATAACAGTCAGAAAAAACTAAATGAAAACTCCAGCCAAGCTAGAACTTCCAACGAGTGACCTCCCAAACCTTCTGTAAAAGAGGCACGTGGGATATATGCCAATGGGCCCTATGAACATCAGGTGTTTCAGCTATATGGCGATTCTGATCATAAATAACCATCAGAAAGGCCCCACATCATAAATTTGCTTGCTACAGTACTCCCTCTATGACCAAAGAAAGACACACTGCCTATCTACAGGAACTAGAATCACTGCATACTAAACCCAATGGCATTTTCCTAGGTGATTTAAACTATCAGGCTCTAGACTAGGAAACCTACTTGTGCACAAGCACAGAGATTTCTGAACTTTGTTAACACAAGCACCCTAAAACAATTATTCAAAGTACCCCCTGGGAGGGGTAACATCTTGGATTTTATCCTTGTTAATATGGTGACATCTTGCACAAGAAAACCCCCACTTTGCTAAAATCTACCATTACTAGAATCTCCTTGTGTTCTGACTGAGTGTGCTTCTCAAACAATCTGGAAATATAGAGCTGATAAGTATATATTTTGGGCAATTTTTAACTGTTCAGAATTCTGCACTGTCTTAATTTTTGCTTGACTGAATTATTTGTACATTTGCTGGCATTGCTTTCTGATACTCTAAGTGCCTCCATTTTGATTTTTTCCTAATTTATTGCTTTTTGGCCTAGAAATTGTAGTTTAGTGGCCGTTTTGTTAGTTTTTCCATCCCCTTCAACTTTCTGGTTTAAAAGCCCACGTTTGCACTTGTTTCCCATCTTTCCTGTAACTAGTCTAGTCCTGATACAGATTTGCTGTTTGTAAGCTTCTGAGCCCCCCAATCCTTTCTGTGTGCAGGGAAGCCTTCTAGCTTATCAGTGGGAGTGGTAAGCACTAGGTAGCCTATCTACCACAAGAGGAGTGGTTTCTGGCCCAGACATTGTAGTTTATTGAACGTTTGGGCAGTTTTTCCATCCCTTTCAACTTTCTGGTTTAAAAGCCCATGTTTGCACAGATTTGCACTTGTTTAAGCTCCGCTCAGTGGCGCTGAGCTGAGGTAAACTATTACTGGTGCCAGAAAGTCTGTTCTACAGTTTTTCCCTTACATCTTGCTAGTTGTTTCTCTCTTGCACTTCAAATAACCTAATAGCTTTGCACTTCAACAGGTTTTTGTAGCAATTATTATAGCACACCTAAAAGCCATCACCACTAGTCACTCTTCATGGAAATAGCTCCAGTACTTAGTAGTTATGACCACCCCTCGTGGCATGATTAATGAGCAGTTTCCTGTGCTTTCTCCTATTAATATGGTGCATTTGGGCATTCTGAGGCAGTGTAGCAACTGCCTCATATACACAGATAACCCTCTCCTCTTACCTCCCAACACTCAGACTTGTGAGAGATGCACTTATATCACCAAATTGGAAGTTATGCACTCTCCAGCCAAGACCGTACTAGCTGGTCAAGAGGAGAAGGTCAACACATGCACCACACCATGTGGAACACATAGCCCTCAAGAACACCCACTTTCACAGCTCTCACATAAAAACACAAACCAAACACCCACTTTCACGGAGGCACTCAATAGAAATGTACCCAAATGGTAGAGACCGCCAAGTCAGAAACACATTCGATCATCACAACACAGCAGAAATCACAGGACACATAGCTCACCTCCACAGTGTGCCTCTCAACCTAAGCCCCTAAGGCTAAACACCTTGCCCAATACACTAATCACAGGTGACTCAGTAGTGAGGCACACAGATGTCCCACTCACTAGGTTGAATAAGGAGAAGGTAACTTCTCCCACCCACAATTACCTCCGTACCATCATGCACCCACTTCAAAACTTTACTAAAAGCACACCTAAAAACATGCTGGCTATGCCCTTGCAACTCCCACTCTAATATCACTCTTCCAATCCAACCACTACCTTTCTTTCTACTCCACTAACTACTTTGATTATAGCAAGCTCAGATGCTCATAAGCCAGTATTTATTATACAGCAGGAACTTCTTCTTGTAACATTTGTTAATGTCTGTTATGTACTTCACAGATAAAGATTCCAGTTGTCTACTGATGTACTATGTTCTTCATCTGTAAATATGTTGTAAGTAATTGCTATGTAAATGGTTAATCACTATGTAATCCAATGTAACTACTGTCTGTTTATTTTAACTGTGGAGCTTTTCTCCCCGGGCCTCCGCTGAAAATGGACCTACGTCCAGTCGGACACTCCTGGTCAACAAATATAAATAAATAAATAAATAAATAAATAAATAACAGTCAGCTGTCTGTCAGGTGCCAGAATCCAACACATAACACATGCTATCAGGTCACTCCACAACAAGTACACGTATGACTCTGTCATTGTCCATGTGGGTGTAAATGACCTGAGATGTACCTCCCTGGACTACATGAAAAGAGACATGGTGGAGCTCTCAGATTACATGGCCCAGGCAGGTATGACACTAGCCCAGAGGAGTATCCTACCGTCACCCAGAATGATACCACTGTACAAGCAAAAAATGATTGACTTCAACAATTGACTAAGTTTCTGGTGTCATTCTAAGGGGATTCAGTATCTGTCTACTTGGGATGACATGACTGACAGACCTTGATGTTTTGCCAGAGATGGCATGCATCTGTCACCCCTGGGGTTTCTGGGTACTGGCTAAAGCTCTTGCCACCCCTTTAGTGGCTTTTTAAGTGGAGTTCCAAAGACCAAACTCCACCATAACAGCTATAAATAAATGCAATCCGAGGGTCATGCTGCTCAATGCTAGAAGTCTAAATCTCAAGATGCACTCACTCGAAGCACTCCTCAAAATGTAGAACATTGACATTTGTGCTGTAACAGAGGCCTGGTTTAAAACAGCAGAAGCACCCCTGTACTACCAGGCTATAACTCATTCCACACCTTTCGGGCCCCAAAACATGGACTGAAGCTCCAAATGCAGTGGTGTCTCCATATTCATAAAGGATATGCACACCTCCAGCCTAGTAGCCCAGCATAATGCATCTGAGATACTTCAGGTACAACTAACACTGGGTAAGACACAAATCCAGTTCATTGCCTGCTATATGTCCCCAACCATGTTCCTAGACTCTCACTCTGTGTTCCTAAGCACCCTGGAATCTATCAAGATCCAACCCAACACTTTCATACTAGGAGACTTCAACTATCCCTCCATCAACTGGGAAAACTACTCAAGCACCAATGCACTGGCCCAACGCTTCCTGGAATTCATCAATTCCAATGCCCTAGACCAGCTCATTCTTACCCCCACTAGAGGAAGCAACATCATTGACCTGGTTATTACTAACATGGGCAACTGTTGCTCTACACCAATAGTCAATTCCTCCCTTGTTAGATCTGACTACAAACTAATCACCATGGAAATCCACATCTCACCCACACCCCCCACAAAGGTATTCACCATGAAAAACTTCTCCAAAGCTGACTCTGGACTCCTAAAAACTGAGGTGGCTAACTTCACGGCACCCATGCCACTGGTAAATAGATGCATGACTGCAAAATCATACACCAATGCACTGTACGAACACGTATATAAATGCATGGAACTAGCCATACCCAACAGAACCAATATGCTCTTCTCCAAAAAAGGAAGCCAGTCTGGTGGTTCCCTGCCATTAATACACTCTACAACAAAAGGAAGAAACTGTTGCAGAAAAAAGTGAAGCCCCAAAATTGGAAATTCCCTTATTAGCCGCAACAAAACTTCCAAAGCCAGATATGAAGGCAGAATTGCAGCAGACACTAAAAAAGTACAGTTGTGTACACTTACCATAAATGTAGATGTTAGTGTATTCACTGTTGCAGTCATTACATTTGGGTTATCTGCTTGCAGTAGCCCTCAGTCGGCCTGATTAACAAAGTCTTGGGTCCTGCGTCAGATGATGTCCCTTCTTCCATGACATCAGGTGGTCAGGGGTATAAAACATGCAGCCGACGCCATTACATCAGTTTTTCTTGCCCCAGATGTCAGGTGTCCCCCTAATGGGAAGCAATTAAATCTATAATTACAAGGATATACCTCCAACAAACAAGAAAATACAGCAAAAAGCTTTATGAGCATAGTAAGAGAGAGTAGAGGTATAGCCAAAAGAAGAATGGGGGCTGGAGGGAGGGTAACCAGGACTGCAACAGTGAATACACTCGGACATCTACATTTATGGTAAGTGTACACAACTGTACTATGTTCTTTCTGTTTCACTGTTGCAGTCATTACATTTGGGTAGATTCCCAAAGCTAAGTTTGGGAGGAGGAATTTAAGTAGAATTAGGACCAGCTATAAGGCCCTACAAGACTGCAGTGGCAAAGCCAGCTCTGGATTTAGAGAAAAAGGGGCAAATGATAATGCTTGGTGAAAGTATGTACAGAACTCCAAGTAGCAGCTTCTAGGATGTCCCTGGTAGAGACACCCTTAAGAAAGGCTGTGGAGGTAGATGCAGCCCTGGTTGAAAGGGGTCTGATGCCCTGTGGGATAGGTTTTCCATGGTGCTTATAGCAGAAATGACTGCAGTGTCCTATCCATTTTGAAATGTTATGCTTTGAAATAGCTTTCCCCTTTGTCCCTGCCACAAATACCACCAGCAGTTGTTCGGATTTCCTTTGAAGATTAGTCCTGTCCAAGTAAAATCTAAGTTGTCTGTGCACATCTAAGGAGTGCAGTATTCGTTCCCCTTTGTTCTGTGGGTTAGGAAAGAAGGTAGGTAAATGAATGGACTGATTAAGAGCCACACTGGATACCACCTTGGGCATGAAGGAGGGATTGGTTCTGAGAGACACCCTGTCTGCATGAAAGTTGATGAAAGGCTCCACTGCCATAAGGGCCTGTAATTCAGATACCCGTCTTGCAGAAGTGATTGCTAAAAGGAAAGCTGTTTTCCAGGAAAGGAATTTTAAATCTGCAGTAGCAGCTGGCTCAAAAGGAGGAAGAGTGAGTTTCTCCAAGACAAAGTTAAGGTCCCAGGCTGGTGTTGGAGCTCTTCTGGGTGGCCTTAAATTTTTTGCCCCTCTGAGGAACTGCTTGAACAGCGGGTGAGAGAAGATGGGAGGCTCTGTGCTGTAATGAGCTGAAATGTCTGAGGCATGAATTTTGATGGAGGAAAAGGACAAGCCCTTATGAAGCATCTCAGTCAAATATTGTAGAATCTGAGGTAAATTGGGCACTGCTGCACTCATCCCTTGAGACTGATTCCAGGCACAATTTTTTTTCCATTTTGCAGCATAAGATTTTCTAGTACTAGGCCCTCATTGCCTCTAAAATGATATCCATCACTGATTTACTGAGAGGGAGTAAAAGAGAGATTAGGTAATTAGTCAGGCCGCTAGGTTCAGGGTTTCCAGCTGAGGGTACAGAATCTGGTTCTCCTGCTGAGACAATAGGGAAGGAGTCTGAGGCAGGTGCCATGGGGCTAAATGTGACACACTGCGCAAGAGGGGGTACCAGTGTTGATGTGGCCAGTCTAGTGCAATTAAAATCATCCTTGGCTTGTCCTGTTTGATCTTTAGTAGTACCTTGGAGAGCAGAGGCAGACGAGGAAAGGCAACTGAATGATAGAGCATCCACTTTCCAAGCTAGCTTGTGGGGAATCCTTGTGCAAAATGTGTCCAATTGATGGTTCTCGGGGGAGGCAAACAGGTCTATATCTGGGCTCCCCCACTTGCTTATCAACATGTTGAAAATCCTTGGTTCCAGTTTCCATTCGTGTGGGTCCATGAGATTTCTGCTTAGTCCATCTGTCAGTGTATTTAGTTTTCCTGGCAGGAATTGTGCTTGTAGATTCACTTGGTAGCTCAAGGCTGTGTTCCACAATGCTATGGCTAGTCTGCAGAGGGTGTAAGAATGTGTACCCCCCTGCTTGTTTATGTACCACATGACAGTGGTGTTGTCCGTCTTTACCATTAGTTGTCCTGGAAGAATGTGGTCCTTGAAGGCTGTCAGAACGTACAGCTAACATTTCCTTTTGATTTATGTGTAGGTGCATTTGACTTGGGTTCCATTTACCCTGAATGCACTTCCCTGCCAGGTTAGCCCCCCATGCATAGTCTGATGCATCTGTTATTAAGGTTTAGGTGGCAGGGGGTAGTATGAATGGTAGTCCCTTGTTTTGGTGGCAGGCCTCTGCCGACCAAAGGAACTCTAGGCATAGGCAAGGTATGATAAGAATCATAGCTTCCAGATCCTGTGAATGTTGACACCATAGGCTTTTGAGATACCATTGCAGTTTCCTCATATGCAGCCTTGCATATGGAATTAGAAGAATGCAGGAGGTCATGAACCCCAAGGTTTGCAGTATTTGCCTTGCAGATAACTGGGTTTTTGTGGCCACTTGTTTGAAGTAGGTTGTCAAATGAGTCTGTTTCTCTGGCGTGAGGAAAGCCATCTGGGAAGTTGTATTCAAGCTTGCTCCCTGGAATATAATTTGTTGACAGGGTACCAGTTGTGATTTATTTTCATTTATGGTGTACCCCAGACAAGTCAGTACCCTTTGAACAAAAGTCAGATGATTCAAAAGTGTGTCCTGGCTTTCTGCCTGAATTAGACAATTAACCAGGTATGGGTATATTTGAATATTTCTTTGCCTGCAGAATGCAATGATTGGAGCTAGGCACTTTGTGAATACCTTGGGCACAGTAGATAAGCCAAAGGGCAGTGCAGAGAACTGATAGTGCACGTAGCCTGCTTTGAAGCATAGGTATCTTCTGCGAGACTCCCTGATAGGGTTCCATAGTTGAAGCATTTTGTGGCATACTGGTCTCCAAATAGGTCACAGTAGAGGCCTGCAAATCAGAAGTAGTGGATATCAGGGGCTGCGAAAGCACCTCACTGAGTACCGGCGAACTGGTGACTGGCTTAGGAGAAGCGTCGTCGGCAGTTTTGGACCTCGGCAGCCTGCCTCTGTCTTTGTAAAATAAAATAAATAAAATAAAATAAAGTCTAGTGTTGCCAACCATGCATCTTTACCTAGCATAGGAAGCAGCTGGTCAAGAGTCAGCATCTTGAAATTTGGAATCAACAGAAAGGTATTTAGAGTAGAAAGGTCCAGGATAGGACACCATGTATTGTCTTTTCTAGGTACCAGAAAAAGTCCCGAATAGAAATCTTGTCCCTTTTCCTCTTCTGGTACCAACAGAATAGCCCCTATGCTTAAGAGAGAGAATACTTGATTTTGGGCCTCTGCCCACTGATTTGGGGGTAGATCTGGTCACCCGCTTGGTGTTGGTAAGGTGTGGAAGTGAAATCTGTATCCTTGGGACACTATATTTAAAACCCATTTGTCCTGGGTAATGAGTTCCCAGTTTTTGGTCTGGAGACCAATCTTTCCGCCTAAAGGAGCATTCAGTTGGGAAGTGCTTGGAAGTTTTAAAAGCAAGTCATTGAGAGAGTTTTCCATAGTGGGGAGTCTTACTACTCCCTGATTTGGGTGCAGAAACCCCCCACTGCTTAGCCTTGTGTGTCCCCTGGGACTGAAAACTGGGGTTTCTGATGTGTCTGGGTTTGCCTTGAGAAGACCTGGAAGGGCCTGGAAAGGACCAATTCTTGGAGGGCCAGTGCCTACTAAATCTAGGAGGCTGAACTTGCAAGAAATCTTTAACAGTTTGCATAGATTTAGCTTTATCTTCCATCTTTTTAAGAACTTCTTCAGCCTTGTTGCCAAACAGGCGGTCCTGATTTAAGGGAGCATCCAACAATTTAGCTTTAACATGATCAGCAAAGATTGCTCCTTAAGCCAAGCATGCCTTCTGAGCACAAACCCAGTAACAGCAGCCTTGCAAGAGGCCTCTAATGAATCAAATCCACATTGCAAAGTATGTTTTCCAACCTGTTCAGCAGAATGCATTAAATCCTGTAATTCTTTATTTTCCGCACAGTCAGGAATCAACATCATTTTCTGTTTAAGCAATCCAATAACATGTTGCTGATACTTTAACATATGAAACTGGCAGTTTAAAGCCCTAATGGCTAATGTTGCAGAAGTGCAAACCTTCTTACCCCATCTATCCAGCGCTCTGGGGTGTCTATCAGAAGGGGTAGGATTTTTAACAGTAGAAGCCTTAATGTCCTTGGGTCGCTGTGAAATAGTCTCTGGATCCACAATAGGATTTTTAAAAAGGAACTTGTGTGAATCAGGATCCCTGTAATATCTGTCAGGTTTTCTGGGAGCAGGAGGCAAAGAATCAGGGGACAAACTAGGTTCTGAAAAAGCATCATCAACAATGTCTAGTACAGGAGAAATAGCTAAAGGCCTATGCTGAGGCAGGAGTAAGAAATCCCTAAGCCTCTTTTTTGAATCAGAAAAATCCTGGCTTTCCCAGTGGAAATGCTCCATTAGAGTATGTAAGGTTTCACCAAAAGAAAAATCCTCTGGAGGGGAAGCAGAGGGAACAGAGTCCTGTGCATCAGAATCCTCATAAGTAGATAAGGGCAAATCCAGATCATCAGAAGAATCAGAAACATCAGAATCAAGGTCAGAATCATAAACAACTTCAGTCCTAGGTCTCTTAGAAGGGGGAGGTTGGCTTCCCCTGATTAGAGTTATAAGATCTTCAGCCATTCTTATCATTTGTTTTTTAGGCATAGAGGCCTGATCATGCGGCCTGGGCATCATTTTCTTTAGGCATGGTTCAAGATTTAGGCCTAAATGAAGAAGGAGGCATCAGTTTAATATGCAAGTCTGTAGGCCTGAATACACCATCAGAAGCCGGTGCCTGCACAGTGGCTCCAGACCCATCCAAGGTAGAGACATCCACGGGTTCCATAGTTGAAGCATTTTGCGGCATACCAGTCTCCAAATGGGTCTCAGTAGAGGCCTGCAAATCAGAAGTAGTGGATATCAGGGGCTGCGAAAGCGCCTCACTGAGTACCGGCGAACTGGTGACTGGCTTAGGAGAAGCATTGTTGACAGTTTTGGACCTCGGCAGCCTGCCTCTGTCTTTATCTTTGCGTTTTTTCAAAATCCCGGTAGTCGGATGGCTAACCGATGACATTTCTGGATAATTAAACCAAGAACCAAAATATTTAGAGGCAAAAATATACTGACGATGGAAAGTGTGCTGATTAAATAAAGCACAAAACCGACAGCAAGGTACGTCGTGCTTAGGGCCTAGGCAAGGAATACAGTACGAATTAAAATCTTTATGAGGTATTTGCTTTCCACAAGTAATGCAATTATTAAATTTTACTGACATCGGTGAGGAGCAAGAAAAAGTTTCCCCAACGGGGTACTTAGCTTTAGTTGAAGACTTGGGTTCTGAAACTTGAAAACGAAAATTTCAGGAGTCGGCCGACTGGCACTTGCAAACTGCTTCTGCTTTGGGTACAGCACTGCAAGAAAGACTGATGTAATGGCGTCTGCTGCATGTTTTATACCCCTGATGGCCTGACATCATGGAAGAAGGGACAGCATCCAGCGCAGGACCAAAGACTTTGTTAATCAGGCTGACTGAGGGCTACTCCAAGCAGATAACCCAAATGTAATGACTGCAACAGTGAAACACGAAGAACATCAATCACAAAGCCTTCTTTAGTTATATCAAGAATCTCCATGGCAATACCCAAATTTGCTCTGAGTTACTGCATAATGGTAGCTCCTATACTGAGCCTACAGATATTGCCAACATACTGGCCAACAGATTAAGTGACAAATTTACCCCTCTCTCCCCCCCAAAGGACCAATCTCAATACCAGAAGAATTCCAGGCACCCTGCATTACCGCAGCACAGGTTAAAGCTGCATTGTCTAAGGCCAAGAATACAGCAACCATGGGACCCGACATTATCCCTGGCTGTATTCTACATGAATTACAATGTGAACTGGCACCACATCTGTGTGCTCTGTTCACTCACAGCCTCACTTCAGGATTTGTCCCTACCGGATGGCACACTGCTACAGTCATCCCTCTCCATAAAGGAGGCACAACTATAGACCCTGAAAATTATTGCCCCAGTAGCCTGATGAGTCTGATATGTAAGGCTATAGAGAGCATCATCATGGACCTAATTAAAAAGGATATAGGGAATCTCCAAACTCTAGATCCCATGCAATTTGGTTTTGTGAAAGGTAGATCATGCTTGCTCAACCTGGTTGGCTTCTTTGAGTCAGTCACCAGAGCTGTGGATGAAGGTAAGGTAGTTCATAAGGCCTACCTCGATCTGGCCAAGGCCTTTGATACCATTCCTCACTCAGGAATTACTGATGAACTCAGCAAACTAGGCATCAACCCCCTTATCATTAGGTGGGTTGCAAGTTGGCTCAAAGATATAACACAGTGCGAAAGTAGTAGACTCCATGTCAGACTGCCAACCAGTCACGAGTGGACTCCCACAGGGATCGGTCCTGGGTCCTCACCTGTTTGGCATCTACTTCTCAGAAGTTCAGGCCAACATGGAGGAACTCTGACTGACCAAATTCACAGATGACTGCAAGCTGGGAGCCATTATTAACCCCCCAAGTGATGCAGACATCCTACAGAAAGGCCTCACACAGACCAATGACTGGTGTCGAAACCATGGCCTTAAGCGTAATGCCAAAAAATGTGTCCTCATCCTCTTTGGGAAAAACTCAGTTGCCACTAATTACCACATAGATGGGAGCCCACTGAAAAATAAAGGTGTTATAAGAGATCTGGGGACACAGGCTGACAGCAACCTCTCCTTCGACCACCACATTGTCACTGTGGTCAGAAAGTCCTTCTATGTGGCACATCTCATTACCAAGGGTTTTGCATCCAGGAAGAAAGAGGTCATCATTTCTCTCTACTCTTCCCTCTTTAGACCAGTCATAGAGCATAATGCCCCATTTGGCATGTACCTCACTAGACACTGGCAACAGCTGGAGAGGCCACAAAAGTATGTCATGAAAAGGATCCTGGGCCTTAAACACATGGACAGACTCAAAAAACTCCAGCTATTCTCTGTCTCATATCGTCTAAGAGGCGATCTCTGCTTGGCTTACAAAGCCATGGCTGACCCAGCTCTGTTAGAAATGCTATGTCTAAAGAAATCCCAATCCCTCCACACCACACCCTCCAGAGATCTCAACCTCATTACCACAATCAACAGAACATGCTGGAGGGACAGGTTCATAACCCAGAGACTGCCCATGCTAAGGAATAGACTTCACATACATGTCAAACAGAGCACCTCACTGGCCCTCTTCAAGAAAAATCTTGATGTGTGGATGGGAAATAGAAAGTTCTCCCCAGGGATCAATCCAGTGGCTCTACTTGATAGATGCACTGGTAACTAATGATCAGCAGCATAATGCCAGGGTACTTCTAAGAGCTAGGCTTGTAAAGGCCCCAGGGCCATTAGCCTAGTGCACATCTTGATAGATTCCAGGGTGCTTAGGAACATGGAGTGAGAGTCTAGGGACATGGTCGGGGACCTATAGCAGGCTATGACCTGGATTGCCATCTTACTCAATGTTAGTTGTACCTGAAGTATCTCAGATGTGTTATGCTGGGCTTCTAGTCTGGAGATGTGCATATCCTTTATAAATATGGAGACACTACCATCTTTGGAGATACAGTCCATTTTTCGGGGCCCGAAAGGTGTGGAATGAGTTATAGCCTGGTAGTGCAGGGGTGCTTTCTGCCACTTTAATTTGGGTCTCCGTTACAGCATAAATGTCGATGCTCTCCATTTTGAGGAGTGCTTCAAGTGAGTGTATCTTGAGATTTAGACTTCTAGCACTGAGCAGCATGACCCTCAGATTGCATTTATTTATAGCTGCTATGGTGATAATTTGGTGTTTGGAACACCACCTAAAAAAGGCACTATAGGGTTGGCAAGAGCCTTAGCCAGTACCCAGAAGCCCAGGGGTGACAGATGCAGGCCATCTCTGGCAAAGCATCGAGGTCTGTCAATCATGTCGTCTCAAGCAGATAGATACTGGTTTACCATAGAATGAATTGTTGAAGTTAATCAGTTCTTCTTTGCACTGCGGTATCATTTTGGGTAATGGTAGGATACTGCTCAGGGCTAGGGTCATACCTGCCTGGGCCATATAATCTGACAGCTCCACCATGTCTCTTTTCATGTAGTCCAGTTTGGTGCTTCTCAGGTCATTCACACCGACATGGACAATAAAAGAGTCATACTTGTACTTGTTGTGGAGCGACCTGAGTGTGTGTGTTATGTGTTGGATTCTGGCACCTGATAGACACTGTTACCTTCTCCTTATTCAGCCTAGTGAGTGGGACATCAGTGTGCCTCAATATTGAGTCACCTATGATTAGTGTATTGGGCAAGATGTTTAGCCTGAGGGGATTAGGCTGAGGGGCACACTGTGGAGGCGAGCTATGTGTCCTGTGGTTTTAGTTGTGTTGCAGTGGTCGAGTGCATTTCTGTCTTGGAGGTCTTTGTTGTTTGGGTAAATTTCTATTGAGAGCCTCCATGAAGGTGGGTGTGTGGTTTGTGTTTTTATGTGAGAGATGTGATGGTGGGTGTTCTGGAGGGCTATCTGTTCCATGTGGTGTGGTGCAGGTGCTGACCTTCTCCTCTTAACCAACTAGTCCAGTCTTGGCTCTAGAGTGCGTAGCTTCCAATTTGGTGATATAAGTGCATCTCTCACAATTCTGAGTGTTGGGAGATAAGAGGAGAGGGCTGTCTGTGTACATGAGGCAGTTGTCACACTGCCTCAGAATGCCCAAGTGCACCAGGTTAATAGGAGAAAGCACAGGGAACTGCCCATTAATCATGCCAGGAGGGGTGGTCATAACTACTAAGTACTGGAGCTATTTCTGTGAAGAATAACTAGTGCTGATGGCACTTAGGTGTGCTACAATAATTGCTAAAAATCCTGTTGAAGTGGAAAGCAATTAAGCTATTTGAAGTGCAAGAGAGAAAGACCTAGCAAGATCTAAGGGAAAAACTGAAGAGCAGACTTTTTAGCACCAGTAATACTTTACCTCAGCTCGGCTCCACTTGGTGGAGCTTGAACAAATGTAAACCCATGCAAATGCATGCTTTTAACCCAGAAAGGTGAAAGGGATGGAAAAACTGCCCAAACAGCCAATAAACAACAATTTCTGGGCCAGAAACCACTCCTCCTGTGGTATATAGGCTACCTAGTTCTTACCACTCTCACTGATAAGCTAGAAGGCTTCTCTCCAACACAGAAAGGCTTGGGGGGAGGGGGAGGGGGCTGAGAAGCTTACAAACAGTCCTGCATACAGCAAATCTGTATATGGACTAGACTAGTTACAGGAAAGGCAGAAAACAAGCGCAAAGACAGGCTTTTAAACCAGAAAGTTGAAAGGGCCAGTTTACAATCCTCTCTTCCAGTCATTCAAAATATTGAACTAGTAATCCATACCAAGCTGTTAGGAATTATCACTGATGAAAATTTAAAATTTGATAATCAGATAATGCATGCCCTAATGAAAAAACACCAGAAACTTGGCTCCCTTTACACAGTCAAAGCATACCTGACAGACAAAGCAAGAATGAACATGACTACAGCCTACATATTCCCTACCTTTCTCTATGCAGCCTCAGTCTCCATTAAGTTGTGGTCCACTGTACTTTTCTCTGTGAAACAATGTACAAGAAAATAGCCAAATTTACTTCAAATCATAGGTATAGAAGTCACCATTGTATACCTCTTAAACAGCTGCAATGGCTGGAGCTGAGACACACCTTAATTCACTCTCAGGTCTTGACTGCACATAAACTGATATATCAGCCAGATAAATGTCCAAGACTAAGGAGCATCCTGCAGGTGTGCATGTTTAGCAGACCCATGCATTCCACAGATAAACTACTGCAAACTGTAATTAAATCATATAACTCTGCAGATCATATAAGATATTCCTCTCACCTCTCAAAAATATGGAACTACATTTCCTTTCCAGTCAGACAAACTGAAAATTTAAGATCCTGTAAAGTCCAGATGCTCTTCTACTTCAGGGAAAATTAAGGCAACAATAGGAGCAGCAGTTATTCCCCAGGTAGTGAAAGGTTCATTTATGCTACTTCCCTGTTGAACATGGATGCTAACGGGATGCTTTCTATAACCACAATTCGCTATAAGCAACACACAGACACACACACACAAACAAAAATATCCGTTATGAGCCAAACTTAAAGGGAACTGCTTTGTTAAAAACAATGCATTCAACACATTTTTGAATAACTGTTTTACAAGTCATTGATTAACAACAATTATAAATTTTATTTAATATCCCACAAACATACACACATACATGCAGCTACAAACAAACACAAAAAGGTAGACCACAATCATTGTGCAGCAAAATGAATGAAGCAATTTTAACAGTAAATAACTGGAATGTCACAAACATTATTCCAACACTATTACAGCGTTATCTGAATTTCTTCTCTTTTAGGAATTTCTTTCTCAGACTTGATATTAATTGCATCATTTAGACCATACCTCTATAAGCATCCAAAAAGAGTTGTCATTTGATTTCTTGCAGTAACAATTAGATTTTAAATTCTCTTCTTTTTAGGTTAGGAGAACCTAATCACAAAAGATTAGACTTATATTTCCTCTTAATTAATATTCCATTGTATTTTTAGCTAAATTTGCATTCTCATTTTAATATGATTCAAACATTCTAAAAAAATTACATTAAGAATATTCAATTTTACCATCATAAGATTTGTCATATGTACATACAACATGAACAATACTTTACAAATGAACAATACTTTCCCTTTCTGTGTAACAAGATAGTAAGAAACTAAACAATTAAAGTAATATCTTTCTCCTTTTTACAAATGTGGAAATATATTTGCAACATTAATAAATTCACATGAACTAAATCAACAACATTTAGCAGTGCATTTACTAGTCAAACACAGATACTGTTTATTTTTAACCACCTTACTTAATAGTTATTTCATAGTAAGTGAAAAAAAAAACATTCCAACAGAACCAGTAGTCTCACTGTTAGATATTAAAGCATCCCAATTGCATTTGTTAATTTTTATATGGAAAATCTGGGAAAGTACACTTGGTAATAAAATGGGTGATACCAGAGCAATATTATGATGCAGAAAGATTTGTATTTAACATTTTATCCAGTAGTTAGTTACTAGCAAACACAGAGAAAATGTTGTTTCTAACGCATAATGCAAACATATTAATCCATATGAGTCATTATGTCACTTAGTCGTGCATTACATTTCATACTTTTACAAAATCTGTTCCCCCTTCCAGTAACTGAAAACTGATATATTTTCCTCTACCCGTACGTTAAAGACAATCCTCTTCCTAATCAGAAGATGGGCAATCCCAACCTCTCAGTTTACTAAGGTAAACAGGAGCAATGAGATTAGAACTGGAACACCTAGTGTTCAGTTAAAGGGTGTACAAAGGGGAAACAATACAAATCAAATAAAAAAAAAAGAATAAGAAGAAAAAAGACAGATGCATACTCTACCAAACAATAGTGGACTTGATTTGAATGGCAGAGGTGTCTTCCTGCTATATTGTCTCGGTACATTTTGAACACTGGAATTCAGATAAGCTTTTGCATTCACTATTAAAGAGCATAATAACTCTTTGTCCTCCAATAACATGTTAAATAAACAAACTTTTGCAAAAAGGGGCATCAGACACTAAGATAAAAGGGCAATCATGAAACCTATGTACATGCAGACACCTTACGTGTTTCTAGAAAGTTGAATATTACAGAAAAGGAAGTTAATCACAAAAATATGACAAAAAAGTCTGCAAGCCGCAGAACAAATACCAGTAATAATGGGTCTGTATCATAAACATGAAAATGCATATATGCGACTACATATACGTCGACGCATCAAATGCGAATGCTGTAAACAGCTAATGGCCACGTCCTCAAATTTTTTCCTAGCGAAAAAATTCATGAGGCTGTTCACAAAAAAAAAGTTAGAACCCCCCAACTAAATATACCAAATAAAAGATCGCAATACAGTGAAGGAAAGGGCAACAATGTGTAGTTGGCCAACTACCTCCTTGCCCTGTGACATATTCATCGAATTCCTTAAATGCAGTTTGATGAATATGTGTCGCTCATTACGTGTTCGCTCTTCAGTCATTTTGTGCTTATGATATAGACCCATAATAATAAATAAATAAGAAACAGAACATATCTTTTTAAGTAACCTGTCTACAATAACCTTAAAAACTGAAAAGTCTCAGTGCCATAATTCAGTCTTAAAGTCAAACATTGAATTCAATAACCACTTATCCTGTACTGAAGCCTCTTTTTTATTTAATCCAGCTGCTCTGAGCAATTACTGCCAGTATTACTATTACACAATATGATGGCTGTACTGAGTCATGTCTAAGGTTAACAAGTGCAGTACAGTAACTAAACAGCAGCTATTCACTAATCTCTATTTATTCTCTATCTTAACGGTGAAGGGGTTTGGTGGTAGGTATTTATTTTTTTATTTATTATTTATCACAGGCTAATGGGTATTGAGTGTGTCTATGTAATGCGAACTACGTCTTGCATGCCATACGTGTTGTTATTTTTTTTGTTACGTTATTCTCTTATACCACTGTATCTATATTATTTGCACTGCATTTCTCATGAGCTAACATTTGTAATTTCGTTTAGGCTGCACTTGTGTAGTCCTAAATGACAATACCATTTCTGTGAATCTTTGAATCTTTCTTTGCTATAACACAACAGAATGCTCTGAACTCCAAATTAAAATCCACTGTAATGAAAACAATAAAACATACTTAGAAAACAGTTAAGCGCTTACGTTCCTACGTATGTTTAAAAACAAAACTATCAGAACTCAAAAACTGTATACAAAAGTTAACAATCAGCATTAACCAATAGAATACTTGATGAGGTAATTGCACCACTTAATAAAAATAAAATTAAAATTAAAATTGAATTGAATACCGAGAAACAAACTGTTAAATAATATACCATTTTAAACTACTAAGCATTGTAGTATTTCAGTTTTAAAACTGAATTGATTGAACATCAGCCATGGAAACTAATGGCATTTAGTTTTAATTGCCATTTCATTTTTCTTTTGTTGAGATGTTCATTGATAAAAAAATCCCTGTGCATCCTTCGATATCTGTTCTATCACTGGAAACCTGAACTTAGGTGTATTATTTTACTGCACATGTTTGTTCAATGCTGTGAGGCTGCCAGCCCAGCTATCTAGAATTTTGTAAATAACCCTATTTCATTTGTAAATATTAATATGATCCATAGACTTGCCTTACAAATGTAAGTAAACTGTATGCTATGTGCTGAACTTCAAAAATGTAACCACAGTGTACCCTGCTGGAGAAGAGCAGAAATGTATATGGGCTACATGCCTGTACAAATGTATGTTTTCATAGTAGAAGTTGAAAGATACAGAGTTAACTTACAAACTCTGAGAAAATAAGTAAAGAGTTTTATGATGTGCTATAAAGTTTGTTAATACAGCAAAGAGACAGAATGTCTGCAGCTAGAAATTATTTATATTGTCTAGAAACAGAAATGATTACAGGTTTCAAGGGTAAAAGTGTTTAACTAGTTTTATGACTTCCAGTTCCAGGCTAGGAATAAGTATTTTTGACACAAAAGTGACAAAGAATGATGTAATCTGAGATAACCCAGCAGAAATGTTTGATAGTAATTTAAGAACTATCTCAGATAATGAGTCTTTGCATTTTGTATCTTGTTTTTGGATCTGACAACATCCTCTCATCAGCACTTGTATTTGCCTGGATCTGTAAGTAAGTTATTTAGAATATAGATCTCTTAGAGATAGATAGGAATATAGTAAGATTAGTCTAGACATTTTCTGTATTTATGCGAGACTGTCCTGCAATGTTGTTTTAAAATATTTCCTGTGATTCTGAACTCTGTTGTCACTGTGTTGAGTTATTGAGTATTGTCTTGTGCTTTGATTATTCATTATTAAATATATTTAAACATTTTAATTGTCACTGGTTTGTTTAGAGATATTTAAGCTCTTAGTGTACTTGCATATGTACTTGGTGACTCTGTACAGGCCACTCTTAAATACCCTTAAAAGTTTGGTCACACTTACCATTTGGATAATAGTAACATTACACAGTAGAATTGGTCACCCTTTTGGAAGGGTCTTATAGTAGCTGATAAATAGTGGTTGGTGGCAGCTGATACTACCTTATAGTCTGGGCAGAAGGGGACATAGCTAGTGAACCTGTGCCAGCCTTCCTGAGGAGTGTTTTTGTGTTTGTATATAAATCAAATCACAATGTGTGTGTGTGTGTGTGTGTGTGTGTGTGTGTGTGTGTGTGTGTGTGTGTGTGTGTGTGTGTGTGTGTGTCAGCTACTTGGGCAGGGACACAAAGCACTGTTTGGACAGAAAGGGTGCTGGAGGTTTTGGCTTGACCACTCGGATGAGATCTTAACCCTATAGCTGTGCCAGTGGTGAGTCTTATTGGGGATCTGGAGAGAGATAGGGGGAGAATCCAGCCCCAGACTGACTGTGATCTCTGCATGCTCTTAAGGGAAATTCTACTTTACTGTGTGTGTACTTGTCATCCTGCCAATGTGCACGTCCCTCACTGGTGTTAGTGGTGAGAAGTGAGGCTCCGTGATTACTGGGCCAGTGCAGGGGCATCACAAATGCATTCCTCATGTTGTTCTTTCTGATGTGCAGCAGACATTCATAAATCCTCTCCTTTCATTTCCTTGATGTTTTTCCCATATAGAATTCTGAGCATGTGTTACAGCTTGCTAAAGAGACAACTTGTCTTGACTCACAAGAATAATGGTCATTTATTGGATATGTTACACCCCTAATTGCAAAACGGGCAGCCTTTAATATACTGGGGCACTGGGAACAGCTGCCACATTTGAACATACCTATATTGGTATTATTACTAACCCTTTTACCTAAAATACATTTATTTGAGTCTAACAGATGCATGAACGATCTATCTTTCTTGTAGATAATATGAGGTCTTTCTCCCACTGTATTCAGTAAGGCGTTATCTACTTTGAATAAATTCCAGTTTTTCTCCAAGCAGTCTACTAAATCTACTATCCAAGGAGTATGTTGCAATAAATAATTTTTTGTTAACACCGGTCTAGTGTACTAGCTGACCTTTAACTATGTTTTTTTCTGATGTCTGGGGTGCGAGCTATTGAAATGCAATATGAGTTGGAGAAAGTGGATTTTCTGTGTATATTTGAAATAAACCTTTTATATAGAATATTCTTAGATAATTCAGCATCCAAGTAGACAATTGTCTCCTCACTGAAATTGTGTGTAAACCTCAAAATATCAACTGTATTATTAATATCTGTAATGATCTAATATAATCTTTCTACTGTATCTTTCCACAAGATAAAAATATTGCCCAAAAAGCAAGTATACACCACTCAGAAAAGGAAGTTAATGACAAAAGTATAACAAAATATTCTGCAAGCCACAGAACAAATACCAGTATTAATAACTAAATTAAAATAGAACATATCTTTTTAAGTAACCTATGTATAATATCCTTTAAAAACTCAGTGCCATAATTCTTTATTAGAGTCAAACTCTGAATTCACTTTTTAAAACAAAACAAAGCTTACATTTCTTAACAATAACATTGAGGTCACTATGTTGAATGACAATTTTCTAAGCTGCCTTTATTGAAAACAATGCATAAATAAATGCACAATGCGCACAGCTGTATTTAATCTGCAGCAGTTAGTGAGAAATTGGCAAATGCTGAACTATACATAAGATACAATTCTCAAGACTGTGGAAAAATATGTCTCCATCTGAAGAAAAAGAAATCCCTTTTTTATTTTAAGCTGATGGAAATGCAAGCAGAATCAAAGCATGCCCATGGCACATAACACAACAGACTTAGAAGCAGCCAAGAAATTCAGTTAGTGCAGTGGTCCTGCAGTGACCTGCATATGTCTCTAGCTAGTTTACTTCTGCTTTGTTAGTCCCAAGACAGCAACACAAGGTAACATAGGAGCATTAGAAAAACCATGAGGCGCCTTCATACCATGAAATCTGAGTACTAAAAGAAACAATATCACCTGCAGATACCAACAGTATGTGAGCGCTAGTGAATGACTGATGTTTAGCAAAATATCCTAATCAACACTTTTTTTAAGGGAGCAGTGGGAGAGATGGGGAAGAAAAAAAGAAACAGGGTAGCAATGACTTTTAACAGCAGAGCCCCATCAAAATAGAGATGAGCAGTGAATGTAAAAGACATGTATTCACGCTGATTAAAAATGCACAGTGTTTGTTGTCTACACTCCCACCTTCCCTGGCCTGCTCCTTTAGTACCCCAGTCATTAACTGATGCAAATATTCCTGGGTTGTAGTCGTGGTTTTATCCCCCTGTGTTACAGAGGCAGCCAAGAATCTACGTCAAATATACTTTATATATTCTCTCACCTGTTTCTATAGGTCTGTCTCTCCACCCATATTTTTTATACTGCCTCTCTGAGATTTCCCTGCTTATACCGAGCAGGTATTAATCTGTCATATTCATTATTCTGAAATATGTCTTTCTGGCATGTACAATTATATTAGCTTCCATAGATCTAATGTGCACTCTGTACATTCTACTATTTAAAGTTGTTGTCAAAATACTATAATTGTATCAATATAATATATTTAATGGGTTAATCCTGAAATATTTACCTTTACAGCTCTTATTACAAAGGGTTCAATGCAAAGTCAATGCACCTCTGTAGCTCCATTATAACGTGATTAAGACAAAGCATTTCAACCTAGAAAATCTGTTACCCTAGAACTTACGCACTACCAATTGTAACTTTCAGATAGGTAGAAACAGTAATGGCTGAGATTATCATAATAATTAAAATATACCTATTATTTTTATTGTTATTATTATTATTATTGTTATTATTATTATTGTTATTATTATTATTATTATTATTATTATTATTATTAGTATTATTATCATTACTATCATTACTAGTACTATTATTACTATTCACAGTTTCTATTCAATGAAATGTACCACTACTTATGAAGTAATATGAAACAGTTTAGAAGGGCTGACTTAATTTAATTCTATATCCCCTAGCTCCATGACCAAACAGGTTTAACGGAGTAAAATGTTTAAGTACAACCTTTATGCAAAAGAGATAAAATAGGTAGAACAATAAACATTGTTACAGCAGGTCTACTGACAGAAGGTTACATTCATAAGAATGTACAGATTGTCAATTACAAATAAAATAGAAAAAGAGTACTTGTAGTGAGAGCAAAAGCAGTGTGGTTATAATGCAACACCTCCTAGCTGGATGTGAAAATTGTAATGGAAAGCTAACTTGTTCCCAGCATTACAGGAAAATTGATGCTATGGTGGCCTTTTTTAGGCAAGGCTCAAAATTCAAACCCACGTCCGTAAACAGCACAAGTAAAAAAATGAAGGTTATGCTACTCAACGCCAGGAGTTTACATCTCAAAATGCATGCGCTCGAAGCACTCCTAAGAATGGAGAACGTCAACATCTGTGCAGTAACTGAAACCTGGTTCAAGGCTCCAGAGAGCACTCCAGCACTATTGGGCTATAACTCATACCGCACATTTCGGCCACAGAACATGGACCGAAACACAAAAGGAGGGGGTGTATCCATATTCGTCAAGGATACCCACAACTCCAGGTTAGTGGCACAGCATGATGCTTCTGAGATCATCCATGTGCACCTAACATCGGGCAAATCTGCAATGCAAATTGTGGCCTGCTATAGATCACCCTCCATGACCAAAGACCACCACTTCACCTTTCTGGAGACACTGGAAAACATGAAGGTCCTACCAATCACCCTAATATTGGGCAATTTCAATTACCCTACCATTAACTGGGAAAACTACTTGAGTACAAACTCCCAGGCTCAGCGCTTCTGGGAATTTATCAACTCAAATGCTCTGGATCAGCTGGTAAACTCCCCTACCAGAGGCCACAACATACTGGACCTGGTCATCACCAACATGGGCGACAGCTGTTCCGTACCAGAGGTCAACCCGTCACTGGTCAGATCAGACCATAAACGAATCACCCTGGATGTCCACACCCCACCACCACCCCCAACCAAGGAAACCACAGTGAAAAACTTTTCTAAAGCAAACTTCACCTTACTTAAGGCAGAGGTGGTAAGTTTCACAGCCCCCATGCTAAAGGATAACACTGCCCAAGATGCAGAATCCTTTACAACTGCACTCTATCAGCACCTACAAGGATGCATGGATCATGCCATCCCTAGCAAAACCAAGGCTCACTCCCCTAGGAGAAGGAAACCAGTCTGGTGGACCCCTGCCATAAACAGGTTATACAACAAAAGGTGGAAACTAGTTCAGAATAAAAGCAAATCCCAAGAAGGAAAGACATCCCTGATCAATATCAGAAAGAAACTAAGGTCCCTCATAAAATCATCCAAGGCTAACTTCGAAAGAAAAATAGCCAAGGATTCGAAAGATAACCACAAAGCCTTCTTTAGCTATGTCAGGAATCTAAGTGGCAACTCGCAGATATGCTCTGAGCTAGTGCAAAATAGCACAAAATATACTGAACCTACTGATATTGCCAACATCCTGGCAGATAGATTCAGTGCAAACTTCACCTGCCTCTCACCTTCAAAAGGGCCCACAACAATACCGGAAATGTGCAGTGTCCTGGAAATCACAGAAGCACAGGTGAAAACAGCCCTTTCAAAAGCCAAAAACACAGCATCAATGGGGCAAGATGGTGTCCCAGGCTGCATTTTGCATGAACTACAGAACAAACTAACCCCCCACCTAAACATGCTGTTCAACCTCAGTCTCTCCACAGGCTACGTGCCCATAGAATGGCGCACAGCAATGGTTATTCCACTCCACAGAGGGGCCACAACTGACCCTGGTAACTATTGCCCCATAAGTCTGACTAGCTTGGTCTGCATGGCTATAGAGCGCATCATCATGGAACTCATTAACAAAGACATTGGGAACCTCCAAACACTTGAACCGACCCAGTTCGGCTTTGTTAAGGGCAGATCATGCCTACTAAACCTGGTTGACTTCTTCGAGACAGTCACCAAGGCCATAGACGAGGGAAAGGTAGTTCACACAGCCTACCTTGATCTCACCAAGGCATTCGAGACCACTCCTCACTCAGGTATTATAGAAAACTCACCAGCCTGAACATAAACCCCTACGTCACAAGATGGGTTGCTAACTGGCTTACAGACAGAATTCACACGGTAAGAATAGCGGGCTCCAGGTCCGACTCTAAACCAGTCACAAGTGGTGTCCTGCAAGGCTCGGTTCTGGGAACCCTACTGTTCACATATATTTCTCAGAAGTACAGGCAAACACAGAAGGACTATGGCTAACCAAGTTTGCCGATGACTGCAAACTGGGAGCCATAATTGACTCTCTGGCTGAAACGGACATCCTTTAAAAAGGGCTTACTGAGACAGACACCTGGTGTCAATGTCATGGCCTCAAGCTAAATGCCAAAAAATGCATAGTCATCCCGTTTGGGAAAAACAAAACACCCATGAATTACCACATAGGTGGCAGCCCCCTTAATACTGAAGAGGTAATAAGAGATCTGGGGACCCAGGTAGATAGTAATTTCTCCTTTGACAATCATATTGCCAAAGTAGCTACGAAATCCTTCTATGTGGCCCATCTAATTACTAAGGGGTTCGCATCTAGAAATAAAGAGTTTATAGTGCCCCTCTACTCGTCACTCATCAGACCCATCATAGAGTACAATGCCCCATTTGGGATGTACCTCACAAGACACTTCCAACAGCTGGAAAGACCACAAAAGCACCTCACCAAGAGGATTACTGGCCTCAAACATATGTCCTATGCAGCCCGAATGAAAAAACTCCGGCTGTACTCAGTGACATATCGCTTACTCAGAGGTGATCTCTGCCTGACTTACAAAGCCATGTCCAACTCAGAATTGATGGACATGCTCCACCTAAAGAAATCCAAGTCCCTGCGAGCCACATGCTCTATTGAGCTAAACCGCACCACAACAATTAATAGAACATGCTGGAGGGATGGATTCCTGTCACAGAGACTCCCCATGTTTTGGAACAAAATTCCTAACTACATTAGGCAGAGCCCCTCACTAACACTTTTCAAAAGAAGCCTTGACGAGTGGATGGGTAACAGAAAATACACCCTTGGGATCACTTCATTGGCTCTGCTTAACAGAGGCTCAGTTAATTAATCAATGGGGTGGCGAAAGCCGACACACTCTGGCTAGGCTTATAAATGCCTTCGGGCAGATAGCCTAGCACCTACCTATGAACCTATGAATCTATGTCAGAGCAGTTTTACTGAATAAAGTCAGTTGTCTGGGCTTGTAGATAAGTTAGCAGTATTAGATAGCCAAATAGTTGTACTGCACTAAAGATGCTTATTAAGCCAGTACAGACAACTTTTACTTTTACTGCTTCTTAGAAGATTTTAACTTCCTTTGCTTGGGCTGTTGTCTTGCTCTGTTATTATACTTATATCCTGCCTAGTAACAGCCGGCCAACTTCCAAAGCTTCAGGGGACCTTCCACATGCCAAAACTGTCAAACAGCTCAAGCTAATCTGACTAAAAGACAAGTTTGGGTGCAAAATCATTCAAAGAAAGAGGGAGGCTAAGCTCTGAAAGGATAAGGCAAGGAATAACAAAAAAAAAAAAATAAATGCCCACAGAGTGGCATCAAAAACACCTCAAAAAGGAGGATGCAGGGAGGGAGCAGCTACTGCAGCAGTGATCGTTTGAACATCTATTGTTATAGTAAATTTAACTTATATAACTGTATTACATTCTTCATATTAATCACTGCTGTAGTATCCAGAACAATGTGGGTATATTACTATAGTTACCTAAATTTGGGAGGTTGAAGAATAAGGGTCCACGAGCCCCTGGAGAATAGTACTAGCAAAGCATTGTCTAGATCTAGAGAAGGAATCCAGCTTATAATGTTTATTAAAAGCATCTACAGAGGACAAAGTAGCAGTTTCTAGAATACTTCTAAAATCTAACCCTTTAGGAAAAAACATATAAGAAGCCAAGGTCTGTGTCAAGTGGACCTTGATCCTGCCTAGAAGGAATTTGTCATGGTGAGTATAACAAAAAGGTTAAAGCTTTGGACAACCATTTGGAAGTAGTCTATTTTTACACCAGTTGTCCTTTCACAAGAAATGATCCAATTATCTGAAAGATTTAGTTCTGTTAAGATAGTATAGAAAGTTGTCTGTCAACATCCCACATTTTTAGGTTCTGGAAAGAAAATGGGCAGATGGATAATTTGGATACCACTTTAGGCATAAAAGAAGGATTAGTTCTCAAAGCAAACCTGTCTTTGTGGAAAATGAGGTAGGGTTGACTCACCATAAGAGTTTGCAACTCAGCTACCCTTCTTGCAGAGGTCAAAACAAATCAAAAACAATCAATAAAACTGTTTTCCATGTTAAGAACCTCAATTTAGCCAGAATAGTTGGTTCAAATGCAGCAAGCACTGGTTTCTATAAAACAACATTAATATCCCAAGGAGGAGCTGTGATGCTTGTGTCCTGGTCCAGCAATCAAGGAGCCTCAATCCTCACCACTAACACCAGTGAGGGGCGTCTCATATAGGAGGAAAGGATAACAAATACACACAGTAAAATGCAATTTCCCTTAACAGCACACAGAGATCACAGTCAGTCCGGGGCTGGTTGCTCCCTTGCTCTCCAGGACCCCAATAAGACTCCCCACTGGCCCAGCTATAGGGTCCAGATCATAGCCTAGTGGGCAAGCTAAAACCTCCAGCACCCTCTCTGTCCAACCAGTGCTTCGTGTTGCTGCCAAAGTAGCTCACACACACACACACACACACACACACACACACACACACACACACACACACACACACACACACACACACACTTTGAGAAGAGTTTATACAACCACACAGACACTCCTGGGGAAGGCTGGCACAGGTTCTCCAGCTGTGCCCCTTTTTCCCAGACTATATAGTACTACCAGCTGCTACCCCCCACTAATATTTATCAGCTACTCAAAGGCTCTTAAAAGGGTGTCCAATTAT
This sequence comes from Protopterus annectens, assembly GCF_019279795.1. Taxonomy (NCBI): domain Eukaryota; kingdom Metazoa; phylum Chordata; order Ceratodontiformes; family Protopteridae; genus Protopterus; species Protopterus annectens. The sequence goes on along the minus strand of NC_056729.1, from coordinate 374,411,834 downwards.
TACTGTGCAATATTATTATCCAATTGGTAGTATAGCCCACAGCTACAGCTATTGGAGTGGCTTTGTACAATTTTACCAAAGGCATGCAATTACTTTAAAGAGCTTAAATTATCTCTACAAAAAAAGCCACAGTTGAAATGGTTTAAAAATATTTAATAACAAATAGTCAGAACACAAAACAATATGTTTTACTACACAGTTCTAGTCAAGAGTTCAGACATCACAGAGAAATACTTAAAATAATTCAGTAGTACAGTTCTGACATCACAAAAAAACACTTAAGTCTAATCTTTCTAGTTTCTATCTATTTCTAAGAGAAAACACAAGTCTAAGATAAACTTACATATAGAGCAAGACAGTGCTGGTGAGTTGGATGGTCAAGGCAAAATGCTTAATGCTCTCTGATTCTCTCTGCTTTTAAAAAATCAGCAGGACAGGTCATGGATTTTAAGCTCTACAAAAGGGCCTTACACTTTACAAAAGGGCCTTACAGAAACAGATGCTTGGTGCTTAACTTCAATGCCAAGAAATGAATAGTTATCCCCTTTGGGAAAACACATGTACCTGTGAATTTCCATATAGGTGGCAGTACACTAAATATTGAAAGTATGATACGAGACTTAGGGACACAGGTGGACAGTGGTCTCACCTTCGATAACCACATCACCAAAACAGTCAGGAAATCCTTCTATGTGGCACACCTCATCACCAAGGGCTTTTCATCCAGAAAAAAGGAGGTCATTGTCCCACTGTGCTCATCCTTCATTAGACCCATTATAGAATACAACACCCCGTTTGGTATGTACCTCTCAAGACATCTGCAACAACTGGAAAGGCCACAGAAATACCTCACTAAAAGAATCCCAGGCCTAAAGCAGATGCCCTAAGCTGACCACCTTAAAAAAACCCAGCTATACTCTGTCACATATCGCCTACTCAGAGGCGATCTCTGCTTAACATACAAGGCCATGTCAAACCCAGAGCTGTTGGACATGCTACACTTAAAGAAATCCCAATCCCTCAGAGCCACACACTCCAGGGATCTAAACCTTGTCATCACAATAAACAAAACATTCTGGAGGGATAGGTTCCTGACCCAGAGACTCCCCAGACTCTGGAATAGATTGCCCATACATGTCAAGCAGAGTGCCTCTTTGGCCCTCTTCAAAAGGAACCTTGACGATTGGATGGGAGAAAGGAAATACACCCTGGGGATCATGTCAGTCGCCCTGCTAGTTAGAGGTCCAGGGAAGAAAATAGTGTGGGAAGAAATAGCCAGCGAAGTGTTATGGCTATGCTTGTATAGGCCCTAGGGCTGATAGCCTAGTACCAACCTATGAACCTAAGAGTGCCCAGAATGTTATTGTGTCTTTGCATTTGTGCAAGTTTTTTTCTTTGATACACCCTACCCACTCCCTTCTGCACCTCCCACACTTGTCAACTACATCCAAGGGCATATTCTTTCTTTGGAGCATGCTTCCCCTTAGGGAGCATTACTGACAAGCTCCCTCTGCCCCCCCAGGACAGGCACACCCATCCCTGCTACTCATCAGTTACCCCAGCCACTAATCAAACCTGGTCACCTGGGCCACAATCAGAGTATTATCACTATATGCCACCAGAACAGCTTACTGGGTTCTGACTTTGAGCCAGCTGGTTATCCAGTAGGTGATATAGGGGTTTATACCCAATTTTGTGAGTTTGTCTACAATACTCAAGTGAGGTATTGTGTCACATGCTTTGGCCATGTCAATAAAGGAGTGTGCATCTTTTTGCTTCGTCCATTGCCTTTCTGACCTTCTCAAAGAAAGACACCTGGTTGAGTAAACATGACCTGCCCTTGATGACAAAATCAATGGGATTGGTCCAATGTCTGAAGGTTTCCTGTGTCATGGTTTATCATTTCCATAATAATTCTTTCCATGATTTTCCATATGAGTCTAGTCAGACTTATGGGTCTGTAGTTACCTGGGTCTATAGATGGCCTGCACTGTTTGATATGTTTGTAAGATACTTCCCAAAAGGCTAGGCACAATTGCTTTCCATCAGGGAATCATACCCTGATTTCTCACTTGAAAAGCAGGGATACTTATTACTATACTAATTTGGAAGTCTCCTGCCACCTCTCTGTATGTATCTTCTTCACGTTCTTCACAGTCTGCTTCATTTAGCATACCTCAGACTATCGTCTTTGGTTTAAAGGAAAATTAATTCAAATTCATCTACTTAAACACTTACAATAACATTCAAACGTTTATATTATATTAATCAATAAAAAGTTCATGCAATTTCTTTGATCTCTTTGCTTTGAAAAAAACATTTAATTTTCAAAGTCCCTTTATGGCCAAGTAACCCATCTGCCTGAAGCCTTAACTGCCACAAAGTTTCTTTATGTTTGACCAAAATTTTAAAATTTCCTTCTCTCATGCACTTACATACTTTTTTCTGCTCCAAAAACAATGACAACAAAAAATGTCTTATACTCAGTATATTCAGTAGATCAAAAAATTTCACAACCGATATCCTCAGTGAAGTGAAGGTTAAGACACCCCCTCCCCCCTCTAAATTTGCAAGCAAGAGCTTTGTTCATATAAAACATTTGGTTTAATAAAACATTTGCTCAGGATGAGCAACCTCAGTGAAGTTGCTTGGTTTCAATGGAATGGTTTATTGTTAACGGAGACTTGAAACAATGCACACTTACCAGTTTCCTTCATTCGGTTGAAAAACACAACATTGAAATTCATTATACCTTGCTGAAGTAGCAGCATAGTGACTTCCCAAAATTAGTAATGATAGGACTGTTTGTAATGAAACAAATGTAGACATTTTGCAGGGGGCACCACATACCAGAGATCGTAACACTGCCCTTACTTTCTTTTGTATCGTAATGAGGATGGCACACTTCCTTGTGATAGTAAAGAAGATGTATTCATGCTTGCTAAAGAGCACAGAGCTAGAATATAGTAGTGTTGGTAAACAAGTAAACAGAGGCCCCATCTCAAATGACAGTATAGAAACATGTCTTGGCTGCAAAGTATTTCTCAAATCGGCATGCTATGAGATTCAGTAGATTGAGTCTGGTGTAAAGTGGATCAGTATATGTGATATACAGCTTTATGGCAGGATGAAACAGACCCAAGTGACAAGCATTACTATAGTGAGGGTGACAGGAGGTGAAAAGTGACTCCATGCACATCACAGGGCAGCGAGTGAAACAGCAATGTGCAGAAAGAGAATATGAAGCACACCATGGGGAAACTCCATCCAGTAGACACATGTATAATCCAGAAAAAAATGAAATCACCACAATACAGGAGTCATTGACAGACATCGAAGGAAGAGCATACCCATTACACCTATGGTGTCATAAGTACCAAGGCAATGGAAGAGGAGAGATAAGACACACAGCAGGGTATCATGTATGCACTATTCATGTATAATGCCAGCAGTATTGGAGCAGACACAAAACATATATTAAGGAAATACAACAAAGGCAGATGTTGCACCCAAAAGCATGCAAGTAAACAAGGTGCCCGAGCACAATACATACGCATCATGAAATATATTAATGTGCACACTCTGTGCACATATACCTACATGGCCAGGAACAGTTATACTATAATGATCATAGCTTGGGTGTGCTGTGGATCTATGTCAGGGATGAATATATAAGCACCACATCATGCTCCTGCGGTATTAAAGGGTATACAATGCGTGAATGCACACACATCATGAGAACTGCTGGACATATATGAGGTCAATAAAGGAACACAGATGATGTGCACCTCCACATCCAGGTCTGGAGGGAGGCGTGCAACCTTCCACTATCGCAGATCAGAGTGCTGAGTGTGCGTGTGACATATGTAGTTACTTTGTAAGGTTCATTATTCCTCATAAGGCAAGTCACAAAAGGTGAAGTGACATACAAAGACTCCTTGAACATGGCTCTGTAGAGACTCACAGGCAGCTACACACATACACACATACACACACACACACACACACACACACACACATGCACACACGTTGCTTGCAAAAAATTGTATGTGTGCAAGTGTGTGTGTTTGTGTGTGTGTGTGTGTGTGTGTGTGTGTGTGTGTGTGTGTGTGTGTGTGTGAATGTTGTGTTTTCTTTTCTATGCAACTCTAAGGTGGTCAGCATGTACAATTCAGACAGACAATAACTAGCTGATATTCATCAGTCAAGGAGCCATCCTTCAAATAAGACTTTAAAACTAGGGTCCCATCTGCATGAGATGGTGGTAGTTCAAGTGGAGATAAAAGATCCCACAGCACCCATCAGAATTTGCAGGGGAAGTTCCCCAATTCCTTGACCACATTTTTTATTATTTATTATGAATTCCACCTCTGGTGTCCCCTGAAAAGATGCTGCTGGCTTATAGGGACTAAACAAGTCAAAAAGTGTCAATAAATAAATAAGAGTGCTATTCAAGACATCCGGAAAATGCCTTATCTTTATTACCCATTTTAGAAAAAAGACCAGAATTCATATCTCACTGTGCCTTTGCAAATTGTGTATTATCACTGCTGTGCAACACTGTAAATCTTGCTAGCCCAGTCTATATAACATATGGACCATACAGATCATGATTTCACTGCTGTGTAGCTCCAGTATACCAGATCACTTTTACAGCTGCATTTGAAATGTCACAGAGCACTGTCTTATCCAGTTATGATAATGACTAGCTATCTGTATGCCTGCATGGCTAAAGATTGCTTTCACTATCCATGTGTGCATATATGGTATTTAACACCTGCATCTGTGTGGACAACATCTGCTAATGGAGGTTCACTAGAAGCATCACTGATAAATGTTTGATGCTGAGTAATGGCTTCTGTTCACATATCCCTGTTCTTCACTGTGTAGCCATCTATGCTGACATGACTGGTGTCTGTCCTGCCTATCTCAGAATTTTTCTTGTGCTGTTATGTTACTGCATACGCTCTGTTGCCAATTTTAGGTTTGTACCACATATCTCTGGCCGCCCTGGCAAATAACAGCACAGCTGTTTTGTAAATCTGTTTTGATAATATCTTAATAACAAGTATGGTCTTCTACAGGTGTTTTGTAAACCATCGAGTTTAGACTTGTACAGGTGTTTTGTAAACTAGAACTCTGCATGGCATACTACATTTACGAATTTCATCCAGTGTTTGTTGCAATTTAGTTTAATATTATTACATTTTCATGACACAGTAGAGTTGCAGGGTTATATAGCTGCTACTGTCTGTACACTGGTACAACAGTCTTCTTAAAAAGTTATTAATAAGAAACCTCAAAACCTGTCATCATTATAAAACAAAGGGAACCTCTTAAAAGCAAAATTAGGAGTCCACAACAAATAAAAAGTATCATTTTTTTTCTAATGATTCACAGGTCACAAACCTTCTGCCTGAAAGTAAATGGTCTCTTAAAATAATTTCACATTTTCAGAAATTCTGAATTCATACAAAACGTATATTTCCATACAAGTTATTAGATTATCTGGTGAGTGTTATTTGTGTATTACTGATAGCTGCTTGGGCAGGTTATGTGGGCAGCGTAAATCATAGGTGACAGCTTTACGTCTTTTAAGAAGAACTCGAAATGATAAAAGAGCAAAAAATGGGGACTGTGCGGGGGAGTTCTGACAATTTAGTGGTGTGTTCTGTCTGAGTGGAATGAAGAAAGCAAATATCAAATTCTGGAACCAGTGGGATCAGATGATCTTTACTGCCTTCATTGCATGAAAGATATGACCCATGTAACAAAACAGTAAAGAAAAAAATAATTCCCTGAAGTAGTCTTATGAAGTATTTGGGCTTCACAGGAGTTGAAAATCCTGGTGTTCTTCCTACCCTTTACACAGTACACTAAATATGCACTTTTAATGTAAATGACAACTGAAAGATTGAAAATAATATTGGACTCGTCTACATTTCCCATGTCTACCGACCTTTGCTCTCACAAAGAAATGACATTCAATCCTTTTTCTTTCCTGCCTCCTTCTCTCTGTAAATTGTAAGATCTCAGCCTTGGTTTGCCTGACAATCTGTCTGAGCAGGATTAGTTTAAAGTCTCACTTCATTTTTCACGCACAATTGCTCATGAATGTTCTTTATCCTTTGAAAGCACAGCCATTTGGAAAGGGATTTAATGTTCTGTGTTTTATTTAAAAATAGTATCATGTTGCTGTGATGACACTTCATGTTACATATCAGAATCATACTCCAAAAAATTTAATTTATCTTAAGTATTCAACAGAAAAGAAGGGTATGCTCTTACTGGCCTAAGACAATTGTTGCTATTTTAACAATGTGACCCACAAGATATGGGCCATTTACAAAAGTGCTCTCCTGGCCCCTAATGGGAATGGAATATTTTAAGTTTGTAAAACTCTGTTCCATGCTGTTATAAGATAAAGCTGTGGGTTCTTAAAGTGTAGCTCGTTTGTTTGTCAGTGAGTAAAGACCCATAATATCACCTAACTCCATGTTGTACTCATTCTTATTCATTATTTCTTTCTTTGTTTCACACACATTGTATTACTTTGTCTGGTTAAATCTTTCCATGTTAAATCACTTGTCCTCTTGTTGGTTCATGCATCAAGCATTTTAGCAGGGTAGTACCTATTTACAAGTCTTTTTTCTTTCTGGTTTGTCTGTTTCAGTGTATGCTACTCACCTTCCTTGCTGCTCTGCATGTGTAACCATCTATGTTACTACGATTTTTTTTATCTCTGTCCCCTTTTTCAGCTCTGTAGTTACCTCTCATTCTGTATTGTTTATTGTTTTGCATGAATGTTGATTACATTCACATGTATGAGACTACATTAGGAATTAAGTTTAGCAGGTTATTTTTGTTCCATTTCTATGTTTGTCACCTCTACTGTCCACCATCATTTGTGCCACACTCCCACTCCTTAAGTCTTCAAAGACAGGCAGATTAGGAAAATACCATCCTAAAGGAAGGAGAAGATTTTTCATATGTGGCCTAATATTAACCCCACTCCATCATTCCCTGTGATTTCAGCACTGCCAGTACTGTTCATGTGTACATTGTTACAATGTAAACATCCACCACTGTGGGCAACCTACTTGCAACACCCACTCATGTCTATGAACAAACCCTTAGCCTCACAGCCGTCTACACAAAAGCCTCTATATTCGAAAATAAGGAACCACAACTTCACAGAAAAAAAGTAGTTTTATCACTTTCCTTCATTTAATTTTGAACTTCATCAGAAACTAATTAAAAAACTCATTAAGTACATTTAAATATAACTGAAAATGACATCATGTATTAAAACATCCAATAAATAAATGTAAAAAATACACACCTTCATTAGCTTCTCTTAATTTAAAGATACAGCTCAAAAATGTACAGCTTCATAAAATCTTATATTATAAAAGACTTTTTACACTAATAGTCTCATTAATTCCTGGCAAAAATTCACTCTAAGGAAAAAAACTTGCCACTTTAGTTCTCGCTTTTCTAAATAGGTACCCTCTTTTGTTACCTTTTTGTGAGGTTGTGCTTCCTTATTTTCAGTTATATAGACTTTTGTATGCATGGCTGTGAGGCAAAGGGTTTGTTTGTGGTGTTTCTTCATCTCTTACCCTTTCGTGGTTTTGATTTTTGCCCACTCTTGTCTGTCTGCCTGAAATAGTACCCCATCCTATATTATAGTCTATAGTGGGGCAATAGACCTACACTACCCCAGAAGGAGCAAGACAGAATTTCAGCCGTTCATCACCCTCCACTCCTTGATAAGTTTATTTTTTTTATGTTTTTATTGACATTTAATACCAGGAAACTCCAAATGATTAGGTTCCCATTTTCTGCTAAGCCTCAGGGAGAAAAGCCCGAAGGTATTACAAAAACGTTTTAAGGACAATAATTTTGCAAGCTTCAAAAATAATATAAAAACATCTACAGCTTAAATAATTATACAGAATAAGACATAATGTGACAACACTGGCTAAAGGTGATACAACTTAAATGACAATAATTTAACATTTGCATAAAATTTTAGCCAGTTTAGAGAAGTTAAAGGTAAGTTAGTATAATATGAACAGGAATTACAGTGTGAAGTGGGAGAAAAAAATCAGGATTATGTCATATTTAGTGACTGATTCAGAGGAAAGAAACTGATTGAAGTTAGGAAGTATGTAAAGAATATGGAACAAGGACGTATAAGGTACGAACAGGTACTAGTTCATAATTAGGAATATTTTTATCCTGGGGTTGAGCAAGAACAGATTCAGATTTTGACTAGGAAGTCTTTTAAAATGGTTTTAAGGGACTGGTAGAAGGGTATTGACATGATGGGTATAAGTAAGGGGTTCCAAGCTTTAGCAACATGATATGATTATACACCATGCCCAGCAAATGTATTAGGTTTATGGACAGAGAGAAGTTTTTGGTTATTGGATCGTACTGATTCAATGGGATCATAGTTGTGTAGAATAGTATTTAGTGCCAGACAAGCAGATGGGTGCTGGATAATTTTATAGGTGGTAAGAAACTGAGTATTTGTTAGTTGATGAGGTTGTTATACCAATTTAGACTTTTAGTGCTATACATTGGTAGGTCCTGAAAGAAGTGTTTGTTATACATTTTGCAACTTTATTAAAGCATTGATCAAGTTTGGCTTTTTGTGATGCCTGGAGGTTAGTACGGATAGGAGAATCATAAAGTAGTGAGGAGAGAAGGTAAGTAGTGGTAAGTGTAGTTTTAGTTACATGGATGAGAAACTTTTGGATCTCTAAATCTAGTTTTGATGAGTTTTTATCTATTTTTATATGCAGGTTGAATTTAAGATTGTCAATCACTATCATTCTTAATAATTTGCTGTGAGAAGTGACTTCAGTGGTTATATTATTAAAAGAGAGGATTTTACATTTTCTTTTTCACAAGAAAGAAATTTGGGGAAAAATATTTTTTTCAGGGGGGGGGGAGTTGAGCATGAGTTGTGAGTTACAAAGCCACATTTCAATGGCTGTTAAAGCTTCCTTTTTTGGACATATGCCAGGTTGTTAGATATGCATATAAGAATGGAGTAATTTGCATATTGTATTAGAAAGGCCTGTTGTGTGAATGTATGGAGGGTGTTAGTGAGAATGTTAAAGAAGAGAGGACCAAGAATAAAGAATTGTTGTACACTGGTGGTGACTAGCAGTGCCATTTTACTGACTGATACCTATTGGACAAGTAGCTTTTGAACCATAGAAAGGTGGTTTGAAATAGACCTAGTGAAGTAAACATTTGCTGTTATAAACTGTGAAGGCTTTAGATAAGAGGATACTAGTTTTCTGTCAGCTCCAGCTTTATTGACAGTATCTGGAAAGGTTAGAAGTGCAGTGTTAGTACTATGGTTAATGTCTGCATGCATAGTAGTGATAATTACTGGCATATATATTAGTGATGCTTACAGGTGCACCTTTTATGCATTATGTGACGACAGAAAACAATTGTACCAAAGATTCAAGGTCATGACTAAAAAGGTGAAGCTAGGTTAGTTTGTTGAGTATCATTTCAATGAATGCAATTGTATTTTCTCCACATAGATGAATGGCACCAATACTGAAAATCAATTCACAAAAAAAAAAAAAAACTGAATAAAAATGCACAGATAGAATGATAACCACAATTCTATAAGCATACAGTAAATCCCATGCTGGGAATGCAACTGAAAAAAACTAATTCTAAACTTAAACCTAAACTTTTTTAAAAAAAGTTTGCTGGGTTTATTCCTTTCTAATAAAAAAAAAAATATATATATATATATATATATATATATATATATATATATATATATATATATATATATACACACACACACACACACACACACACACACACACACACACACACACACACACGCACACATACACACACACATTTGAACCTTAAAGTATTTGAAAATAAAGCAGTAACATTGAAACCTGATCCTAAACTTGCCCTGTGTATACTGTTTTTACTGATGCTTGCTCACAATGATATTCCTTTTAAAAAAGTGTTCCTGATGAGGAGAGAGCAGTGAAATGGCATACACAGGTGTACAACTTTATGATGGACAGAAATCACAAAGAGTCCAGAATAAAGTAGCAAAGGCTTGCAGTGATTAAAGAAAAAATGCACTATTAAGAAAAAAATAAATTACCGGACCACCAAGGTAATTTGCTGCACTTTAATAGTACCAAATAATTACCTTTATGGTCCGGTTATTTATTTTTTTCTTTACATGTGCTTTTGAAGTCCCTTGTGGACTCTTTTGTGTTTTACTTGTCAAAAAAAATACACTATGCCTGGTAATGCCTTTTATAAAATATTAGTAATTCTATAGAATATGGCATCTTGCTAAATCAACAAATTTTCTGAAAATGTCAGCATTGACAAAGCCTTCTAGAAGAAATCACACCATAGTTTTACTGATGTGTTATCTTCTTAATTAATATTTAAACAAACCAAGAAGAAACTTCACAGTGTGGAGGGTGTGAAGTTCACTCCATAAAATATGTTATGTACCTAGTTCACTAATAAAAACAGAACTCTAAAATATACCACAGATACCACAGATATTTTTTAATTAATATTTAGCAATAACAACATCAAAAAAATAATCCAAACTGTGAACAAACATCAAATGTCAGTATTACTGGATGTATAACATTGAACAACCAAATCCAGGAGGTAGTTATAACAAAAATACATTTTTTTTGTTATTGACAATTGAATGGTTCAGCAGATTATTGCAAAGAAAGTCCTACATTTGCTGACTGTAGCATCATAATGAAAAATATGAAGCATATGAATACTTCAAAAATAATACACATTCCAGTGAAGATAACTTATGCACTCCTGCCAATTTAAGGATAGTCGACTCAGCATTGTATAACAGTAAACCACTGATGAATGAACTTAAAGAATGGCAGACATTTACATGTATTATATCAGGATTTACATTTACCCTCTGATGGTAAGTGGATCAATAGCTGGAGATGAGCAATTTAGAGTAGTAATCAGAATTTAAAAGAATTATATAAAAAAGGTAATGCTGTCTTTCTTAGATAAAAAAACCATGGAATTATGTTCAGTCTCTCCACATTGCATTTAAATACATTTGAATACCTACATTTGAATACCTGGATATTGCTATCAAATCTATCTCATGCACAGAGTCAAGATTTTCCATCATTGTCTCAAACTTGCAATAAAAATCTGTTCACTCTTCTACATGTGATGCTTTTAAAATAAATAAATTACCATAACAAATGTTGCATTTAGTTATTCATTAGTAAGTTTGGATTGTCAGCTAAAGGCTTTAAGTAGCAAAAATTCAATAAAAGTCCCACTTTTTAAATAATGGCTTGTGTATCAAGGATCAGAGGTTTCTGGAATAGAGGAAGTCTATTAAAAATACCCAATGATTTACTAATAAACAGTGTAGCCCCAGGAGAAATACCTAATTCCTGAATCAATGACCTCTCTGTCATAATCTAGTCACGAGTACTGCCTTGAAGGAGATAAAAGTGTTTAGACATCATAACAACCCAAATGGTTCAGCCAAGAAAGAGAAGGAAAGATGATACATGATATTGCTGTAGTTTAGCATTTTTATTCTTTTAATTTAATTAGAGAACTTCATCCGAACAACAAACATCACCAGATGCTTAGCTTATACACTATGAAAAAGTCACATTACTGAACAATTCACAAAAATGGCCTCCGCATTATAAACAAACATATAACATTGTATATGACGTTGGAAGTAACCTCGTACTTGCATTATTCAAAAAGTTGGAATAGGTTATGCCAGGAAATACCTGACTAAATTCATTAGCTTTGAGAAAGTTTTTTTTAATACAATTTATATTTTACTTGAATTTGTTTTGCAAGATATATATATATTTTTTATAACAGGTACTACAGACAAAAGAAAGGTATTACAATGGGAGCAAGACTGACACCAGGTTTTGTCAGATTGTGAAACACTCAGCACTCATCCTTTCTTTTCAAAAACGTCTATTTATAGATGTGATATAGAAAATCTAATATTTCATGGAATGGATCAGCTGAAGTGTTTAATATAGTTTTTGGATATTTGAATGTTAGTACAATCTTTTTTGTTTTCCCTATAGGTAATCAAGGTAATATTGTGCAATTTTTAGATTTATCTATTTCTGTTAATCAAGCAAACAAATGCTGTCCAGTAAAATCATTAGAAAAAGCACATTTCTGAACAAGTATTTGTTTCACAACAGTGAACATCCTCTTTTTGGGGTGGCCACAGTGGTGCAGCGGTTAGCGTTGCCACCTCACAGCAAGAGGTTCTCCAGTTCAATCCTCAGCTGGGGTGCCTTCTGTGTGGAGTCTACATGTCCTCCCTGTGGTCGCGTGGGTTTCCTCCGGGTGCTCCGGTTTCCTCCCACGTCCTAAAGACATGCTGTAGGTGGACTGGACACATTAAATTGGCCCTAGGTGTGAGTGTGTGTGTGTGTGTGTGTGTGTGTGTGTGTGTGTGTGTGTGTGTGTGTGTGTGTGTGTGTGTACCTTCTGTGGAAGGTTGGGCGCCGGGCTGGCAACTCAACACTGTAAAACTCCACTGCCAATCATGAGCGGACGGTGATCCGCTGTGGCAACCCCTAACCAGGAAAAGCCGAAAGAAGAAGAAAAAGAAGTGAACATCCTCTTTTTAAAAAAATTAACATTGTTAGAGGACAATTTATTAGACTAAGTCACTTCATCAGTAATGATAAACATTTTGATGAAATAACCCAAAGAAAAATGGCAGTCTATGTACAACAAAACTACCAGTTCTGAAAATATAGTAGACCTAAAGATTAAAACAGGAACCACATGTAACACCAGGAAAACTTGGCTTAAATTATAAAATAATTTATTTGACCCAAAAAGTTGAGTGCTTTCATCCCTTATAAAAATTATGAGACTTTATCAGAACAATGAACAGCTACTTTTCATTATAATCTTTATGTAACTGCCAATGAAGTGAAAGATTACAATAAATTTGTTTTTTAAAGTTGTACACTCTAAATTTAACTTAAATTTCCTTTAAAAATTTGGCTCACACTCTTTGCATTTCATTAACAGATTCAAGGTACATCCCAAACATAAAATGTTGTCAATATTAATAAGACAATATTAATGGGAAATAATGTGAAGAGGGAGAGATGAGTACAAAGAAGTGATATAGGTTCATAGGTTCATGTGATGACAAAAAGTTAAAAAATAAATATTCAAAATAAAAACTGAAGTACATACAACTTCATCAAAAAGCATACTATAATTTAATTTAAAAATCTAATTCAGTTCTGCATAAAACTCCGTAGAATTCCACTTAGTTTCCAAAATCTCATGATAATCAATTTATTACCTATTAATAAAAAGTCTAATTGGAATGTAAAAAATATACAAATGTTTAAAAACCAACAAAACAGTATTTCTTTATCATTTTGCAGATCTCATTTTTTACACAGGTTTTATGGATATACAATCATCCATACCTGGGGGTACAACTGGCACTGTTTTTAACTGCCATAAAAGCTGTCTGTATTCAAACTTGGTCTCCCATTAATCCTCATGTGGGTCCTTCCCAACCTTCTCAATAATCCTAAACATAAACCTTTTTGTAATCTTTGCATTCATTAGAGTGCTTGTACAATGCATTGTTTACACTCATGGCAATTTTGCCATATACATGTTTGTAAATCCTTTTTCTAAATTGTCACTTGGTTTTACCTATACAGAAAGCTGTGCAGCTTCAACATTGATCAATATATACAACTGTGGTGCTGAGGCAGTTACTCCTTGATAGTCTAAAAGTTGTTAATCTTTAAAACTGCTTAGTCATACACAAATGAGCATTGCCTACACATACTATCCAGTGATTATCTAAACAATCCTGTATTGGTTTGTGATTGACTGTGAAGTAGCATGCTAAGAGAAGTTTTTATTTGAATTAATATTTTATCTTTACCACTGTTTTTTCACTGTTTTGGGAAGGAAGGGATAGCTTGCGGAAAAGATTTACTTTGATTAATATTTTGTTTTACTTTAATATTCAATCTATGTTCTGACAACCGGGGAGAGATGGGCGAAGGCTGCCAGCCTAGTCAAATAGAATTTGATACATAATTCTGGTATTTGTAAATAAATGTAAAATACAGGCATGCTTTCTTGAGTGTAAAAGAATATTGTGAAATGTGGAACTGCAAAATATTTGACAACATTGCACTCTACTGGCCCAGTGAAGCATGTTGTGATCCTTTCATATTATAATTCAGATGAAGGTTTCATGCCCATTGTTTTAAGGCTAAAGTTTATGACCAGAATTTAGATGTAGAATGTGCTTTATTGCTCTGGTTTTTGTTAGAGTATACATGTGAAATGCCTTGTATTGTTGTAAATTCTGAGCAGGTGTTAGATTGCTAAATAATGCAGTTTGTGGTCTGAGGATGCAATATGAATACTGGGAAAACCTGTCAAAAATGATGTAATTTGGGAGGGTCTTAGAGACATGTTTGTTAGTAATGTTTAAATACTATTTCTCACAAGAGACCAAGAGCATTTTGATCTTGATATCCAACTTATCAGTACTCTGCCTTATTCTCACATGTACGTTTTAGCACTGTGATTTCTTGTAGGAATAGTGAAAGCCAGTAAAGATTAAGTAGGTATTTTTCTTTGAAATCAGACCTGTGTGATCTGTGAACTCTTAAATATCTCTGTGGTGTAGTAGTTTTGTCTTGTGTTTTAATTATTTATTATTAAATATTTTTAAAATCTTCTACCTGTGGCTGGTTTGTGTAGAGATAAGCTCTAGAGTACATTGCATATTTATAGAGGTTATTGTAATAGGCAACTCTAAAGTAAGCCTTGACTGTTAGTCATACTACCAATGGATAATAATATTGCACAGAGCCTTTTAGTAGCTGATATTATTATCTGGGTGGTGGCATGGATTACAACCATATGGTATGGGTAAAGGGGTACAGCTGGAGAATCTGTGTCAGCCTTTCCCAGGACTGTGTGTGAAGTTGTATGAATACTTATCTCAAAGTGTGTGTGTGTTGTGTCAGCTACTTAGCAGGGATACGAAGCACTAGTTGGAAAGAGAGGTACTGGAGGTTCTAGGTTGCCCAGCTAGGCTGAGACCTGGAACCTATAGCTGTGCCAGTGAGGAGTCTTATTGGGAACCTGGTGAGCAAAGGAGCAACCAGCCCCAGACTGACTGTGATTTCTGTGTGCACTTAAGGGAAATTGTATTTTACTGTGTGTATGAGTTATCCTGTTATATTCTAGGAGACGACCTCCCTGGTGTTAGTGGTGAGGATTGAGGCTCCTTGATTGCTGGGCCAGGGCACGTTCATCGCATATGTTATTAAAAAGGGATACGTTTTAGACGTGCAAGCTGTAGCCATCTCAAATGGCCTAGTCAGCTATAAATTCACACAAACTGCTATGAGCATAATCCAGAGTTTATCTAAATAATCCTGTGTTGGTTTGTAATTGAATGTGCAGTAGCTTGATAAGAGAACCTAAGAGAAGTTTTTATTTGAATTTATATTTTATTTTTTACACACTGTTTTTCACTGTTTGAAGGAAGGAATGGATAACTCATAGACAAGATGATTTACTTTGATTTATAGTTTGTTGTTTTACCTTTAATTTTTCTGTTAGTTGTTTGACAGGGAAAGGTTTTAGACAGGTAAACTCTAGCCATCCCACAGGTCCTAGGTAGCTATAAATTCACACAGAGTGCAGAGAGGACAATCCACAGCTTATCTGAACAAGCTTGTCTTGTTTTGTGATTTATTAATGTTTATTGTTAGAAAGAGGTGCAACTGTGAGCCATAGTGAGCAAAAGCTACTGCACACTTTAACACGATACAAAGGAATTCCATCTTTTGTGTGACTTTCACAACTTGTACTCTCAGAGCTACAACTTCACTGTACTTAATTTAATATTTAGTTGTATATCATTTATAAGACCTTTCTCTTGGAAGTTGTAGAAAATGCAGTGACTGTTAGCCTTGTTAATATAACACAATCAAATGTGACTCAGAATTTTAAACTGGTAAGGCAATGTGAATAGCAGATAGACATTTCAACCTTTAAAATAAACTGTAGTAATCAACCAGCAAAATTAGTACATTAGAATAATTGCTTACATAAATGTGAACGTTAAAATGCATTATTCACTTTCATTCAATTGATTGTTGCATATCTGATGCTATTTTCAGCCTTTTCAGACTGACTTCACTAAGCAAGACAACCATTATTTTTATTATAGCCTTTTTTAATGAATACATAACTGCTTCCTGGCTACTTATATAACATAAACTTTATTAGATGCACTGAGTAATTTAATGTAAATTATGCATGGGGTGGCCTTGGCAAGGCACAGGGCTCAATAAACCCTAGCAGGACCAGCAACCAGTGTAAAGAGTTCTTGAATCAACTCCTCCAAATTTTTGTTAGATTGATATTTACCCCCAGTCATCTTATCATGAGACTGCCTTTTAGTGGTCTGCCATCAGGATATATTAGATTGTTCTTCTTTGTCCTGATTTAATTTTATTTATTTTGTTGGATATTTTATTACAGTAATTATGTACTGTGCATAGTCTGTTGTCCAATTCTTGGAAACTTGACTCTGAATCAGAAAACATGCTCTTTGTGGACTTATTATTTTCAAAGTTACAAATTGAAGAACATATCAAGGCGAGCTATTTCTTTAAAATAGCAGCAATTAAGTCTGCTAGATTACTAAGCAAAAAAGCTGGAGTCCCTTTGATGAGTCCTGCTTATCTTTTGCTGTGCTACTTTCCAGCATTTATAAGCTGAGACAACTCTCATTGTTTGCACAACATCATTCTTCCCATCCATATTGACGGAAATTTGTCACTTGTATCGTACATGCTCTAGAGAAATATATTTTTACTACCTTTCTTATTTGGAGAAAATAATGGTAAATTAGGAGCTATTTAAAAAGAGTTGGTATTTATTGTGTTTATTTATTTATTTGTCATGTTGAAAACTCTGTTATTGCAAAATAAAACATGAGAGCACACTGTAGTGGTTAAACTACCCCCAAATCCCATGGCTTTGTTTTTCCAACAACATGACTGTTAAAGCGAATGTTAGAGCCCCAGAAGCAAATCAAATTGCATACGTATTACTTTTTTTACCAGCACAAACATCAAAAAAGTAAGAACACCACAGTTTATTTATATGATACGCAGTGTCTATTTACAGCAGAAATAGTGGCACAATATACAGGATTATGCCTCGGTGCTTTTAGACATAACAGAATGACAAAAAATACTAGCACTATAAACACTCAACATTTATACTGTAATGATGAGCTAAGGATTAGCTGTGAATTGTCCACCTCAGGGTATCTGACTATGTGCTATTTAGTACGAAATGGAACCACATAATAAGTGTGCAACAGCTGTTAGAAACGTAATACTTGCAATTTCTCCCATGGTACAGAGAGCAAGATTCCAAGGCCTGGATCATAGGAGGTTACTAGGCTAATGGCCCTGGGGCCCTTACAATCCTAGCCAAGAGTTTATCCCCAAAAAAAGAAACTTCATTGAGGGACACAGGTGGAACCCCTGGGATAAATTTGTGGTTTCCCATCCACTCATCAAGGCTGCACTTGAAGAGGGTCAGTGAGGTACTCTGTTTGATCTGTATGGGAAGTGTATCCCAGATACGGGGCAGCCTCTGTGAGACAAACCTGTCTCTCCAGAAGATTTTGTTAATGCTGCATATTAGACTTAGGCCTTTCAAGCGGGTTATGGGCAAGGAGTTAGACTTGCGGATATGGAACATCTCTAGTAGGCAGGGTCCGAGATTGTCTTGTAAGTGAGACACAGATCACCTCACCCCTGAGCAATCTGTACGATACTGAGTAGAGTGATAGTGATTTTAGCCACATAGGACAGGTGTTGGAGGCCATGTATTCTCTTTGTGAGGTATTTTTGTGGCCTTTCCAGTTGGTGCAGATGTCTGGAGAGGTACATACCAAATGGGGCATTATACTCAATTATTGGTCTAATGAGGGAGGAGTATAGAGGCAATAACCTCCTTTTTTCTAGATGCAAACCTTTTACTTATGAGATGAACCAAGTAAAAGGCTTTTCTGACTACTGCCGCTACATGATGGTCGAATGTGAGACTGTTGTCAACCTGAGTACCCAGGACTCTCATTACAGATTGTGTACTTAAGAGGTTGCCATTGATGTGGTAACCAGTAGGGGCCATGTTTTTGCTGAATGGTATGATGATACAGTTTTTTGCATTTAACTTGAGGCCAGGACTTTGGCACTAGTCATTAGTTGCTGTGAGACCCACTTGCTGTATGTTAACATAATTTGGGGAGTCAATGACAGCACTCAACTTATAGTCATCCACAAACTTGGTCAGCCACAGACCTTTGGTCTTTGCCTGACCACTGAGAAATAGATGCCAAACAGTAGGGGTCACAGGACAGATACCTGTGGAACTCCACTAGTGACAGATCTGCTATCAGAGGTAGAGGTGCCTATTTTGATGTTGTGGGTCTTGTCGGTGAGCCAGCTGGCCACCCACCTGATGAGATTGGGATTTACCCCAAGCTGTGTTAGCTTTTTGATGATGCCCAAGTGGGGGGGGGTTGTGTGATATGTATACTGTATAAAATGCAACAGTGGATATGAATTGTGAATTTATAATTTAATATAATGCTGTACATAACTGTTGCCAGCTAGAAAGACAGATGCTCATTATGGTAAATTCTTGGCCACCACATTTGACTAAGCAGCAAAAAAGAAAAACACGATTAACTTTCAGACATTCAGAGTACAAGCGGCATTCAAAGTCCACAGATAGGTGTAGCTTGCCAACCAAAAGCAATTTATCAAATCCGACACTTGTCCATTGTACAAAAGATTCCCTACACTACCTAGTGTAGAAAATGGCGACCACAGACCAGTCCAAGCAGGATTACTAAAGCCATTGAGCAGACTGAATAAATTAGTACTATATTGCTTTAGTATGTATTAGTGGCATCATGTTGTCACTGAAAAGGGTCTATGGATTGATTCACCTACCAAATCAACAAAGGAAAAAAAGGAAAATATAAAATAAGCCAGATTTCCATTTTAAACAAGAAACTGAAGCACAGAACAGTATGCAGACCCATCTAGTTACACTGATGTCTTTTTGTCTACTCTGCCCCAACCCTAAACTTAATTCTAAGCATAACTCTAACTTTAATACCAATGCCTGTCATACCACTAAACTTAACTCTAAGCATAACTCTAACATTAATACCAATGCCTGTCATAGCACTAAACTTAATTCTAAGCATAACTCTAACTTTAATACCAATGCCTGTCATAGCACTAAACTTAATCATAAGTATAACTATAACTTTAATACCAATGCCTGTCATAGCACTAAACTTAATTCTAAGCATAACTCTAACTTTAAGACCAATGCCTGTCATAGCACTAAACTTAATTCTAAGCATAACTCTAATTTTAATACCAATGTCTGTCATAGCACTAAACTTAATTCTAAGCATAACTCTAACTTTAATACCAATATCTGTCATAACACTAAACTTAATTCTAAGCATAACTCTAACTTTAATACCAATGCCTATCACAGCACTAAACTTAATTCTAAGCATAACTCTAACTTTAATACCAATGCCTGTCATAGCACTAAACTTAATTCTAAGCATAACTCTAACTTTAATACCAATGCCTGTCACAGCACTAAACTTAATTCTAAGCATAACTCTAATGTTAATATCAATGCCTGTCACAGCACTAAACTTAATTCTAAGCATAACTCTAACATTAATATCAATGCCTGTCACAGCACTAAACTTAATTCTAAGCATAACTCTAACATTAATATCAATGCCTGTCACAGCACTAAACTTAATTCTAAGCATAACTCTAACTTTAATGTCAATGCCTGTCACAGCACTAAACTTAATTCTAAGCATAACTCTAACTTTAATGCCAATGCCTGGTCATAGCACTAAACTTAATTTTAAGTATAACTATAACTTTAATACCAATGCCTGTCATAGCAGTAAACTTAATTCTAAGCATAACTCTAACTTTAATACCAATGCCTGTCATAGCAGTAAACTTAATTCTAAGCATAACTCTAACTTTAATACCAATGCCTGTCATAGCACTAAACTTAATTCTAAGCATAACTCTAATTTTAATACCAATGCCTGTCATAGCACTAAACTTAATTCTAAGCATAACTCTAACGTTAATACCAATGCCTGTCACAGCACAAAACTTAATTCTAAGCATAACTCTAACATTAATACCAATGCCTGTCACAGCACTAAACTTAATTCTAAGCATAACTCTAACTTTAATGTCAATGCCTGTCATAGCACTAAACTTAATTCTAAGCATAACTCTAACTTTAATGCCAATGCCTGTCATTGCACTAAACTTAATTTTAAGTATAACTATAACTTTAATACCAATGCCTGTCATAGCAGTAAACTTAATTCTAAGCATAACTCTAACTTTAATACCAATGCCTGTCACAGCACTAAACTTAATTCTAAGCATAACTCTAACTTTAATACCAATGCCTGTCATAGCACTAAACTTAATTCTAAGCATAACTCTAACTTTAATACCAATGCCTGTCATAGCACTAAACTTAATTCTAAGCATAACTCAAACTTTAATACCAATGCCTGTCACAGCACTAAACTTAATTCTAAGCATAACTCTAATGTTAATACCAATGCCTGTCACAGCACTAAACTTAATTCTAAGCATAACTCTAACGTTAATACCAATGCCTGTCACAGCACTAAACTTAATTCTAAGCATAACTCTAACTTTAATGTCAATGCCTGTCATAGCACTAAACTTAATTCTAAGCATAACTCTAACGTTAATGCTAATGCCTGTCATAGCACTAAACTTAATTTTAAGTATAACTCTAACTTTAATACCAATGCCTGTCATAGCAGTAAACTTAATTCTAAGCATAACTCTAACTTTAATACCAATGCCTGTCATAGCACTGAACTTAATTCTAAGCATAACTCTAACTTTAATACCAAAGCCTGTCATAGCACTAAACGTAATTCTAAGCATAACTCTAACTTTAATTCCAATGCCTGTCATAGCACTAAACTTAATTCTAAGCATAACTCTAACTTTAATACCAATGCCTGTCACAGCACTAAACTTAATTCTAAGCATAACTCTAATGTTAATACCAATGACTGTCACAGCACTAAGCTTAATTCTAAGCATAACTCTAACGTTAATACCAATGCCTGTCACAGCACTAAACTTAATTCTAAGCATAACTCTAACATTAATACCAATGCCTGTCACAGCACTAAACTTAATTCTAAGCATAACTCTAACTTTAATGTCAATGCCTGTCATAGCACAAAACTTAATTCTAAGCATAACTCTAACTTTAATGCCAATGCCTGTCATAGCAGTAAACTTAATTTTAAGTATAACTATAACTTTAATACCAATGCCTGTCATAGCAGTAAACTTAATTCTAAGCATAACTGTAACTTTAATACCAATGCCTGTCATAGCACTAAACTTAATTCTAAGCATAACTCTAACTTTAATACCAATGCCTGTCATAGCACTAAACTTAATTCTAAGCATAACTTTAACTATAATACCAATGCCTGTCATAGCACTAAACTTAATTCTAAGCATAAATCTAACTTTAATACCAATGCCTGTCACAGCACTAAACTTAATTCTAAGCATAACTCTAACTTTAATACCAATGCCTGTCATAGCACTAAACTTAATTCTAAGCATAACTCTAACTTTAATACTAATGCCTATCAAAGCACTAAACTTAATTCTAAGCATAACTCTAATGTTAATACCAATGCCTGCATAGCACTAAACTTAATTCTAAGCATAACTCTAACATTAATATGAATGCCTGTCATAACACTAAACTTAATCCTAAGCATAACTCTAACTTTAATACCAATGCCTGTCATAGCACTAAACTTAATTCTAAGCATAACTCTAACTTTAATAGCAATGCCTGTCATAGCACTAAACTTAATTTTAAGCATAACTCTAACTTTAATACCAATGCCTGTCATAGCACTACACTTAATTCTAAGCATAACTCTAACTTTAATACCAATGCCTGTCATAGCACTAAACTTAATTCTAAGCATAACTCTAACTTTAATACCAATGCCTGTCACAGCACTAAACTTAATTCTAAGCATAACTCTAACGTTAATACCAATGCCTGCATAGCACTAAACTTATTTCTAACCATAACTCTAGCGTTAATACGAATGCCTGTCATAGCACTAAATTAATCCTGAGCATAACTCTAACTTTAATACCAATGCCTGTCATAGCACTAAACTTAATCCTAAGCATAACTCTAACTTTAATACCAATGTCTGTCATAGCACTAAACTTAATTTTAAGCATAACTCTAACTTTAATACCAATGCCTGTCACAGCACTAAACAAAAATGATTTTAACTCCACCCCATACTTTAACTCAAACTTTAATGTCAGTGACTTTTATTATAGAACACTAACTGCCCTCTCACTGACAGTGGTGCTTAACTACACCAGTTTTGTTCAAATGGTATTACTGATGAAACCATTTTCAATAACCTTGTCTTTGATCACCTTACCTACTTCACTGGAATAACTAAATTTAATTTAATGACAAACACATGTTCATAGGTTCATTGGCTGACAGGTGTGTACTAGACTTATGGCCCTGGAGCCTTTACAAGCCTAGCCCATAGGATTACCCTGGCATTGTGCCACCTGACCTTAGTTCCCAGTGCCTCTGTCAAGTAGATCCACTGGAGTGATCCCCGGGGTGAATTTTCTATTTCCCATCCACTCATCAAGATTTCTCTTGAAGACGGCCAGTGAGGTGCCCTGTCTGGCATGTATGGGAAGTCTATTCCATAGCATGGGCAGTCTCTTGGTTATGAACCTGTCCTTCCAGCTTGTTCTGTTGATTGTGGTAATGAGCTTGAGGTCTCTGAAGTGTGTGGTGTGGATGGATTGGGATTTCTTTAGATGTAGCATTTCTAACAGAGCTGGGTCAGACATGGATTTGTAAGTCAAACAGAGAATGCCTTTAAGTAGGTGATATGAGACAGGGAATAGTTGGAGTTTTTTGAGTCTGTCCATACAGGACAAGTGTTTAAGGCCTAGGATCCTCTTTGTGAGGTACTTTTGTGGCCTCTCTAGTTGTTGCAGGTGCCTAGTGAGGTACATGGCAAATGGGGCATTGCACTCGATGATTGGCCTAATGAGGGAAGAGTAGAGGGAGACAATGACTTCTTCCTTCCTCGATGCAAAACACTTAGTAATTAGATGTGCAATATAGAAGGACTTTCTGACCACAGTGGCAATGTGGTGGTCAAAAGAGAGGTTGCTTTCAACCTGTGTTCACAGATCTCTTATAACTCCTTCTGTGTTCAGTGGGCTACCATCGATGTGGTAATTCATGGGAACCAGGTTTTTCCCAAAGAGGATGATGACACATTTTTTGGCATTGAGCTTAAGGCCATGGTTCTGAAACCAGTTGTTGGTCTCAGTGAGGCCTTCCAAGATATACCAATAAAGGAGAGTCGAACAATAAACATTTTGACAATATAAAACATATCATTGCGACTACAATTCCTAAACACTTTATGCATTTTAACATTTTTGTTCTGCGGTAAAATATTTTGCATAATCCATGAGCTAACTAAACATTTCTGGTGGAAGAGCACATGGCTAATTAGCATACTCTCCTCCCAAGAAGTGCCTCATTAGCACTTGACCAACCAAGGAGATACCCCACCATGGTGATCTTAAAGACTCTGTAGGATCACTGCAATAGGCCAGCTCATGTCAGGGCTTACCACTGGTGGCAACCCTTTCAGAATCTGCCCCATTATTCCTACATAAACGACAATAAAATCTGTGAAGTTATCTTTACTATTTGCGAATACAAGCAAAATAGTAGATCAGAGCAATATCAGTTTTCCTTTTTGGGAAATATGAATTAACTATAGAAGCTGGAAAAAAACACACACATGCAGTTGATATATTTTGAGAATGTAACAGGCAGGAAGAAAGGCTGATTAAATTCCAAGATATTTTACTCTTATGACAACAACCTACATTCTACAGTTCACCATGTCAGATTAAAAACAGACACGGAGCCTAATAAGGACTCATAGCAGTTACTCGGCTGTGAAAGTTGCCCTTAAAATCAGTAGACCTACATTGCTTTGCCTTTGCTCCACCTGTATATCAGAAATGGGCTGCAGGCCTTATTTATGTGTGTTATGTATATACGTTTTTTATATATTTTTTACTTACTAACTTACTTATTCACTTACTTTGTTAACCAGGTAGATGGGCTGGTCCTAGACCATTTTCAGGCACTACCTAGATTGGTTAAGCATTCACAAGTTTTGACAAATAGTTACAATACTTTATTTGTGCAATTCAAGCTGTGTGATTATTCATTTGCAGAACAATTGAGTGGCATGTGAAAGATCCAATTAAACACCAATGATCGTTTACATTTTAAGGATAGCAGCATACAGGTTTATAGACAGAAGATCTAGAAGAGGTTAAAGAAAGAAGGGGGAGTAGTAGTTACATATATACAACATACATCAAACAAATGCACACATGCAGCCTAGACATAACATGGAGTTTAGTTATGCAAATATGACCTAGTTGCTGTCAGCCTGACACAGTCATTGTCAAAACACTGGCACTTGAATTCATTACTAAGAAACTGAAGTGGTGTCTTTTTATCGCAAATATTTCCTGTTGTTTTGGGATTTTTTTGAGGTTGTGGGCTCCATGCTACAGGTACACGTTTTGAAGAGGCTTATTCAGCTGTTGCTTTGTTAAAATGGGGTCTTAGTAAACAGAAAGCATTGTTTGTTGAGGAGCACAGGGAATAGTCTACCTGTTTTGCTGTGCATGTGCTAGATGTGGGTATTATGAACAATGAATTAGTCTGAATGTCAAACTGATGCATAGGAGAGTGGCTCTTGCAGTTACTGGTGACCATCTG
The DNA here is from genome assembly GCF_019279795.1 of Protopterus annectens. NCBI lineage: Eukaryota > Metazoa > Chordata > Ceratodontiformes > Protopteridae > Protopterus > Protopterus annectens. The sequence continues at coordinate 374,386,697 of NC_056729.1, read as the reverse complement.
GATTTTTCTAGAGAAATACAGTGATGTTTTCTGAACGCACCCAGGGAAATGAGTCTGCAGATATTGTTTACACTCCCTTGCTGAATGTGAGTGTTCAGTGCAGAGTTTAGACCAAATAGTGGTAGACAATATTCTATGTGTGTGAGATATGGAAGAACACCCGCAACATGGCTAGACACCCAGCGCTGTGAACATTGGCTGTAGATGATGATCAATGTTGGTATGACACCCCAACCCCATGTATAAAAACGGGAAAAAAAGGGTTATAGATGGATAGATGTTGTATGGATGCATGGGTGGATGGGCAGATGGATGGTTAGAGTATTCTGTTTTAGGAAATATCTAGCATTAAAATTATGGGAGTAGCTCAGAGTATTTGTATACTAAACTAAGATGACTGAGTGTTAGGTCTGGGATGTTTTTCACATGTGGAATCAAAGGTCTGTTGCTACTGTTCAAAAGTTATCTCTAGGTACCTTTGTTCAGTGATTTTATGCAGTAGCCTGCCTTGTGGGAGAGTAATGTTTAATGTGAGACTGGATTTAAGTTTTTGGTGTGTCACGAAAAGCAATAGTAGTCATTTTATACAGTTTAATGTAATATGCATGTCATGAAGCCAACTCTCTAGTAAACTGAATTATTGTTTTAGATTTTCTTGTAATTTGTTGTGTGACTTATCTGACTGTAATATGATGATGTCATCTGCATAACGTGAGAAGTTAAGGGCAGGTGTATCAAAAGGTATGTTGTTAACGAATATGGAAATGAGGACTGGTCCTAACATTGAGCCTTGAGGAACTCTTGTTGAAAAGGTTCCATTACTGGATATGTTAGGACCATGTGCAACAGCAAATGTTCTATTTGTTAGGTATGAAGTGAACCAATGCACTGCACTGTCACCTATGCCAAAGCTAGGTAGTGTTTAATAAGATGCTGAGTTTGGCAGATTCAAAAGCACATTTTAGGCTGATGAAAAAAGCACTTTTTAGCTGACCTTCTCCCACAGCTTCAAAGAGAAAGTTAGTTACTGTGAATATTGCTGCTTGTGTGTTATATTTACTTAGAAAGATGTGTTTAGGGCTAGATGAGAGACCATATTTGGAAATATGTTCCATTAGTTGCATATACAAAAGGTCTTCTATTACCCACTCAGCAGGACAAAGAATTCAAACTGGTTTCTAGTTATATGGGATATTGTTTTTTTAACTTTGGGAGTTGGGTCCCCGGTTATATGTTTCCAAAAGTAAGACATTATTCTTGTTGTAAGTGTAAGATTAATAATGTGCTGTATTGGCTTGTAGATGTGATTTGCAGATGCTTGGATAAACTCTGAATGCAGTGCTCTGTGTTTTAATGACTTATTTGTGTCCATTGTTTCAAGTTTGAAGATGCAACACTGAGGCAAAGTGGAGGGAGATTACAAATGGGAAATATTGAGCCCAATTCCAAAAGACTTGCTTTCAATGTAAATGACTGCTTACACTGCAAGCAGCTCTTTTGAAAGCTTTAGTGTGTGTTGCCTGTGGTTTTAGTAGATTGTGATTAGTGGTAGTGGTGGGTATAAGTGACTTTATATTATTTAGAAATTCTGTAGGAAGGATGGTTTGTCTATTTGAATTGGTTTGGGGGACATTTTGTCACTGACTTCATGATCCTCCAGAAGTGCTTGGGGGAACCTTTTCATGCCAATTGTCTATAACTTACATAAGTTACTTTTGTTGAATTAGTGGCAATGCATGCCTTTTTTTGGGGGAGGGGGGTTGGAAAATGTGTTTTTGTTAATATTAGATGTCTGCTTTACACATTTTCCAAGCATCACAGTCATGCAGTTTTTATATTCTGGCATTTTGTTCTGGGAAATTAGATATAATAATGTCTGTTAGTGTGAGCTATGTTCTTTCTGCTCCTATTCTGACAGGTTATGTCACTAATTGCATTAGGTTGTTTTTTTTCTGAAGTGACTGACATAGGTGTATATTTTGTGCTCCTTACTGGTTTTACTAGAAATGGTGGGGATTTAGGACACATCTATAAGTTAGCTGCAACATGAGCCAGTTGGGACATGTCCACTAGTGGATGACTTCACCTGCAATAATGTGGCTTGGATTTGGGTGTTACTCTTGACAAGAAGAAAATGCCAGACCTCCTAGTCTATGTCCTGTTCTGTGACTGTAGAATCAGTGGTAGTTTGTCTGTAAGAAACTTGATGCACAGTGTTGGCCCTTTTTCCAACACTCAGTCATTGCTAGTATAGTAGGATTCTGCTGTGTTACCCAGGTTCCCAAGAGTGGCCATTTCTGTTTAATGTTACTTAGGATGACTAAGGCTTTACTGAATCTGTTATGCTTATATGGGTGACAACCCTAATGCCTGTAGTAAAAATGGCAATTACCCTTGCTTAGCTTTTACTATAGCTCTATACAGAACAGTGCAACTGCAACAAGAATTTCATCGCCTATAGGCAAGTCAATTACCACTGCAAGGGCACCCAAAACATAAAAAATTTTTGAAATGCCTGCTCACTTGTTTTCATGAATAAGCAGCATATAGGGCAGATGAGACTAGGTGAACAGTCTATAATATGAAACATCAATATAAGTATAAATTAATGCAAATAAAACAGATGACGGGGGAAAGATGCCAAAAAGGTAATGAAATATACGGAGGTTGCGTCAACACTGAAAATATTTGTTTCAAAGGTACTGTCCTATTTTCCATTTTGCTATGTATCATCAGCAAATTTACATAGCCATTTGTTTGCTCAGCTTTTTGCCATTAAGCTTACAACAAGCATATTCATGTAGTATTTTTCTAGCTGACAAATTTAATTAAATCACATCATTAAAGTATTCATACCAAGCCAAAAGGGAAATCATTACTTATTTCTCAGGAAACATGATTTTTTTCATGTTTATATACAGACAAACATTGATTAAGTGAAGCAGACATGCATACATGTGAGAATATGTTTTTCCTTCCAATTAGTGCTATAAACCATAAAATACTCTATGTAAGCATTGTTATCTAGGTACCTTATAGTAAAAACTGTATTAGACATGTTGGAAAAATATAGATTTATTAACATTTGTAGAAAGATAAAATTAAGATGAAAATTACCATTAAAAATTGACAAGCTGCAACACTTGGAAAACATTCATTTAAGTATAAATATCAGTTTTCTTAAAGTTATCAATATAACACCTATCAAAAGCATTAGCAGAGTATTGTGACTACATTTCCCACTTTTCAGCTGAAAGTTTACATTTTCTTTTTCTGTAAATACTGTCATAAACAGTGATATTAAAATTATTTTTTTCCATCAAATTCAAAATACAGCTCTCCTTTTTCTTGGAATTTGGGAGCATGGCAGGAGCATAATCTAAATAAAATAATAATAATAATAATAATAATAATAATAATAATTTCATAGGTTCATAGGTAGGTACTAGGCTAACTGCCCAAAGGCATTTATAAGCCTAGCCGGAATGTGTTGGCTTTCACCACCCCCTTACATTAGTTCCCTTTGCCTCTGTCCAGCAGAGCCACTGAAGTGATCCCCAGGGCAAACTTTCTGTTTCCCATCCACTCGTCAAGGTTTCTCTTGAAGAGGGTTAGCGAGGAGCTCTGCCTAATGTAGATTGGAATCTTGTTCCAGAGCATGGGAAGTCTCTGGGACAGGAATCTATCCCTCCAGCATGTCCTATTTATTGTTGAGGTGAGGTTTGGATCCCTGGAGCTTGTGGCATGAGGGGATATGGTTTTCTTTAGGTGGAGCATGTCCATCAATTCTGGGTTGGACATGGCCTTGTATGTCAGGCAGAGATCACCTCTGAGTAGGCGGTATATAACCAAGTACAGCTGGAGTTTCTTCAGTCGTGCTGCATAGGGCATCTGCTTGAGGCCAGTGATCCTCTTGGTGAGGTACTTCTGTGGTCTTTCCAGTTGTTGCAGGTGTCTTGTAAGGTACATCCCAAATGGGGCATTGTACTCTATGATGGATCTGATGAGTGATGCATAGAGGGGCCCAATGACCTCTTTCGATCTGGATGCAAACCCTTTTGTGATTAGGTGGGCCACATAGAAGGATTTTCTAACCACTTTGGCAATGTGATTATCAAAGGAGAGGTTACTATCTACTTGGGTCCCCAGATCCCTTATTACGTCTTCCATATTTAGGGGCTACCACCTATGTGGTAGTTTGTGGGTACTTTGTTTTTTCCAAAGGGGATGACTATGCACTTTTTAGCATTTAGCTTGAGGCCATGGTTTTGATGCCAGGTATCTGTCTCAGTGAGACCCTTTTGGAGGATGTCTGAGTTAGCCAGAGAGTCAATTATACCCCTAGTTTGCAGTCATCTGTGAACTTGGTCAGCCGTAGTCCTCCTGTGCTTGCCTGTACCTCTGAGAAGTATATGCCGAACAGGAAGGGTCCTAAGACTGAGCCCTGGGGAATGCCACTTGTAACCAGTTTAGAGTCAGACCTAGCTTCCACAACTCTTACCATGTGCATTCTGTCCATAAGCCAGTTGGCAACCCATCTCGTGACGTAGGGGTTTATGTTCAGGCTGGTGAGCTTGTCTATAATATCTGAGTGGGGTATGGTGTCGAAGGCCTTTGCAAGTTCTTGGAAGGCTGTGTGGATCACCTTTCCCTCATCTATAGCCTTGGTAACTGTCTCAAAGATGTCCACCAGGTTTAGGAGGCATGATCTGCCCTTAACAAAGCCGAACTGGGTAGGATCCAGTGTTTGGAGGTTTCCAATGTCTCTGTTAATGAGATCCGTGATAATGCACTCCATAGCTTTGCAGACCAAGCTAGTCAGGCTTATAGGGCGATAGTTCCCGGGGTCCGTTGTGGCTCCACCTTTGTGGAGTGGAATAACTGTTGCTGTGTGCCACTCTGTGGGCATGTAGCCTGTGGAGAGGCTGTGTTTAAACAGTGTGTTTAGGTGAGGGGTTAGTTCATCTTTGAGCTTGTGTAGGATGCAGCCTGGGACACCATCCAGTCCCATTGATGCTGTGTTTTTGGCTTTGGAGAGGGCTGTTTTAACCTGAGTGTCTGTGATTTCAGGGGCACTATATTTATCTCATATAGTTATGGGCCCTTTTGGGGGTGAGAGGGGGGTGAAGTTTGCACTGAACCTGTCTGCCAGGATGTTGGCTATATCGGTCGGTTCAGTGTATTTTGTGTCATTCTGCACTAACTCCGAGCAGATCTGAGAATTGCCACTTAGATTCTTAACATAGCTAAAGAATGCCTTGTGGTTATCTTTGGAGTCCATGGCAATATTTCTTTTGAAGCTGGCATTGGATTATTTTATGAGGAAATGTAGTTTCTTGCTGATACTGATCAGGGATGTCTTCCCTTCTTGGGGTTTTACTCTTTTCTGTACTAGTTTCCTCCTTCTATTGTATAGCTTGTTTATGACAGGGGTCCACCAGACTGGTTTCCTTTTCTTGGAGGAGTGAGTCTTGGTTTTGTTTGGGATCGCATGTTCCATGCATTCTTTTTTTTTTTTTTTAATATTTTTATTCATTTCCAAAAACAAGAAAACATGAATGCAGGTTAGCTATGACAATGAAGTATTTACACATTATTTAAAAAGGTAGGCTAAAACCTCTAAACAGATATCAAACATTAAAACCAAAATAAAGTATTTACAAGGGTGTCTATTGTTGACATATAATTGGCTTTCTATACAATTGTTTCCTGATTATAATCTGCTGCAGTCATTATTCTCCAGTATATTTCAGTTACTTTTTGCCATACTACGTATAATGATGTAGTTCTTTCAGTTCTTCCTTTAATAGTGTTCATTTCCAATTGCGATACTGCTAACACAATATTCATGAATTGCTTAAAAGTTGGAGAAGCTTTGGATTTCCAGTTTGATGTAATGTTCTTCCTTGCAATAGCTAGGAGAGTCCATAAGATTACATATTTTGTTCTTGGCACACAGTCGGGTACAGGTGCATTAAACAAAATAATAAATTTGGAAATCTGGAATTTATCATTGAATACCATTTGCAGAAAATAATTTATTTTATCCCAATATGGTTTAATCAAATGACATTCGTAGAACATATGTTGCCAGTCTGCTTTTATTGATAAATCACATCTCCAGCAGCCAATATTTTTCTTAAACCTAAGTTCCATTTTATGAGGGGTTACATAAGATCTGTGTATGAATTGCCATGTAAAAAGTCTCCAATGTAATGAAAGTGATGTCTGCTTTGGAGAGAGAAGAATTAGTTTTTATCTCTGTCATTTGGCACATGTCCATTAACTGATCTATAATAATTCCATATTTTGTCATTATTATGCATTTTTATTTTTTTTGTTTGTTTTATAAATAGATGATAAGTATCCCTTTCCAGTAATGGGTTGATTCGTTAGTAATATTATATGTTCTATAAGGTTAGGAACATTTTGTCTTATTGATGGTTGCATTGTTTCTTGTTTGCTTAATATATACTGTCTTAATTCTTGTACATGTAACCACAAACTATCTTCCATATTTAATTTCTGTTTAATCTGGTCTATTGTCAGAGGTTTTCCAGAGTTTAGCAATTGATGCCAATATATTAATCCCTTTTCTTTAAGCATGTTGACTACTTCCATATTAAATGTTATTATATTACCTTGTGTACGCTACTGGATATAAAAGAAATGACCATGCTTTAATATCAGGATTGCTATTAATAAGATTTTGGAAAATTTTTAATTTATAAGTAATGTATTTGGAACTTATATTTTTATTCTTATGTATCATCATATATTCCTTCATCAGCCATAGAAAATTGTTTGGTATGAAATCTGTATACTTATTTGCTACTACAAATCCTGAATTTAACCAGACTCTCTCATGAACTAGCTTCCATTTTGATGTATATTTTGTATTTAGCCATAATGATATTGTTTTAATAATGGATGAATGCAAATATATTTCTATGTCTGGTAAACCTATGCCACCTATATCCCAATCATCTAGATGATACTTCATAGCTATCCTTGGTTTTTTTGGATACCACAGGAATCTTACCATTAAATCATTTAATTGTTTTAGGTGCGATTTAGCTGGTGGCAAAGAACAAGCTTGGATGATATAAAGAATTTTTGGAAATATGATCATTTTAATTATATAAAGCCTTTCTTCCATTGAAAAGAAGAATTTATTCCATCTTTGTATTAGATTTTTAATATTATTTAAGGTCTCTTTATAATTTGTTTCAATTGTAGTATCTAGGTTGTTAGTTATTATAATTCCCAAGTATTTAATTATATTATCGGTAGAGATATATTTATAGTATTTTTTATTTAGATCTTTTTTATTAGTATTTATAAGCAATACATTTGTTTTGTTCTCATTAAATTTAAGACTTTAAAAGTTTTGAAAGTTTTGAATTGAGTCCCATAATGCTTTTAAACTGCTATTATTATTTTTTAAGGTAATTAAAATATCATCAGAAAAAAGTTGAATTTTAAGCTCTAGGTTGTTGTCTAGTTGTATTCCTTCAATATTTTTATCCATGTGTACATTATTTGCTAAGGGTTCAATGACTAGGGCAAACAATAACGGAGAAAGAGGGCAGCCTTGTCTTGTGCCCTTAGTTATTTTAATAGATTTAGACAGACAAGATCCCAGTTTTATATAAGCCAATGATTTTTCATATAATTATTTTATTGACAAAGTGAAGTTGTTTGAGAAGCCATATTCTTCTAAAACTAACCACAGATAATCCCAGTTCACTGAATCAAATGCGCTATTTATGTCTAAGCTAATAACATTCATTTTGTTTTTTGTGACATTTATATAATCAATTAAGGAAATAATTCCTTTTATGTTGTCATAAGTGTTCCTATCTTTTATAAAACCTGTTTGATCCTCCTCTATCAAAAATGGTAGTAATTGTTTTATTCAAGCAGCATGTATTGCCATAAAAATTTTATAATCTATATTAAGACGTGAAATGGGTCTGTATGATGAACATTCACTGGGATCTTTATTTTGTTTCAAAATTGGTGATATTAATGTGTACTTCCAAGAAGGAGGAATGTCTTTACCATTTTTACCTGATGTAAAGACATTCAATAACAACAGCAAAGCCTCATTTGATAGTAATTTAAACATTTCTGGGGTGATATTATCTATACCTGGAGTTTTGTTTAATTTTAGCTTATTTACTTCAGCTTTAAGTTCTGTCATTGTTATTTGTTTATCTATTAGTTGTACCTGCTCCTCTAATAACCTAACTTTAACATTTTTTTGAGAAAAGCTTTCAATGCTGAATGTGTTTCTGTTTTCTCATTTTGATTATTAAGTTTATGAAAAAATAGCCTAAAAGCTTCTAGTATTCCTTCTAAATCAGATACTTTCTTTTTGGTTTCTATATTATGTATTTCCTTGATTTGATTTGTTTTAATAATCTTTTTAGTCCTATTTGCTATTCTTCATTGGTTTTAGGGTTCATTGAATAGTAACATAGTTTAATTTTTCTAAGTTGATCATTGTTTTGTGGTGTAGCGTCTCTGAGTATTTTTATTAGTATCTTCTAGTTCTTTTATTAAGTTGGTGTTTCCATTTTGAATATCAAGCTTTAAATTATCTACTTTTGACTGTAATTCCATTAATTCCTTATTCCACTGTTTTTGTTTATTTTTATACCATCCCACCGCTCTTCCATATAGGTATGCTTTCAATGCATCCCATATATATATTTCAGATACATCTTTTGTAAGATTGATATCTAGAAATGTTTGTGTCTCTTTAATATAAAATTCCTTAAAATCTTTGAGATTTGTTATGTAAGATGGTATTCTTGTTACTGATATCCTTCTCTTGAAACATAAGTCTATCTCAAACGTTATGGTGTTATGGTCCAAAAATGGACATGAAATTGTCTTGACTTTATTTAATTTAGAGGTTAAATCCTTTGTTATGTACACTCTATCTATTCTAGAGTATGTATTATGTCTATGGGAAAAATGTGTAAAGAATAATCTGGGATAGCATACTCATTTATGTCAACTATATTAAAAGTTTCAACAAACTCAGATAACAACTTTGTTAAAGGTGATCTCTTACCTGTAGTTTTAGTATTTGTTAGACCCAAAATCAGAAAAAAGGCCAGCACCAAGGAAGGTTCAAAAGTAGTTTAATAAAACTGAAACTAGACCGGTTTCAGCAGCAAGGAAAATCCAAAGAGACACAGTATACTGGTATATCAATGATAATAAACAAACTTAATAAAAACATACAATAAAAATGCAAGTGATGGTTAATTACAAATTATAATTTATCATTTAATCCAGGAGGGAAAAAGTATTTGTGTCAGTTTCTTTTATAATGCAATTGAAATCTCCAGCTATGATTAAATTGCCTTTGGTATATTGTACAATGTCTTCTAAGTGTTGTTTGGCCACTCTAACACCTAGTCCTGGTATCCAATAAATATTCACTAATGTATATATCATTTCATTGATAGATATTGTCACTAGACAAAACATTCCTGAGTTGTCATGGAACGTGTTTATGATTTTAGGCATTAAAGTAGTGTTTTTCCACAAAATTGCTACCCCCCTTCGCTTCTGATTATAGGTGGAACTTACTAGTATTGTATAATTTTTATTGTTTATTTTATTTATGTCTTCCTGTGTAAGGTGTGTTTCCTGTAAAAATACTAGTTGCGCTTCACATAGCTTCACATACTTCCCCTTTTGCAGCTATTATTTAAACCATTTACATTAAGAGATATACATTTTGCAATTGGATTTATATTAGCTTTGCTTTTATCCATATTCATATACTCGTAACAATGTGTAGATGTGTGTACATGAAGAGAATGACTTATTCTTTCTTCTTCCAACAGTATTACAATAGATTATAGACACCCAATAAAAGTAAATTACAAGATCATAACTGAGAACAATATAAGATAAACAACCACTAAACTCCTCCATGAGAAAAACATCTCATCCTTGAATGATCTAATCATTCAAGCGATCTCTCTAAGTCTGCATTTCAGCATCCTCCCCCGGCCCCGCCATATGGTAGTTTTATAATGAAAAGTATCTTATATATCTTTTAAGTATACATGTATCTGTCTTTACAGATTACTTAAATACAGTCTTTATCTATTTTTAATATTTTATAAAACACTAAGGCAACACAACTATACATAGATTTAATACTTAACTATTTGGTTTTGTTTAAATTGTAAAGGAAAATCTTTTATTTTAATATATCTTTTGTGTAGCAATAATGGCTATGCATCTTAAAAATAATATGCTTGCTGTCTATCTCCCTTATAGTGTGAGTGGCATTCATAGGTATCAAATTTATTGTAATGGTCTACCTATATATATATATATATATATATATATATATACATATATATATACATATATATATATATATATATATATATATATATATATATATATATATACATATACATATACATACATACACATACACACGCACACACATATATATATATATACACACATACATACATATACACATATATGCATACATACATAAAAAAAAAAAAATGTTAAGCATTATATGCATCAGTTAACCATGCCACAAGTTGATTAAATCAGAAAGTATCCATAACGATGAATATAACGTTACATTTGTATTGTCATTTATCAGTAATCTTATAGTTTTCTTTTAATTCAAAAAGTCATATTTTAGTGGTATGAATGCTACTAATTTGTTTTTGGCATTGGTATTATATAGTTTAAGACTATATTTCTTAGCAATTCCTATATATTTATTAGTGCCACTGGCATATTTCATCGCTAGTGTACCACATATGTCATATGTCAAATAGCAACTCATACTCCTTATGATATTACAGGATTTATCTGCAGCGTTATAACTGTAAGGTTGGAACATATGAGAAGCAAAGTAGGCTTTAAATATGCTATAACACAATTGTTTGGTACTTATTACTGTCAACTCTTCTACATACACAGGAAAAGATAACCTTATATGACCATCAACCATTTTCCTTCATTTTTCTCTTCATCCTTCTATTCTCCATTTTTAATAAATATTTGTTTCTATTGTGGCTTCTTTGAATTTAGTGAGGGTACTCCATATCATATTATAGATAATATACAACGTTCAAACAGAGAACATGCCCAATATAGAGACATATTCTCAACTCAAGTGGTCCACACCATATATTTATAACACTGCAATCAGAAATATACTCATGAATATGCAATAACTAGCAGCTTTGCAGCATGTGTGTGTCTCTAACAAGTACATACCTATAGGATATTAAAAAGAATAGATAGCATGCTCTTGTTTCATAATTAACAAATGCACACAGCCTGGTATTTACTTTCATAGACAGAAATTAGACCTGTTACTTATATGCATATCAGGTACCAACAGCAATATGTTAGTAAATGCCTATGCTATTCAAATCATATTTTAATGCTGATTGATATGAGATGTAGCTGACAATGGCTTTAGCGTTTGTGATGTTATATAATATATATTCAGTGTTATAAGTAAAAGTATGTTGCATGTCTATTTGCAATCTAAGGTTCAAGGCTGATCAATTTAGACATACAAGACAATCTCTTTAGCCTTGGTTATATAATGGGAATTACTGTGTCTCTACACAACCATTCATTTTCAGTGAGGATGTTCAATATTAATATAACTTGCCTTTAATAAAAGATTTAATTTTATCAGCAATTGCTCTTTAGGAACAGCAGATGGTGCTAGTAGGCTAGGAATGAATTTTTAGGAAACAAAAAGTAGAAAGGGTTTTAAATGAACAAATATTTAGTAGTTTTTATAAATATTTGTATTTATGTATTTAATGTGTTTTTAAATAATTTATTGAGTGATTATGAATTTTAAATTAATGAGGAATGGTGTTTTTTTAAAGTTGAATATTGAAGTGTGTTTTTAGCAATTTTAAATGAGCCTTGTAAGCAGATGTTTTCAATGTTAATTATTCATCTAATGAACTTTATTGGTTGGTGCAGACCACATGTGAGTATATTAGGTGCTTTTAAACATTACTTGTTAGTCTGAAGAAGTCTTACATGTTTGTGGAGACGAAAACGCATTTGTGGATGTTAACAGCATTTACGTTTTGCAGTGATTTGTTTCTTGTACCTGTAATAAAGTGAGTTGGTCATTGCTGGTGGACTGCTTCCGTGTTTTTGGATTTAATAAAAGCATACTTATAATTCAGCAGTTCTTTCCTATATATATATATATATATATATATATATATATATATATATATATATAACAATATCATAAGCAAGACTGAGATTTTTTCTTGCTCATTACTGCTTAATGATTGTGCTACTTGAACAATTTAATATTTACAGAGTATCTTGATAATTAAACAGCAACTCCTTTTTACCCTTAAAATGCCTAATAACACATAGCTACATTCATGAACCTTAACTGACTTACTATCCTTAAGGTTGAGTACACTAGCTGCAGTGTGTTTACAAATATGTTATATAGTTCCAGTCAAGGACTTAAATATATTACATTTTTATAAAATTAAGTTAAATTATAGTAATTTACATGGGTGATCTTATCAGAAAAGATTATAGTAAAGTCTTTATGTGTTAACTATTCATACAGTTTCTTCCAAGTGATATACTTCTTTTTAAGCTTTGTGTGCTGTTTATGTGTACAATTCAAAATGAATAACAAATATTACAATATAATAAAACGTCATGTATGTGTTGATACCTTCTAAATTCATTAGGTACTTCAGTGTACTTTTAATATTTGTTAAAACTGTAAAAGCACTTTGCCATCTCATAAATAGTGTGCTGGTTACTTTAAGTAGCTTAGGAGCTGACACCACATCCATACTGTCTTGTTTTAGTGCTGACATCACTCATGACTGTTTACTTTCATTTTGTGCTGTTAGAAGGTTTAACACATTGTAATGGATTCTAACTGAAGAACCTTCATTCAGGGGTGGTAAAATAAGAGTTCCCAGCTCGTGACCATGGCGAGAAGACAAAAACAAAGTAAGTGAAGTTTTAGGGCTTTTTAAACTGAACACCAGCTCATTAAACTTCTATTAGTTTTCTTAACATTAAGGGCAGATATACAAGCCAAACAGTTGTTTGTTAGTCAAAAGGCACTTTTAGCATCAAAGAATAGATAGTTACTTTTCAAGGCACTTTTGACAGTTATTACTATCAGTTTTATATATTATTATGTGTATTAAATACATCAGTTTAGATATTTCATGCAGCTTAGTGTAAATAATATAAAAAGGAATCATGCTCATTTAAACACACCACATTAATATGTCAGTGTAAATACATCATATTCTATACTAGCAGTAAAAGGCAGGTAATTTATAAATGAACTATCTAAACATCATTTAGAGTTAGAAAAATCATGACTGTAAGTATTTACACTGTAATAGAGAAAGATATGTTACCTTGCTTTCTTTATGGTTGTTTCCTTTAGTTATAAAATGTCCTGCTTATCTTGTATTTATATTGTTTCAAAGACTGGCACGTGTAAAGCATGAATGCTTTCAAAGAACTTTTTGCCTTACAGAGCAAATAGAAGACAATAATGTTTGTGTTTTTCATATGTCTTTTATCGCTTTCTTCTTCTTCTTGTCAGCAGTGCTCCATTCATTTTTTCTAAGTGATGCTTAACCTCAAATTGGGAGAAATCCATTTCTTCCACATTATCCAAGGTTTTATTAGCTGAAAGATAAGAAACTGTTGCTTGCAGAGTGTCAAAAGTTTTAGGACCTTCAGTAAAAAATATTTTATTCTTGCAGGGAACAGCAAGTGGACTTTAAGTTGTCTTTTTTTCAATTCCTTTATCAGAGAGAGACATTCTTTTCTTGCAGTTATAACTCCAGCAGAATAATCATTATCAAATCTGATTATGTTGTCTTTGTATTTAACTGGAGAAGTTGACCATGCTGTTTTTAAAATAAGTTCCTTGTCCTGTGATGAAAAAAACTTTACTATTATTGATCTCGGGTGATTTTTTTGATTTGATGGTTGATGAATCAGCTCTTAAGGATCTGTGGGCTCTTTCAATTCCATAAGAAAGAGCTTCAGGCAATTTTAAAACCTCTGGTAACCAGGTAGTAAGGAAAGTCACCATGTTATCTCCCTCTGTTTTCTCTGGTACCCATAGATGCAAAGGTTATTTCGTCTGGACCTGTTCTCTAGATCCTCTATTTTATTTTGTAATAAAGCATTTTGTTGTGATAAAAAATGTAGCTGAAGATCTTGTTCTGAGAGTCTGCCCTCAGTATCATTTAAGAATCTCTCTATGTCAGCTATTTGAGACTTCTGTTGCGTCATTATTTCTTGTAGTTGCTGTATTTGTTTTGTAGATCTCTCCTCAAAAGTGTCCAGTTTGGTATTCATTTTGACAAATTTCACTGACAAGTCTTGTATAGCATTTAATAAAGACTGTATCTCCTATTTCATCGTCTGGTCCTGTGTGGTATGCTTAGAAAAGCTCATTTTCAGTAGATTCAGATACCTTCCTTCTTGTTTTTGACAGGAAAAATAATGTTTAAAGCCAAATTTTTTGCACTGTAGACTTCTAGTGATATTAGTAGAAGTAATTCAACAAAATAGGTTTGTCTACAATATCTAGTTTTTAAAAATTCCTGTCAGAAATATCTTTTGAGTGCAGAGCTGAGAAAAGATGCTGCCAACCAGTCTACATCCTGGACATGCCCCCATTCCATGCATTCTTGTAGGTGCCCATAGAGTGCATTAGTAAAGGATTTTGCAGCTTGGACATCGTTATCCTTTAGCATGGGGGCTTTGCAACTTCCCACCTCGGTCTTAAGTAATGTGAAGTTTGCTTTTGAAAAGTTTTTCACGGTGGTTTCTTTGACCGGGCGTGGTGGCGGAATGTGGATATCCAAAGTGCTTTGTTTATGGTCAGATCTATCTAGCGAGTGGAACACCGGTCGCCTATGTTGGTGATGACGAGGTCCAATATGTTGTCACCTCTGGTGGGGGTATTGACCAGTTGATCCAGGGTGTTTGAGTTTATAAATTCTAGGAAATGTTGGGCAAGGGAGTTTGAATGTGAGTAGTTCTCCAAGTTAATGTTTGGGTAATTGAAATCACCCAATATCAGGGTGTTTGGTAGGACCTTTATGTTTCTCAGTGTTTCCAGGAATGCGGAGTGGGGGTCCTGGGACATGGTGGGTGAACTGTAGCAAGCTATAATTTGAATAGCTGTTTTGCCCATTGTTAGTTGCACTTGGATGATCTCTGAAGCATCGTGCTGTGCCACTAACCTGGAGGTGTGGGTAACCTTGATGAATATGGATACTCCCCTGCCTTTTGTATTTCGGTCCGGGTTTTGTGGCCGAAATGTATGGTATGAGTTGTAGCCTGGTACTGCTGGGTTGCTCTCTGGAGCCTTAAACCAGGTTTCTGTTACTGCACATATATCGATTTTCTCCATACTGAGGAATGCCTTGAGTGTGTGCAGTTTGAGGTTTAGACTTCTGGCATTGAGTAGCATCGCCCTCAGTTTTTTGTTACTTGTGCTATTTACAGTGGTGGGTTTGTCTATTGAGCCTTGCCTAGAAAAGGCACTATTGGGGTGGAAAGAGCATTGACCAGTATTCGAAAGCCTAAGTGTGACAGGTGCGAGCCATTTCTAGCGAAGCAGCGTGGCTTGTCGAGCATGTTATTATTATTATTATTATTATTATTATTATTATTATTATTATTATGTAATTATCTGGATATTACCTAAAAATATCCCAAGAAATTTTAGAGATATAATTCCAAATTTATAGGTAAATAAAATAGCCTAAACCTATCACCAGCTTGGGAACAGTTCTTAAAAAATGGTTAGTAGTGAAAGGATTAAGAATACTGATTCCACAAGCAGGCATGAAAAAATTAATATAGATATGCAGCTACTGCACAGTCAGCAATTCCCAGGGTGGAAAGCTGTCTTCAGTGGTATATTATGTATATTTGCCATCAGGAAGTAATTACCTAAATCGCAAGTTTGCTGGCTTATTTCAGGCCATCTTGAGCTAAAGAATTACACAGTTATAGAACCATTGACAGGTCTAGTAGAATCCTGTGGTGGCACATTTTTAGATTTTGGTAAATTTTGCAGAGCCTATCACTTTGTCATGTGATCTGCCTAGAACATCTTAAGTAGTCATGTGCCCATAATAAACAAACAAATCCTTTTTGAAAAAAGTTAACATGTAACCCTGCTAGCAAAAAGCCTATGCTTTTTTAACCCTTTTCATTCAGAAAACAATCCTAACTCCCACATAAATCTTTATTGCTTCACTCAAATAATAAACACCCCCACAAGAATCCACAAACCTAGTAATAAAGAAGTTACTCTTGACTGGATACTTATAAATAGTCATCCTGAAACCTATACTTCAGGAACACTTCCAGATGACCTTAGTGACCATGTACTTACCTATATAACAAAACAAAAGGCTCATACAACTATTAATAACACATTTATAACCTATCGTTCCAAAAAACACTTTAATGCAGACAGCTTTCAGAACGAACTAAAGGCCTGTAACTGGTCATCTCTGAAACAACTCTATCTAGATGAAGCAGTTTCTTACTTTAATACCAAGTTCCTACAAATCCTAGATCTCCATGCCCCCCTTCGCTCTTCCCAAGTTAAGACTAAAACAGCCCCATGGCTCACAAAACAAACAAAGGACAAAATACTCCTACGGAACAAAATATGGGCCAGATGGAGAGCCACTAAGAGCTCTGCTGACCACCTATATTTTAAACAGCTAAGAAATGCAACCAAGAATGACATTATCTTAGACAAGAAAAACTACTATCCCCACCTTCAACAATCACACCCAAATAACCCTAAAAAGTTTTGGTCAGGCATTAACAAACTTCTCCATCCAGGACATACCAAAACTACAGCCCCATCTTCAGTTCCCCATAATAACCCTTTGCAAATAGCAGATGCCTTTAATAATTACTTCACAGAAACTATACAAACTCTTGCAAACACAATATCTCCCATTTCCCCCAGCACTTTACAAAACACAGACAGTTCAGTACCTCCTTTCCATATACAACCTGTGCCAACATCCTTTATCCTTCAAAAACTCAAACCTTGCACCCCTTCTGCCGACCACCTACCAGTAGAATACCTTCAAATAGCTTCCAAAGTCATAGCATATCCCATATCCATCCTTATAAACAATCATAGAAGGTAACATCCCATCCATATGGAAAGTCTCCCATATAATCCCCTTACACAAAGGACGCAAATCCACTGATATCTCCAACTTCCAACCAATTGCATTACTCTCTCCACTAGCCAAAATAATGGAAAAATGTATTCACCATCAACTACTCCAACATCTGCTCCACAATAACTTACTTGCCAACTGTCAGCACGGCTTTAGGCCCTTTCATAGTACAACTACCGCCCTTCTATCTTTTACTGACTGCATTAACAAGAATCGAAATAATAACTCTCTATCTTCTGCACTATTCATTGACCTATCAAAAGCCTTTCATATGGTTAACCATGACTTACTAATCAATGTCCTAAAAGCTCAATCTCTTGACCCACAAGCAATACTCTGGTTTACATCCTATCTAAAAAATAGACAACAAGCAGTGTTCTGGGACAATAATCTCTCCACACCCCTCCCTGTAAACATTGGAGTCCCTCAAGGCTCTATCCTTGGCCCTCTTCTATTTTCCATCTTTATTAATGATCTAAATACTGCTATTCCTCAAGCCACATGCATACAATACACTGATGATTCTACCTTAATCTGTACTGCTAAGTCATCTATCTCTCCTCAGACCCTTACTCAAGCAGTTTTTAACACCGTTGAAAATTGGTTCACCCATCACTACCTCCTCCTTAACCCTAAAAAAACAAAATTATTACTTTTTGCCCCCACTCAAAAGTCACCAGAGTTCCACTTCACAATTATCTCTAACAATGGAACTACTATTTCCCCTGACACTACTACACGTCTACTGGGTATAACCTTAGATAATAACCTCAGCTTTGACGAACATATCAACAATACTATACAGACTGTCAATAAAAAACTAGGCTCTCTGTATAGAATCAAACCCTTCCTCACATCACTAGCTAAAACCTCCATTGCCCAAACTCACCTAACTTCTACTCTATTCTATGCTTCCGCCATATACATCAATCTATCAAAACACAATCTAAGCAAGCTTGAAACTAGCTATAATAACATAGCTAGATTTGTCACTGCCACCCCTTTCAGAACCCACCACTGTCACAACCTTAAACAACTTGGATGGTCAGAACTACAAAACCATCTACTGTATAAGCAACTGCTTATCTCACATAATATTCTTCATCACCCAAACAATACCCCAGTCCTCTCCAACCTGATCTCCCCATATAGAAATCTTGCAACACTTTGCTCAGCAAATAAGCTATTAATCTCCAATATTAAATCAAACAATAAAGCTGGGGACTCACTTTTTACTAACATTGTGGGTAAAATCTGGAACAATCTTCCTAGTACACTCACGTCTCTCTCATCCACACCACTCTTCAAGAAACATCTCAAAGAACATCTTAAATTTCATTGTCCCTGTTCTAAACCAGACTAAACCCTACCTTTTCCCCCTTAATGCTCTTTTTTCTATACCCCTTCCTTCCAACCTTTGTCCCCTCTACAGCTTTAATCAATAGAATCTAACCTTATTCTAGCCCTTGTGATTCTTGCCTTCTTCTGCTTTCTCTCTTTCTCTGTCTCAGACCTACTAATCATTACTTCAGAATACTGAATGTCCTAGTACTCAATTGTATTTTAAACCTTGCACAGCCTGCGAGCTATTATTCACAGAAACAATTTTTGATTCTCTTAAATCTTTTTTGATTTCTTTGTATTTTGAATTTAGTCATTTTTTAACTATTGTAATCTTTTTTGTAAATTACTATTGCTTGGAGCTTATCTCCCTGGGCCTCTACTGAAAATGGAGATGTATCCAGCTAGACTAGCCCAGCCAACAAATGTAAAATAAAATAAATAAATAAAAATATTTATAGTAAAATAAAAAGAGAGAGAGAGAGAACTTTTCTGGGTAATTTTTTTTCAACTTCAAAGAACACGTGATCAGCCATTTCTGTAATGTTACTGCGGTGCAGTTAGTGCAAATTGCTGTCTTAATCATAAACCTCAAATCCCTGGAAATACAAAGACATTATGACTTCTTCAACGTAGCATAGCAGCTTCAGTCTACAAGATCTACTTTATTATACTGAAACACAAAATCCATCAGTATAGAATGCTAAATTTGGCATACAGAACCCTGAAATTTGCTCTATGCCAACATAGTCATTGTAGCACAACTGGACAATTTTGCTTTCACTATGGTTGTACGGCCTGTAAGTAGTATGTATAAGAGGTTATAGGGGGTGTTGCTCTCCTGACTTTCACTGAGTCCTGCTTAAGAGCAACCTTTGTACCTCTGTGTTCTCACAGGATCATTTTTTTCTCTTTTTTAACTATAGAGTATGTCTGAAATATAGCAAGCAGGCCACTGACAAACATGGCATCAAATTGCCCAAACTTTGCACCTTGCAGTAAATTCTTCCAAAGACACATAGGGTGTTACATTTCGCTGTGCATTCACTGTATATGCTACAGGGACGTCTACTGTTGTACAGTTTCCTAAAGTAGACCAGTAGTCCAGCAGCTCTTAGGTAACACACATTAGCTGAATGTGTAAGACAGCACAATATCAATACCCCTGGCATACATGTACATTCTTCCACGTTATCCTAAAGTATGTGGTACCTAAAGTCTGACAGATTGTTAAACTACAGCATATCTACATTCTGCAGCGTACAAAACATCCCTGCAGGATGGTTGGAGATGTTAATGATGATTGGCAACTGTGCAGTGAAATTTGTTTCTCGCTGTGTCATTAGTGGGGTTTCCTGGCCATTGATAGGGTTGTACAAATCTTCCTGTGCTAACAATGTTAACAGATGGCTCACTGTGTTACAACCAGGTCCAAGGAAACTTTGGGGTGTCATCTTCTTGCTTATTGAGAGAACAGAGTATTCAAGCACATCTTACCAAAGGTCCTAATTACATTAACAATGAAGCTGCTAACAGGATATTATGTCCAATTTATTCTAGAAATGAAGCTATCCTGCTAACTGAATTAAACTGCATAAACTGTGACCCCTTTACAAAGGAAAAAAAATCAAACTTCTCACTGCACCATTGCTTAAACAAGCTCTTAGATATCTAAGGCAGGATTTTTTCCTTAAACACTTGTAAGTCTGAGAGCTAGAAACTGTCCTTGGATCACTCAAGACACTAAAATACATCTTAAAGAAAGAGACGGGCTTCTTTTGAAAAAAAAAAAAAAAAACAGAATGATAACTGGTAACAAAACCTTTTGTCATTTAAAAGACAAAGAATATTGACTGCCACTTATAAATTTCTTTATCAGAAGGCAATAGTAATCATTTGAAATGCTGGTGTTTGGATTGATAAGTTCTGAAATGTGAAGACTGAAAAACTGAAAAAATAGACTTACATATACGAAGTCCAAGATTTACATTTCTTGGAATATTACTTAGTTTCTGAGCCACGGTGGTCTTGGTGTCTATAATATGTTTGGGGGGGGGGTGGAGAGCTTGCCCTCATGTCAGGGGATGCAGAGGGGGCTTGCTTCCAGCAAGACATACATTTAAAGAAGAGCAATGTTCAATATTTGTTTTTCTCTTGTATTTTCATCATTTTTTGGACTCTTGCAATCTGAGTCCTGACATTTCAAAAGGAAGCCAATTGCAACATTCTATTCTAGAGCATAGCCCAAGGGTTAATTTGGAAGTCTATTTACAGACATGAGTAGGTCATCATCCTCCTTCTGACATGCAGACCCTAATGGCAAAACCTTGATTGCATATCACATAGGGATGGGTTCGGCATAATGGTTAAAGTCTTCACCTCACAGACAAATGGTACAGGTTTGAGTCTGACCTCACAATATTCTCTAGGCTTAAAACAGCCCTTCAGGACAGTTAGTCTGGTATTCACCTATGAACTATTCCTCACAATGTCCTTACTAGTTTCTACTTCAAGGAGTTCTCCTTGGTCACTCTGCACAATCTGTTAGCAAAATTAACTGCAAACAAGTCAACCACAAAGCACTCCTCTCTACATCTTACCTTTGTAAAAATGACTACTATTTCTACAAAAAGATCATTGCAATTAATTTTCAATACTAATTCATAGCTGGTATCCTACCGACTCCATTTAAATGTATTATAATTGTTTCCATTTTTTTTAAATCCCTTGTCCCCCCTCTTCTCAGCCATTTTTCTCTTGTGGCAGCAGCATGCTCCATAGCTAAGATTTTTGAAAGAATCTTCCATTGAAGATCACAGGCCTTATTAGTAAATAAAGACCTCTGAAAATGTGTGACATGGTTTTAGAAAGTTTTAGCATGTGACTCTTAGTAGTATGACTGATATTATGTACAATAACACAGATAAAATGTCTACTGGTTCTGTATTTTTGGATACATCCAAACATTTAAATTTGTTTGTCACTCTATAATCTTACCTATTCTTGCTAAGCTGGGGTTTTGAGATGGCACTCTGAACTGGTTTTGTAACTGTCAATCTCACCGTAACTTTTAAGTCATCTGTGGTTCTTCTCTCTCTGTATACAGTACTTTCAAGTAATGGGGATCTCAGAAAACTTTCTTTGTTATCTTTCTCTTAACTAATGGCCATACACAGTCTCATTTTTACCAAGAATGCAAATGGCATATTATGCCTGAAAGCAGGAAGTGCTAGTGTTTCTTTACGGCATTAGCTATGTATAGATGAACATTGTTTCAGGTACTTTGCATCACAGTAAACACAATGCCCATTCCACAAAATCTGTGCCACTTCAAAACTCAAAGACATGTAAGGATGGAGGAATAGAGTTAATACTCATCTGTGCAGCAGGTCAGTCAAAAAAAATTCTGGAAGGATATTAATTGAAAAACTTGGAAAAAGGAGGGCATTTAATTAATAAACTGATTGCTTGATTAATTGCCTTACTTACTTACTATGGGATACCAGTTTACTATCATATAGTCGACAATCAAAACAAATTTCTACCTTAAATGTTGACTAAAAACTTCGACTCAGAATGTCGAGAAGGTCAGAATGTCGCAAACACACTACCTGCTGCAAATTCAACCTTCCTCGACATCTATACATAGCAGTCTGACACGATACATCATGTGCCATGATAATTTTGCAGGGGGCAAGCCCCCCTGCACCCCCTACAAATTATATATTCCAACTCTGAGATTGCATTACAGTGGGGAAAAGAGTAACTTACCCGATCCCCACTGTACTACAATCTCTAGTTACAAAATCGAACTCATATGTACGAATGCACTCTGCATTCGCTGTACCAGGATTCACACATATGAAGGTTCGGTAGCATGGGTTTAACCAAGTGTAATTCGACAACCTGTGGTTGCCGAACCTTCACTTGCAATTGTGAAAGTATACCTGAAATACCTCCACAGAGAATATTCTTACATTGTCATCCAAAAATATTAGGCAGAACCTGATACTTGTTTATAACTTTACTGCAGGGTAATTTGCTACTGCAGTTACAAAAATAGATACTGATATAGCAACACTTGCATCTTTTACTTAATTTAACATTTGTTATCTGGGGTAGACCATGGCTTTATAGTGACCAATTTCAGTCTCAGCCTAGAAATACAAATGAAATCAGAATTACATTTATTTTATTATTTTTTTTTTTATTTAACATTTGTTGACCGGGAATGTCCGACTAGGTTCCACAGATCCTGTTTTCAGCGGAGGCCCGGGGAGAAATGCTCCAGAAGCATGTCTTTAGAATGTGGGAGGAAACCCACGCGAACGCAGGGAGAACATGCAAACTCCACACAGAAGGCACCCCAGCCGAGAATCGAACCGGAGAACCTCTTGCTGTGAGGTGACAGCATTAACCGCTGCACCACTGCTGTTGCCCTATCTTCGACTCAGAATGTCAAGAAGGTCAGAATGTCGTAAACACACTACCTGCTGCAAATTCAACCTTCCTCGACATCTATACATAGCAGTCTGACACGATACATCACATGCCATGATAATTTTGCAGTTGATAGTTTTGCCCTACTTAGACACGTATTTTCCTCCTTTGTGATTTAGAGAGAGATATTAACACTATAATGAAAATACACATCTGTGAAGCATCATGATCAGATGACAAAATGTACAATGTATATGCAATTGTAGTACACATTACTTACAATAAATAAAGATAAATATCATGTAGAAAGTGAGGTGTCTTTGTGATAATTGCAGCTGATTATTGTTTAAGTGGGAATGACAGAATACTTATGTGAATGATGTTAGAGTTTGTGAGTAGTTGGAAGAAGTTAATTTAAGCACAGAATTTAGTGAGAAGTATAGATTGGTGCAACAGAATCTGCCATAAGAGGGACAGTAGGATAAAGGCCAACAGAGGCATAGCTTAGGTTAGGTGTTATGGTTGAATGAGAGGCAATGACATTAAGAGGTGGGCCTTCAGTGGAGTCCTACATTTAGTGTAAGATTATGTGCCTTTCGCATGCTGGGGACTACTTTCCTGAGTTTTGGACCTAATATAGAGCAGCATGCCTGGTTTCCTTAAGGAAGAAATATTACTTAGACACGTATTTTCCTCCTTTGTGATTTAATCTCCACCTACAATATTAGTGGTTATTTTCCTAATACTTTAATGCAAAGAATGACCAATAAGTGTTTTTCTAGCCGGTGTGGCATTTTAGTCCTCTATAGCATCCTCGGTGTTGGCATGCTTTCACGGAATGTTTCAGTCATCCCAGAGCACACCTTACAGATAAGTCCCATAATGCATTGATGGAAGAATGAAGAGGTCACTGCATGAGTTACAACTTTAGACTTGTTACAGTTTCTAGCCACTTTTTAAATGTCTTGAATTTTAAGAAGACAAAGGATATAACTAAGAGCAGCTAAGATGTACAGGGACAAACTACCACAGAGTCATAGAAATCCTTTCAGTTATCGTATTTATGTACAGTTGTTTCATCCACTTTTAGAACACAGACACCTTTATTAATTCTGATGAAGTCCTTTCATTTCAGTAACTTCCTCACATCATTTCTAACAGTGCTGATAGTTTTCAGGTTTACAAACCATAACAGTGCTTTGACAGTGGTTTAGGAAGGAAGGGCTAATACTGTTATCTAAACTGAGTACCTGAGACAGATTAGGTAATGGTGTTGGATTTACCCAGACAGAGCCAAACTTTTATAGACCAACGGGATTCAGAGGGGGCAGACATCAGGTTGCAGGATTCGGGCATGACTTTAGGATGATGTTAAGTGAAGAGAGTGATCCCTGATTTGCATATTGGCTATGACTGGATGTGAGTTTATGGTGGTGATAAGTGGAGGGAGTGATCCCTGACTTCCATATTGGCTATGACTGGATGTGAGTTTATGGTGGTGATAAGTGGAGGGAGTGATCCCTGACTTCCATATCAGCTATGACTGGATGTGAGTTTAGGATGGTGATAAGTGGAGGGAGTGATCCCTGACTTCCATATTGGCTATGACTGGATGTGAGTTTATGGTGGTGATAAGTGGAGGGAGTGATCCCTGACTTCCATATTGGCTATGACTGGATGTGAGTTTATGGTGGTGATAAGTGGAGGGAGTGATCCCTGACTTCCATATTGGCTATGACTGGATGTGAGTTTATGGTGGTGATAAGTGGAGGGAGTGATCCCTGACTTCCATATCAGCTATGACTGGATGTGAGTTTATGGTGGTGATAAGTGGAGGGAGTGATCCCTGACTTCCATATCGGCTATGACTGGATGTGAGTTTAGGATGGTGATAAGTGGAGGGAGTGATCCCTGACTTCCATATCAGCTATGACTGGATGTGAGTTTATGGTGGTGATAAGTGGAGGGAGTGATCCCTGACTTCCATATCAGCTATGACTGGATGTGAGTTTAGGATGGTGATAAGTGGAGGGAGTGATCCCTGACTTCCATATCAGCTATGACTGGATGTGAGTTTATGGTGGTGATAAGTGGAGGGAGTGATCCCTGACTTCCATATTGGCTATGACTGGATATGAGTTTAGGATGGTGATAAGTGGAGGGAGTGATCCCTGACTTCCATATCGGCTATGACTGGATGTGAGTTTAGGATAGTGATAAGTGGATGGAGTATAAATCTCAACTGCACAGATTTTTTTCAGAATGTCCACATTTTGCTGTTCCACATAAAATTTGTCATTTTCTGGCAAATCATTAAGGATTAAAGTCACTGAATAATGACAGACTTTTGAGTTTCAGATTTCATATCCTTCAGAAAATGCATGCTAACATAAAGCAACTAAGTTTATAAGAACGGTATTTAAAACCTGGCCCTAGTTTTGGTCCTTTGATCCCCCATTATTTTTGTCTTTGTCCAGATTTCTTGTGCTATGAGGTTAAGGGGTATGACTGAAGGGATGCTCCATGATTTGCATATTTTGACTGGATGGCATCACAGGAAGCATATTATCTGTATCTATTCAGATCTATTACCACCTGTAACATGATGTTCTATAACAATATACGTAATAACAGCTATGAATGAAAAATTGTGCTGTGACGTAATTTATATAGATTTAACTTCAGCATTTGATAGGGTCATACACATAACACTGTTCAATAAATTTGTACAACTAGGTACTGATACACTATTGGCAAGAAGGATAGCTGCATGGCTTACAAATAGTACATGGCAAGTATCATATAGCAACTGGACAGGCAAAATCCTTGGTTACAGTAAGGATATCCCACAGAGCCTTACTTGTTTAGATTGTATCTTTCAGACCTAACTTTTTCATCTGAGGTGTTCTACAGTCTATATGCAGATGACCTGAAATTGGGTGAACTGATTACACGTGTTACAGATAAGGCATGTCTGCAAAATAACTTGACTAAATTGACCATTTGGGCACAGGAGAATAATATGCTGATAAATACATCAAAAACTAATAATATGAGATTTGGTAGGCATAAATTGAAAGGTGAATATTTAATACAGCACACAGTGATTGAAATTGTAGATTCATTTAAGGACCTGGGTGTATGGAAGATTCAGCTATGAGTTTTTCTAATCATATCAACCAATTGATTAATGATAGTAGACTGCGGTGGTGGTGCTGCAGTAGCGTTGTCACCTCATAGCAAGATGTTGTCCCGTTCGATTCTCAGCTAGAGTGTTTTCTGTGTGGAGACATGCGAGAATGGGCGTACCTTCGTTGAAGGTTGTGCATCAGGGCTGGTAACTCAGCATGTAAAAATCAACTACCAATCATTAGCAGACCGGAGTTCTGCTGTGGCGACCCCTAACTGGGAAAAAGCCAAAAGAAACAACATAGAACTATAGGGTGTATAAATAGATTTATAAAGTCTAGGAAATCAAAATTAATTAAGTCATTGTTTGTTAGTTACATTAGACCCAAACTATGGAATAACAATATGAAAACCCCATAAGAAAACAAGCATGAGTACATTGGAAAGAGTACAGCAT